>NW_026781882.1:0-600000 GCF_031769215.1 Ylistrum balloti | reverse complement strand
TATGGTAATCCCTCCGCTGTGTAAGACGGTGACATCAGTGAGGACATGCTGTTCATGATCTCGTAAACGACTCTGTGTCAGAGCAGGCTTTCGAACACTTCAAGGAAAATACAAACAATCAGATGACATCAGTTATGCATGAAGCATCTCACCACAAGCAGTAATAAGGAGGTCATTAAGCAGGTCATTTCTAAAGTATAGAAAAATCAACAGGGTAAACCCAGGGTAGATATCATGTAAATCAGGGCAGATACCATGTAAATCGGGGATGATATTGTGTAAATCAGGGGATGATATTGTGTAAATCAGGGGATGATATTGTGTAAACCCTGGGCAGATATCGTGTAAACCCGGGAGATGATATTGTGTAAATCAGGGGATGATATTGTGTAAATCAGGGCAGATATCATGTAAATCAGGGCAGATACCATGTAAATCAGGGGATGATATTGTGTAAACCAGGGGATGATATTGTGTAAATCAGGGCAGATACCATGTAAATCAGGGGATGATATTGTGTAAATCAGGGGATGATATTGTGTAAATCAGGGGATGATATTGTGTAAATCAGGGCAGATACCATGTAAATCAGGGGATGATATTGTGTAAATCAGGGCAGATACCATGTAAATCAGGGGATGATATTGTGTAAATCAGGGGATGATATTGTGTAAATCAGGGCAGATACCATGTAAATCAGGGGATGATATTGTGTAAATCAGGGGATGATATTGTGTAAATCAGGGGATGATATTGTGTAAATCAGGGGATGATATTGTGTAAATCAGGGCAGATACCATGTAAATCAGGGGATGATATTGTGTAAATCAGGGCAGATACCATGTAAATCAGGGGATGATATTGTGTAAATCAGGGCAGGTACCATGTAAATCAGGGGATGATATTGTGTAAATCAGGGCAGATACCATGTAAATCAGGGGATGATATTGTGTAAATCAGGGGATGATATTGTGTAAATCAGGGCAGATATCATGTAAATCAGGGCAGATACCATGTAAATCAGGGGATGATATTGTGTAAACCAGGGGATGATATTGTGTAAATCAGGGCAGATACCATGTAAATCAGGGGATGATATTGTGTAAATCAGGGGATGATATTGTGTAAATCAGGGGATGATATTGTGTAAATCAGGGCAGATACCATGTAAATCAGGGGATGATATTGTGTAAACCAGGGGATGATATTGTGTAAACCAGGGGATGATATTGTGTAAACCAGGGGATGATATTGTGTAAATCAGGGGATGATATTGTGTAAACCAGGGGATGATATTGTGTAAACCAGGGGATGATATTGTGTAAACCAGGGGATGATATTGTGTAAATCAGGGGATGATATTGTGTAAACCAGGGGATGATATTGTGTAAATCAGGGGATGATATTGTGTAAATCAGGGGATGATATTGTGTAAACCAGGGGATGATATTGTGTAAATCAGGGGATGATATTGTGTAAACCAGGGGATGATATTGTGTAAACCAGGGGATGATATTGTGTAAACCAGGGGATGATATTGTGTAAATCAAGGGATGATATTGTGTAAACCAGGGGATGATATTGTGTAAATCAGGGGATGATATTGTGTAAATCAGGGGATGATATTGTGTAAACCAGGGGATGATATTGTGTAAACCAGGGGATGATATTGTGTAAATCAAGGGATGATATTGTGTAAAGTGTTGAAACATTAACCAGGATTGATTTGAGACTGATACAGTGCAACTACCCCAAACTACTCCAAGCTTATCTGTCTCAAAACCAATCACCTCTTGAAGCCAAATAAAATGTTGATGTATTGGATGATATCCTCTTTTTCATTGTAATAAAAAACTTCCCAATACTTATCCTTCTCAATTCTAAATACTAAACGTATTTTGTGTCCAAAACAATTGTAATGTACTGAAAATCACTTCTGAAAACCAGATCAAGACCTGAGTTCTGACCAGCAAGCCTTGAACTCAACACCTGTGGTGACAGTTGTAAGCTTTGCACTCCCAGTACATACCTGTCACAGGTAGGCTAGGTACCCAACACCTACCCCGATTAGGGGGATTATGATACACAAAATATATAATTGTCTCCAATGACAAAATGAAACCATATGGAATGAATCCATCATTTCCCCAGAGCCAGAATTTTTTATAGTCAAAGTGAAAATAAATACTGATGCAGAGTCTTTAAAAAGCAGCCATTAGACTCTGAATTTTGAGAAATGGAATAATAATATTTCAACACATACAAAATGGAGACATAAAGATAGTGTTGTTTTGAAAAAAGATTTCTATTCTGATCTACAAAAACACCTACTCTTGAAATATACTGGTTGAAAAACATTTTCTGACAAGCCAACCATCTGACCGAGGCTAGGACCTGCCATATGTCACGTTACTTCTATGATCACTGCAGGCAATGCAGATTTCTTTACAGGTAAAGTCACCTATTGTATACATGTATCACTTCTTATTCACTTTACCAAAACAATTTTACTCTATAAAGCTTTTTTGCATATTAAGTTGGACATGTGCAGTGTAAATTAAAAAATTGAACAGAAAGGTTACTGTCATATATGTATAGATCGGAATTGGAATTCAATTATATCAGGTCCTGTATTCATGAAACCGCTCTCATGCTCAAGCATGAATTTTGTGCTCAAGTCTTATGTCTTGTTTAAGTTGAAAATTAATAAATAAGGCTGATTTTGCCAAAGATTAAAAACAAATTTTGAAAGGACTTCAAGTTAAAGTTATATTTAAGGTTTAAATTTGACATTTGTATTATTTTATATGATTTCGGCAAATTATAAAAAAGTTTGCTCTATGCTTGACCATGAGAATGGTTTCATGAATACAGCCCCAGAATACTGGCTGATCAACTTCAAACCGAATCCTCCCTTAAATGGCCAAATATTCATGTTCCATGCATGGTCAGTTCCACTGTATCATTAAAGTATAAAAGATATTGTATTAAGTGTCCAACTGTTTCTTTCTATCATTGTGCTAATAAAGTTTTCCAATATTTTATAACATTCTGTGTTGCTTCAGCCTATTAGTATACCAAACTGTAGTATGTGGCCATCAGACTACAATATACAGTGATTCAGTCCGTGTAGGACTACAGACAAATGTCTTCCCAGTAACAAATATAGTCACCAGTTAATTTTTTCTATACTGACATATCCAAATTTCAGTTGTTGGACCTAAGTAAGAGGCCTAGTTGATAAAAATTTCACATTGAACAGAACAAACTTATGTTTAAACGTGTAATCTACCACCAAATCCTTATTATTGCCATAACAGACAAGATTACCAAGGTTGTCAACACTGTCAGTTAGACGTTTATTAAAGATTGTTTGTTTGTAGTTTAATGTCCTTGTTTCATGTCCTTGCAACAGCCAAGGTTATTAGAAGACATTGTTTATGAGGTAATTGATTCAGTAAAACTGATTGTTATCATTAGCAAAAATATTAAGAAACATTTTCTTTCCTTAGATATGCCTTTATTAAAAAAAAAAAAAAAATATCTTGTCGAAATAACCACTTTTCAGCATGCTAATTCAGAAGAAAAAAACCCTGTTTACACTAATTGGAAAATAATGATTCATTGTCTTGAACCTGGCTCTTTATGTCCATAAAAAAACTGAAAAACTAAACAGTGTCACATTGTCTAAATCAATGAAAAACAGCACAACTTTCCAATCAGAGAAGATAATGGAACAATACAACCTACTAATAGTCTGAAGAATATATTGATTTTTTCGTGTTGGTTCACTCGGCTTTGTTAGTCAATTAACAAGCGTTGAATAATAAAAGTACCCATAGTTAGACGACTATATATGTATTATTAACATAAGCCTCTGTTTTCAGTGCTATTAAACAAAATAATTTTCATTTCAATATTACTATAGCTATTTACTTCTTAATCTGTACATAGCAATAGGAAACTGGTCACCATGTTCATGATCCATATACAGAACAATACATAACAAAAAACTGTGCCAAACAACAACAAATCAACATCTATAATTTATACAAAGTAGGCATATTTTTCATTTTTATTTTCCATTAACCCATTTAACAGCATTTGTCTGCTAAAGAATAATTACTGAGTCATAGTTCCATCAATTATCCATACTTCTGATGTAGTCATAATGTGATGTTAAGTTCATTAAATATTCAGGCAATCCATCCCCTATGTAACCCCACGATGAAAACAGGACTATGTACAGTGATATAACCATACATATTCAGATGTTTACTCCACCTTATTAAATACACTCTATATCTGCAAGTATCATAAATATATAAACAATAGTACACTTTCAGAACCTTATAATTTGATAACACATATATCTCATAGTTTTCAGAATTTTGTTTATTTCAATTTTTTGATAAGAAATATATTCATTTTGCATTGTAGATGAGTCACTATTACAATTTATTTGCATAGTAAGACAAACACTGATTCTACGCTTTCACTGAAAAGTGTATTAAAATTGGTAGCTATTTGTATAATACGTAAAGCAGCATACATCTTTAAGAGAATATTTTACAGAACAGAAATTGGAAAGATAGCATACATCCTTAAACATACCACATGTCACAAACAAGCACAAGAGAGATAACTCTTACAAAATCAAGTACTGTTGATAAGTAAAATATAAAAATCTAAAATTTTTAAATTACCTCTTATTGTGGTCTTCAGACCTTGGTTAGGAATCCTGAAATGGATAAGATGGTATCCAGAATGATTTTGTATTTGACTAACTGAAGTTAGAGGTCATTAAGTTGTCACCAAAACCAAAATTAAAATACACAAATTCTTGATGTTTTATACAACGGAAGATGGAGAAGAAATTCGACACAGGACAGCTTAATTTCCAACAAAGAATGTCAAAGTTGTAAGAGCTAACACAAGGATACACAGAAATAATGCTGCTTACTCATTCTACACACCATTTCAAGAATAGCTATGTATCTACAAAAGACAATTATCAAACATATTACAAGGATAAAATCTGTACCAAGCACTGCACCTTTCACTTAAAATTCCACACAAGAATGCAAATAGCATTCTCAACTGTAATCCTTTTGTTGGTATTATTCTGTGATAAGTACACTGCACCTCAAGTCATGTATCATTCTTAAATACTAATTCTTATTGTAAATGGTGTGTAGTTTAAAGCTTAGGTTTCTCATTGATCTTAAGGTCAACATGTTTTCAATGTAACAAACCAAGTTCACCCGTACTTGTTAAGCATTTCAAACTTTTAAGCGATGATGACACATCCAGCAGAATCAGAGAGTGCCAAAAGGCATTTAGAAAGCAGACGGTCAAATCAACATCTGGCACCGTCTAAATCCCCACACTCCTAGACATAGTAGTCAGGTAGAGGACAGCAATAAGGTCAGACAATCCCATAATTCCCCTATAAATTGTACTGTACTCATCAAATACAGAAATAACATACAACATTCTATTGTCTCTAAGAAAATCTGTTAAGTACATTAAATCTCACAAGACATTTCCATCTCCCCTCGAAACTATCCATACAACTTTCACTTGTTGCTGAAATAGTACACAACATTCTGATCTCCCCTCTAAACTGTTACATCTAACACCCACCAAACACAAATAGCAAATGACATTTCAATTTCCCTATTAAAATTATCATGTATAACTCTCAGCTAATACTGCAAAAGTACAAAATGTTCCAGTCAGAAATTTTAGAAAAGATAAAAATCAAGACAATAATTAAATTCAGGCAGATATTAAAATAAAGTAATTGTCTGTAGCTGTAAAGTGCATGAAGAAGAGCTGATACCGGTAGTCTCCGTTGTACTTAGAATTCTCAGGGAAACAGACAGTCAGCATTACTGGAGTACTTAGTGCTCAGACAATACTGCTCTGGTGAAATTACCAGATTTGATTATACAGGGCACAAACACTCATAAAACTTTAAAGATATGGTTTGTATATAAAGATGTCTGGTCGCGCCATGGTCTAGTGACAGTTTTCACAGCTCAGTCTGAGAGTTAAGTCACAAAGATATCCGATAAAAGCATGCACAGTGGACACTGTTAAAGCTACGCATTTCTATGAAAGGCCTGATCTAATAGTGCAACAGTACTCCCTGAAATGGTTTCCTGCTTTTCTAAATAATGTAATCTATTAAAGTATTCGACTTCACTACCAACACAACGCAGGGTTAAATTGTAACTGCCTCAATTTAACTGCATGGAATGAAAATAAGTTGTATGGTGATGCCATGCAACATACCGAAGAAAGCTCCAGGAAGGCAGTGTCAAAAATTTTAAAATGGCACTTAAGGCATTTTTGTAATATTCAGGGGTGGTGGGGAGTGGGGGAGAAGAGGGGGCACAATAGCTCAGTTGAAAGAACGTTTGCCTTACTTCAGATAAAAATTAAAGGTGTGTGGTTTTACGCTTGTATCCTCATGGTGCTTTGTTTCTGAGAAAGCTGCAAAATGTAACAGTCTGTGCTACCTTTGACAAGACATTTTGCCCTAATTACTTTGAATAGCATGTGACATGCCTCCCATATTTTGTTCAGAAAAGTAGCCATCAGCTACTACAACAAGGGGGCTCAAAATGACCAGGACTCTTGACAAGGCAATGAACTCTGCAAATACTTCAGTTTATGAGTGAGGCTACAGTCACATCAGTCAAGTACATGTGGATACTTCACAAGGCCTGTTTGTAAAATAAATTCTGACTGGCAGTAAAACAATCTGTTCCATTAGAAACTGAAAAAGTCACAGGACACAAAACTGGATAAAATAAGCATAGTTAACTACAGTACTTTCACACACAAGGAAGGGATCCCTATGGTGTTAGAATCCAAATTTCAGTGTTACACTGACAATGAATTTTTGTTTCTTGCTTTAAAGACACAATTATTCCCTCGTGAAATGTCAACGAATACTTCAAATTTGACCTTCACCTTTAACCTGCCAACTCTGACCAGTGATTGGGTGATTTTTCATCTGATTTCAACCAATTATGCTTCATTCTGTCATAATAAATAATTTACTGGTAAAATAGTTCAAACTTAACCTCCACCTTTGGCCTAAAATATTTGTGAAATATTTCCAATGTGACATTAACTTTTTATCTAATAACTTTGACCTCTGGTCAGTTGATTGACCTCTCTATTGATTTTAGACAATAATGCTTCATCATGTCATTACAAAATATCTGCACATAAAATATCTTAAATTTGATTGTAACCTTTCAGCTCATGACCTTGAACTGTTGTAAGGTGACTTCTCATTTGATTTGATTCAATTCAGCTTAATTGTGCTATTAGTAAATATTTACTGTAAATTCAGATGATATATTTTTGGTCTATATTCCCATTCTATTTATAGTAATAGTGACCTGGACCTTTGACCTCTTGCCATGAAAATCAATGGAAATTAAGAGCTAGCACTTCCTGTAAAGAAGAAATAAAGAGAGTCAAATTGTATAATCATCTAAACAGAACTGAAGACAGCAACCTTGGCTTCTGACCTTAGCACCTGAAAATCACTCCCATGCAAGCACTTTCTTTAAAGAATTAAGCATTTAATATTTAATCAAGTCTGAAAGCAAATGGTTCCACATAACTTAAGATATTGTGCAAAAAAGTAACAGGCAGGCAGACAAATAAACAACCTGATTACTATTGGGCATTGTTGATGTGGGCCCAAAATTAATATTGATATATTATGTTAATTTGCCTGTTATCAAATATAAATATGATAAACTACATCAAACTTGTCATGGAAACATGAAACTAGGTCACAATGACCTAATTTCCTATGTAATGTAATATTAACTTCATAACACAGTTTGCCTACTTCAATACTGTATACTTGCAATGTGAACCATACCCAACAACAGCATCTAAAACAAGGCTACACTGACCTACTTTCATAGGTGATACTGACCTTATGCCAAACAAGAAAATTAAGCTTGAACTTTGAATAATGACCAACATGTTAAGCATGCTGTTGACATCAGACAGATAAGTGGACAGCTATTAAACAATCTATTTCAAATATAAATCACAATTTTAAATTTAGAAATATAAGAAAAGGTTTTGTATCCATCATCAAATATAAGATTTAAAATCTCACTTAAAACAAAACCAGACAAATAACTGAAAAAAATTCAACATTAAAAAATGCATAATACTAGTAAAATTATATCAGGATGCTGTTGAAAACATGATACACCCAAACTCAATATTTTATGACAGATTTTGTCGGAATTTCCTTTCTCCACAGAAATATGTTAGTTTTTTGGTTGTAATGCCACTGTTGTGCACATGTGGAGCGACATGTATACTTCAGTCATTTCAAATCTATTATATTATGTCTGTACATTGTACACATAAACCATTGGATGAGTTACCAGGGAAGCAGATATGAGACAAGGCATCGGCAGTAGCTGCCAATCTAGATAAACTAGTCCATTTATCAAAACTAATGAAACACAGATAAAAAAAGGTTTGAAATGACTTCTGACTTTTTAACTAAAGCTGATTTTTTTCTCTCATCTGACAAATTAGCCACACTCATCTGACAGATGACAGCGGTGGTGCGATGTTTCCTGTAGGGTGCTGTCAGCTAATTAGTATAGGCTCCATGGAAACCAACCTACAACAAATGATTTCTCCCTTCTGGATGTACTACCTAGAGAATTCAGGAGGGCAAAATTCACCATTTGTTCATTTATATTTGAAGGGTGTAAACAAATTCAGAAGTCCAACAGAAAACCAGCCCCTTCACTGTATTCTTATCGCTAAATTTATCACATAGATCAGTATAAACCGTACATATACAGGGTGAACAAACCAAGTAACAGTTCACACATTCATCTCACCTAAACAACTGCAGTGAAGACGGAAGATTATGTTTTATACAAATGCATTGTTTATGTTTAACTACTTCCCAAAACATTGACACATGAGGCCTAATGGGCTTGTATCTGCTCACTTGTTACTACTGTCTAACTTTTGTAAACTTTGATTTAAACTTGATTTTATTTTGGCAGTGGCATTTCATTCAACAAAGCATGTTATACGAAAAGGATTCAGAAAGAAGTTATAAACTTATGTTAATCTGTCTCCTTAGAAGTAACAAGCAGGCAGCGACTGATCAAATTATTTGTAAACTTTGATGTGAAAACATTTAATTATAAATGAAAAAATTATTCATCATGTGACTTTTAGAGTTAAAAAACGTTCTGGACGTCCCATGTCAAAATATCATTTAAAGTTCAGACAAGTTAAAAGATGAAAGTAGTTAATATGTTTACTTCATTACATACACTACAATAAAACTGAACCTCTCCAGTAGGATATGTAGGTCCAGCCAAATCAAAACTTCCCAGTCTTTGAATTGATTACCGTGTAGGTTTGAATCATAAAAATTAATCTCTAGTGTACATCAAACAAGAATTCCAGGCATTTTACTCTGATGGAACCCTCTTTCCCTATCGCCAGCCTTTTAAACTACATCACATATTTCTCATTCAAGCTGTCTTCCTCTGACAATCCTTGGACTATATTGGTCAAAATTTGCATTTCTGTGATTTTCTCTTTTTGGGAGTCCTGCCCTGAGAGAGCCACAACACAACCAATAGGAAATGTTAGATCTGAGAGATATAAAATTTGCATTTCATTTCAGTAATAATTACCATAACTTAAAAGTATGCAAATACAGTTCCTGCACCCATAAAGGAAAGAGTTATGGTAAGTATTACATCGTGAAAATTGGTTCTACTTGAAAAAAAACTTAAATTTTGACAAATTATCTTGGGACCTTTACATCGATAGCGAGTTTATTTTTTCTACAGTATAATCATCTGGAGAAAAAGATTTGTTCATACAAAATACAATTCTCCTCTAAAAAGACTTCAGATGATATTTGATGAAGACATGCAAGTGGCATTTAGTAGCCGCTTAGAAGGACAAGCACGCTAAAGAAAAAGTGTCAATTGATAAATGACGGACAAACAACTGACTGATGACACACCATCCTACAAGCTCATTAACACTTTGAAATGTAATGCATACAGAAACTTAAGGAAGAATTACATTGAAAGTAACTACTGGAAAAATCCATTTGTTTTTAAATTGATTCAGCTGAATGAGTAGAAAATGTTAGGGACTGTTGTTGTCTTGGTAAATGTATATATCATATATATATATGAAACTAATCAATTAAGAAATAATTATTAAACCAATTGTATAATATAATGTTTATCTTATTCCATATATGTTTTGTATACACCCTACCATGCTGTAAATTGTTGGTCAAATGATACAGTATAAGGCAAAAAGTAATAGAGAATTGAGTTGAATATGAGGTGAATATAGTGACCCCTAACTAGTGAAAAACTATGTGACATTGTGATGGTTTTCAAAGGTAAGGATGCCAATGAACCATGCACATGTCCCTGCGGTATATGACATATGTATTATAATTCAACATTCTACAATCGCCGTGGCTCAGGGAAACTTAAATCCTGTCACCAGGGAAAGTGGCTTCCTTATACCCTTAAAATATACTAATGGAGCCTTCTATCTCTCTCCGACATCTTATGACGCAATACATAATGAATTCTAATACGCTGCTGTAATGATTACAATAACAGTAGCACCACCTATCTCCTCATGATTACGTTGACCGATTCGATACAACTTCAATTTCATGTGTATTAAAAACAATTATCTATCTTTCAAAAGATAATTGCAATTTTTGGAAGTCAAACTGACAAGCAAAGTTTAGTTATTAGTAAAATATATTGCTTTAACTGTACATCATAGGGCAGTGTTCTACCAACACAAATACACAAAGAGTACTCCATGCTGTATATCATTGTGTAGTGTTCTACTGACACTACCAAGGCTTAAAAACCTGTATGTTGTTCATTTGACAATGACGAATTCAGTTTGTTGGATCTTTCTAGTATGAGGACAGATTTGTCATTTGCAAAATTTGCAAATACAATTCCTGATAGTTTGATAAATGTTTCATTTCTACCAGGAAATATAACTACAGTATCACCTCAATACAAATTTAGTCATGTAGATTTTGTTTGCTTGTCCACTCATGTAGATTTTGTTTGCTTGTCCAGACATGTGAATTTTTTTTGCTTGTTAAGTCATGTTAATTTTGTTTGCTTGTCCAGACATGTGGATTTTGTTTGCTTGTCCAGTCATGTGGATTTTGTTTGCTTGTTCAGTCATGTGGATTTTGTTTGCTTGTTCAGTCATGTGGATTTTGTTTGCTTGTTCAGTCATGTGGATTTTGTTTGCTTGTCCAGACATGTGGATTTTGTTTGCTTGTCCAGACATGTGGATTTTGCTTGCTTGTTCAGTCCTGTTTATTTTGTTCGTTTGCCCAGACGTGGATTTTGTTTGCTTGTCCAGACATGTGGATTTTGTTTGCTTGTCCAGACATGTGAATTTTTTTCGCTTGTTAAGTCATGTTAATTTTGTTTGCTTGTCCAGACATGTGGATTTTGTTTGCTTGTTCTGTCATGTTTATTTTGTTTGCTTGTCCAGACATGTGGATTTTGTTTGCTTGTTCTGTCATGTTTATTTTGTTTGCTTGTCCAGACATGTGGATTTTGTTTGCTTGTCCAGACATGTTAATTTTGTTTGCTTGTCCAGACATGTGGATTTTGTTTGCTTGTTCAGTCATGTTTATTTTGTTCGTTTGTCCAGACATGTAGATTTTGTTTGCTTGTCCAGACATGTGGATTTTGTTTGCTTGTCCAGACATGTGAATTTTTTTCGCTTGTTAAGTCATGTTAATTTTGTTTGCTTGTCCAGACATGTGGATTTTGTTTGCTTGTTCTGTCATGTTTATTTTGTTTGCTTGTCCAGACATGTGGATTTTGTTTGCTTGTTCTGTCATGTTTATTTTGTTTGCTTGTCCAGACATGTGGATTTTGTTTGCTTGTCCAGACATGTTAATTTTGTTTGCTTGTCCAGACATGTGGATTTTGTTTGCTTGTTCAGTCATGTTTATTTTGTTCGTTTGTCCAGACATGTAGATTTTGTTTGCTTGTCCAGACATGTGGATTTTGTTTGCTTGTTCAGTCATGTGGATTTTGTTTGCTTGTCCAGACATGTTAATTTTGTTTGCTTGTCCAGACATGTGGATTTTGTTTGCTTGTCCAGACATGTGGATTTTGTTTGCTTGTCCAGACATGTTTATTTTGTTTGCTTGTCCAGACATGTGGATTTTGTTTGCTTGTCCAGACATGTGGATTTTGTTTGCTTGTCCAGTCATGTTTATTTTGTTTGCTTGTCCAGACATGTGGATTTTATCACTGGATGAAGATTAAAATTTACCCATCATGCATTCTGAAACTTTTGAAATAAAATGAAACTGTTGTAAAATTATTCATCAAAACATTTCTGCAAATCAAAATTCTGACTTACTTTCAAACCCTTGTGAGAATTCCCCACTCTCATTTTCAACAGTGCATAACATGAACATATGATCATAACATGCAATATGAAAAAGTCATGCATTTAATTTTGAAATCAGAGGAACTTCAAACGAAAACTTCATAGAATATACCATATAAATGTTATAAATCAATAAAAATCCTCCAGTGGTAGTTGTATACACAGTGTATATAACTTTTCAGTGGACTCAGGCAGTCACAAAGTTGAAAAAAGGTATTTTGCTATATTGTGGCATTGACAAACAAATGGATATTTATACAACTGTACTCTAAGTACAGTGGCAAAACGTGGTATGTAAGTTTGGCGGTACAACAGGTGCATGTTACTGTAAGCAAATTTTGTTTTGATAAAATACAACGAGGTTATACTTTGTAAAAGGAGTGAGTTGGTGTGGCTTTTGTTAGGAAAGAGTTCCTTTTGAACCCCACCCAAAATGACTACCAGTAGGCTATAATAAGTATCTAAAAGGGTTTATTTAAGGGGTACCAAGAAAAATTGGGGCATGGTCTTTTTGGGGCTAAAATCAATATTGAAAAAAATGAAAAAAAAATATATAAAATGAATACATTTGTATCAAGCCTTCATGGCCATCCATTTCTACAAGTTTATGTATACCATTGCATACATTGTTACTATCAATTATTCTCATTTAATTTTAAATAACTTACCCTGTGACTGTTGGGATTTGAACACACGTCCTAGAACTTACCTAATCCTTCATAGTCCAACACCTTAACCATTACACCACTTGATCAGTTGAGAGATTAGTGATACAATTTTCAAATCCAATTTACTATGGACATATCTAAACTTTAGGTCTTTGAAACTTTGGCATGGTAATATATTACAGTATGACAAAATAAAGAGATATTTGTAAATAGATTTCTGTACCCATAATTTAGCAAAGTTTTTGAAATGAGTGGAGAGGACGATTCATTTGTTTTCTCCCCCAATTTACCCATTTCTGCAACTCCCCTCAACACACACTCGCCACGGACATAATTTTGACTTACATCTGTTGGAATATATGTGGAGGGCAATAAATCCAGAAAAAATTAGTTTGAAAGGTTTCTACAGGACATAGCGAAAGTCTATCCATGTCAATAAGTGAGTATGATATTTAACATTTGATTTTCTTGATAACCCGTAAAATCAACCCTTTTAAACACTTGTATTATATTTACCAGGTATAATAACCCATTGGTAGCCACTTTGGGTGAGGGGGGAGTTCAAAAGGAACTCTTTCCTAGTGTTAATATACGGTCTCCTCATGTCAATCAGTTGATAGAGCATGCTTCTTTGGCTCAGTCGGCGGAGCCAGTCTATTATCACACAAGAGACTTGAGTTCGAATCCTGGTCTCGGCACTCAACAGGAATGTGAGATTTCCCTGTTCTTAACCCTTGGTGCCCAATGATGTCCCACAGATTAATGTGGTATTTTGTTTTGGGTTGAGATTTAGAACATCTCGAGAAAAACAGGAGGAGTAACGTAAAAGGAGCAGGTTTGTGTGGCTTGTATGTAGTGTTAAATATGGTCTCTGTCACTCAGCTGGCAGGTGGGTGTGACTTGTATGAAGTTATAAATATGGTCTCTGTCACTCAGCTGGCAGGTTTTTTGTGACTTGTATGTAGTGTTAAATACGGTCTCTGTCACTCAGCTGACGGGTTGGTGTGGCTTGTATGTAGTGTTAAATATGGTCTCTGTCACTCAGCTGGCAGGTGGGTGTGACTTGTAGGTTTTTTGTGGCTTTTAAAAAGTGTTAAATATGGTCTCTTGTCACTCAGCTGGCGGGTCAGTGTCGCTTGTATATAGTGTTAAATATACAGTCCCTGTCACTCAGCTGGCAGGTTTTTTGTGGCTTTTAAAAAGTGTTAAATACAGTCTCTGTCACTCAGCTGGTGGGTCAGTGTGGCTTGTATGTAGCTTTAAATATGGTCTCTGTCACTCAGCTGGTAGGTTTGTGTGGCTTGTATATAGTGTTAAATATGGTCTCTGTCACTCAGCTGGCGGGTCAGTGTGGCTTGTATGTAGTGTTAAATACAGTCTCTGACACTCAGCTGGTGGGTGGACGTGGCTTGTATATAGTGTTAAATACGTCTCTGTCACTGAGCTGGCGGGTCAGTGTGGCTTGTATGTAGTGTTAAATACGTCTCTGTCACTCAGCTGGTGGGTGGACGTGGCTTGTATGTAGTGTTAAATACGTCTCTGTCACTGAGCTGGTGGGTGGACGTGGCTTGTATGTAGTGTTAAATACGTCTCTGTCACTCAGCTGGTGGGTGGACGTGGCTTGTATGTAGTGTTAAATACGTCTCTGTCACTCAGCTGGTGGGTGGACGTGGCTTGTATGTAGTGTTAAATACGTCTCTGTCACTCAGCTGGCAGAGTATGCTTCTTTGGCTCAGTTGGCAAAGCCTGTTAATTATCACTCAGGAGACCAGACTACAATTCCTGATTGGTGCACTCCATTTTCCATGTTCTTTCACAATTGTATAAACAATAGTGAACAAACTGTAAACCAGCCCCTCTGTGAAATCTACACCTGTTAACGCTTTTTCAAAGTACCGTACCTTCATCTGATTCACGCAGGTAGTAAATCTTCAACAGTTTCTCCACAAGCAGACTCTTTTGTGCTGAATGTATACCTGAGATTATCATTGTAAACAAAACATTCACATTTTTCTTATTCCCTACCACTCGATAATTGAAAGCATATCAGTCACATGGTTAGCAACTATAACAGCTAAAGACATTACACCTCTGATTAAGGGAAAAAACACCTCTACATTGGGACTGTCCTATTTAAAAAGGAACATATCTCTGGTTAGAAAAAGCCATACAGTTACAGAGTAAAAAACCCTGTGGATAGGGACCACCATGGTCAAAGAAAACACCTCTTGAGAGGGACCACCAGTTAATGAAACACCTCTCATGAAGGACCACACCAACTGAGTAATGATATCTGTTAAGCTTCCAAATATAACCAGGTAAGGAGACTACCTGTGAGAAAGGGCCATGTCTCTAAAGCTACCACGTCTGCAATAAGGGATGACTTTTAAGTGTTCTAGATACAGACCAGCTTATCAGTTTGGTTTTTTTTTAGTTCTACACAAAAAAGCAAACAATAAAAGGTCAATTATAATTGTATCTTTGATGACACACATGTTTATTTACATTCAATTTCTGCATAATTTCATGTCTTTTAAATGGCATTGCATTTAAATAACATAATCAATCCCGACTTCTATCTACACTGCACCTAAAGGCTTATCAGTGAAATCAAAAAGGAAAATAAACGTAAATAAATTGAAAGTCAATAGAATACCTTTTCCCTTTACCCATTAATAACATAGATTCAAGTTGTTTTGTTAAAAAATACTTTCCTATCTTCTGTAAAGTCGAATTTCACATACAGAATCACATTTTGTTCATTCTTACATATTATGAAAAAAAACAAATGAGCAAAAAATCAAAAATATTATATCATGCAACTAAACGTCTTATCTGAAAATTTGATATTGTTTATACAAGCAATTCATGTATTCTAATCAGATTGTAAATAAATGACGATAAACAGGCTAAAATGTTTGTTGATATACCTTTTAATGATTAAATCTAATGTAAACAGAACATAACTCTGACTCTCAGGTGTAAAACCTTTATCTTATATCAAAGTGCCAGTTATATAAACACCTCACCATTAGTCATCTGTATGTGTACTAAATTTTAATCTTACACTCTCATTTTTCAGTATTCTCTTCTAATATTTTTATTTTAATGAAGAATATACCTAGAAAGGTACACATTTCTTAACAGTTAGGCTGTAAGTCTAGTTAACCTGTTGTTAGGTTGGTTTTTTTGTTTGGTAAAAGAATAAATAAACAAAAACTCAGAAAAAAAACATGGACAGTAATCTTTCTACATAGGAAGAGTAGTTTTGACAGAATGATGTTGTGAAATGACAACACGTTCTACATAGGGAGAGTAGTTTTAACAGAATGATGTTGTGAAATGACAACACGTTCTACATAGGGAGAGTAGTTTTAACAGAATGATGTTGTGAAATGACAACACGTTCTACATAGGGAGAGTAGTTTTAACAGAATGATGTTGTGAAATGACAACACATTCTACATAGGGAGAGTAGTTTTAACAGAATGATGTTGTGAAATGACAACACGTTCTACATAGGGAGAGTAGTTTTAACAGAATGATGTTGTGAAATGACAACACGTTTTACATAGGGAGAGTAGTTTTAACAGAATGATGTTGTGAAATGACAACACAATCTACATAGGGAGAGTAGTTTTAACAGAATGATGTTGTGAAATGACAACACGTTCTACATAGGGAGAGTAGTTTTAACAGAATGATGTTGTGAAATGACAACACATTCTACATAGGGAGAGTAGTTTTAACAGAATGATGTTGTGAAATGACAACACATTCTACATAGGGAGAGTAGTTTTAACAGAATGATGTTGTGAAATGACAACAGGTTCTACATAGGGAGAGTAGTTTTAACAGAATGATGTTGTGAAATGACAACACGTTCTACATAGGGAGAGTAGTTTTAACAGAATGATGTTATGAATTGACATTACGTTCTACACAGGGAGAGTAGTTTTAACAGAATGATGTAATGAAATGACAACATGTTCTACATAGGGAGAGTAGTTTTAACAGAATGATGTTGTGAAATGACAACACGTTCTACATAGGGAGAGTAGTTTTAACAGAATGATGTTATGAATTGACATTACGTTCTACACAGGGAGAGTAGTTTTAACAGAATGATGTAATGAAATGACAACATGTTCTACATAGGGAGAGTAGTTTTAACAGAATGATGTTGTGAAATGACAACACGTTCTACATAGGGAGAGTAGTTTTAACAGAGTGATGTTGTGAAATGACAACACGTTCTACATAGGGAGAGTAGTTTTAACAGAATGATGTTGTGAAATGACAACAAAGGTGTTCTTTATACAAAGGTGATGACTGGTTTTGATGGACAGATTCATTTTATATAAATAAAAAAGGTTTTCTTTATGCACAGGTAAAACTGGTTTTAATTAAAATACAATCAAGGCTAATTTTCCATGCAAATGAAATATAATAAAGACAAGCATTTTACTGTAATTTCCTAAATTAGATAATGAAATTAATGTTTTGTTTTGGTATTCACCTTTATTTTGAAATCTTGATACCTTTGTCACCCTCTGTATAATGCAAGCAAAAGGTGGTGTGGAAATGATAAAGGGCATGATAATAAGTTTGATCATTACATTAAATAGGCACTTCTGGCAAATAGGACTATTTTACGATCAGGTTTACTACCAAACACCTCAATTAGTACACCTGATAACATACATACATCAAAATATATCTCATCTCTTTTCTGAGAAAAAAAATCAATATTTATCAACAAAGGCCTAATTAGTTGGTATATTATCATGTAAAAGGATACCTTGTTTCTGATGATAATGTGCTCACCCACCAATCCTAACCAAGAAATGATACAAATCATTGCTGATTATCAAACACCTCAAGACAGTCAAATAACTGCTCATGTTTCAGCTGACTTAATTGCAAATCTATTTTAGTCAAAAATCAATTTTTTGTCTGGTGCCATGTTAACGTTGATAAAGGAACAACTCTTATCTATCATCTTGAAAAATACGTAATGTTTTTAAATCAGACATTACAAACCATATATCAATACATTTTGATACAAGGTATCATTATCAGGTCATACATTAATTAAACATACACAAGATTTTATGTCTTACTTCCTTCGGAAATTCCAAACCATTACTTTGATATGACATATACCTATGTACTCTGTTTGAAAGTGACAGGAAATACACAAATCAATCTTCTCTGTTTTGTTGCTGAGTATTACAGACATTGTCATGATCAGGTTTGCCTGGAGATGTATTTTTTGTGATTTAAGCAAGATTGAAGCTTACTGAAAATCTTCATAAAGTACGAAAAGTGAATATGGGGACATGCCACGTACAAAAGTCAATACTGACAATTCTTCCGGACTTTCTCTGTTGTTCACAACAGCATAAATATCATTACCTTTCAAATGTTGCCCAGAAAGATTTTGACAACACCTCTATCAATAGAGATTATCTCTGCATACTTTGGGATGAGCATGTAAATGGTCATGAATGTCTAGTTTTATTTGTGTTTGTGGTAGTCAGGGTAGAATATTCATAAAGCTGTCTGTAATGGTCACGTGTCACAGTGATTTCAATACCTAGTTATTCCTCTACCTGTTTACAAAGCAAGGTTTTGATTGCTTAATGACTCCCACAGAAACCATGGCAACTCCACCATCAGGAGTTAAAGACCAAAGACCAATCCCATATAAAGCTCGTGTGACAGAACAAACATAATTCTGTCTAAATAAAACCATCGTGAGTAGTAATGTACCTGAAACAGAAAAGATTAGTAAACAGGAAGTAACTGGGGTCAAAAGGTCAAATCTTATGTCTAGACAGGAAATGATTATGGATCAGTGTATCTGTCTAGATCAATGCTGAGTTTTAATCTAATATATGGCTATATACCAACCAACTGTCCAAAACAATAATTACAACACCTCATTATCCAATCTTGTACGACTGCTGTGTAACTGAACTATTGATTTCTTCATGCCATGCAACATTCTACAAGATTGGTCCACATTATGTAACCTCCCACAGGATCACTCCACATTACCAACAAGACACAGGATTGGACCACATTATGTAACCTCCTACAGGATTGGTCCACATTATGTAACCTCCTACAGATTGGTCCACATTATAAACACAACACATGATTGGTCCACATGATATAAACTTCCAAAGGATCACTCCACATTATAAACACGAGATAAGATTGGTCCACATGATGTAATCTCCTACAGGATCAGTCCACCATATAAAAACGACACAGTATTGGTCCACATGATGTAATCTCCTATAGGATCACTACACATTATAAATATGACACTGGATTGGTCTACAAAATGTATATATATAACCTCCTACAGGATTGGTCCATATCATGTAAACTTCTACAGCAAAGGTCCATATTATGTAAACTCCAACAGGATTGGTTCAAATTATGTTATCTCTGACAGAATTGGTTTACATAATGTATATATAAAATCTCCTATAGGATTGGTTCAAATTATGTAACCCCAACAGGATTGGTCCACATTAGGTAACCTCCTACAGGATTGGTTTACATTGGGTAACCTCCTACAGGATTGGTTTACATTAGGTAACCTCCTACAGGATTGGTTTACCTTAGGTAACCTCCTACAGGATTGGTTAACATTGGGTAACCTCCTACAGGATTGGTCTACAACCAAGTTTGTATAACCGCCTTCAGGGTTAGTCCACATCATGTTACCTCCAATGGGTTTGGTCTATATAACGTATAGAGAACCTCCAACAGGCTTGGTTCACATTAGGTAACCTCCTACAGTATTGGTCCACATTGGGTAACCTCCTACAGGATTGGTGTACATTGGGTAACCCCCTACAGGATTGGTTTACATTAGGTAACTTCCTACAGGATTGGTTTACATTAGGCAATCTCCTACAGGATTGGTTTACATTAGGTAACCTCCTACAGGATTGGTCCACATTAGGGAACCTCCTACAGGATAGGTTTACATTAGGTAACCTCCTACAGGATTGGTTTACATTGGGTAACCTCCAACAGGATTGGTTTACATTGGGTAACCTCCTACAGGATTGGTGTACATTGGGTAACCTCCTACAGGATTGGTGTACATTGGGTAACCTCCTACAGGATTGGTTTACATTGGGTAACCTCCTACAGGATTGGTTTACATTGGGTAACCTCCTACAGGATTGGTCCACATTAGGTAACCTACTACAGAATTGGTTTACATAATGTATATATAATCTCCTATAGGATTGGTTCAAATTATGTAACCCCAAGGTCCACATTAGGTAACCTCCTACAGGATTGGTTTACATTGGGTAACCTCCTATTGGTTTACATTAGGTAACCTCCTACAGGATTGGTTTACCTTAGGTAACCTCCTACAGGATTGGTTAACATTGGGTAACCTCCTACAGGATTGGTCTACAACCAAGTTTGTATAACCGCCTTCAGGGTTAGTCCACATCATGTTACCTCCAATGGGTTTGGTCTATATAACGTATAGAGAACCTCCAACAGGCTTGGTTCACATTAGGTAACCTCCTACAGTATTGGTCCACATTGGGTAACCTCCTACAGGATTGGTGTACATTGGGTAACCTCCTACAGGATTGGTTTACATTAGGTAACTTCCTACAGGATTGGTTTACATTAGGCAATCTCCTACAGGATTGGTTTACATTAGGTAACCTCCTACAGGATTGGTGGTCCTACATTAGGAATCTCCTACAGGTTGGTTTACATTACATTAGGTAACCTCCTACAGGATAGGTTTACATTAGGTAACCTCCTACAGGATTGGTGGTTACATTGGGTAACCTCCAACATTGGGTAACCTCCAACAGGATTGGTTTACATTGGGTAACCTCCTACAGGATTGGTGTACATTGGGTAACCTCCTACAGGATTGGTGTACATTGGGTAACCTCCTACAGGATTGGTTTACATTGGGTAACCTCCTACAGGATTGGTTTACATTGGGTAACCTCCTACAGGATTGGTCCACATTAGGTAACCTACTACAGAATTGGTTTACATAATGTATATATAATCTCCTATAGGATTGGTTCAAATTATGTAACCCCAACAGGATTGGTCCACATTAGGTAACCTCCTACAGGATTGGTTTACATTGGGTAACCTCCTACAGGATTGGTTTACATTAGGTAACCTCCTACAGGATTGGTTTACCTTAGGTAACCTCCTACAGGATTGGTTAACATTGGGTAACCTCCTACAGGATTGGTTTACCTTAGGTAACCTCCTACAGGATTGGTTAACATTGGGTAACCTCCTACAGGATCGGTCTACAACCAAGTTTGTATAACCGCCTTCAGGGTTAGTCCACATCATGTTACCTCCAATGGGTTTGGTCTATATAACGTATAGAGAACCTCCAACAGGCTTGGTTCACATTAGGTAACCTCCTACAGTATTGGTCCACATTGGGTAACCTCCTACAGGATTGGTGTACATTGGGTAACCCCCTACAGGATTGGTTTACATTAGGTAACTTCCTACAGGATTGGTTTACATTAGGCAATCTCCTACAGGATTGGTTTACATTAGGTAACCTCCTACAGGATTGGTCCACATTAGGGAACCTCCTACAGGATAGGTTTACATTAGGTAACCTCCTACAGGATTGGTTTACATTGGGTAACCTCCAACAGGATTGGTTTACATTGGGTAACCTCCTACAGGATTGGTGTACATTGGGTAACCTCCTACAGGATTGGTAACATCCTACAGTTGGTGTACATTGGGTAACCTCCTACAGGATTGGTTTACATTGGGTAACCTCCTACAGGATTGGTTTACATTGGGTAACCTCCTACAGGATTGGTCCACATTAGGTAACCTACTACAGAATTGGTTTACATAATGTATATATAATCTCCTATAGGATTGGTTCAAATTATGTAACCCCAACAGGATTGGTCCACATTAGGTAACCTCCTACAGGATTGGTTTACATTGGGTAACCTCCTACAGGATTGGTTTACATTAGGTAACCTCCTACAGGATTGGTTTACCTTAGGTAACCTCCTACAGGATTGGTTAACATTGGGTAACCTCCTACAGGATTGGTCTACAACCAAGTTTGTATAACCGCCTTCAGGGTTAGTCCACATCATGTTACCTCCAATGGGTTTGGTCTATATAACGTATAGAGAACCTCCAACAGGCTTGGTTCACATTAAGTAACCTCCTACAGTATTGGTCCACATTGGGTAACCTCCTACAGGATTGGTGTACATTGGGTAACCCCCTACAGGATTGGTTTACATTAGGTAACCTCCTACAGGATTGGTTTACCTTAGGTAACCTCCTACAGGATTGGTTAACATTGGGTAACCTCCTACAGGATTGGTCTACAACCAAGTTTGTATAACCGCCTTCAGGGTTAGTCCACATCATGTTACCTCCAATGGGTTTGGTCTATATAACGTATAGAGAACCTCCAACAGGCTTGGTTCACATTAGGTAACCTCCTACAGTATTGGTCCACATTGGGTAACCTCCTACAGGATTGGTGTACATTGGGTAACCCCCTACAGGATTGGTTTACATTAGGTAACTTCCTACAGGATTGGTTTACATTAGGCAATCTCCTACAGGATTGGTTTACATTAGGTAACCTCCTACAGGATTGGTCCACATTAGGGAACCTCCTACAGGATAGGTTTACATTAGGTAACCTCCTACAGGATTGGTTTACATTGGGTAACCTCCAACAGGATTGGTTTACATTGGGTAACCTCCTACAGGATTGGTGTACATTGGGTAACCTCCTACAAGATTGGTGTACATTGGGTAACCTCCTACAGGATTGGTTTACATTGGGTAACCTCCTACAGGATTGGTTTACATTGGGTAACCTCCTACAGGATTGGTCCACATTAGGTAACCTACTACAGGATTGGTTTACATTGGGTAACCTCCTACAGGATTGGTTTACATTAGGTAACCTCCAACAGGATTGGTCCACATTGGGTAACCTCCTACAGGATTGGTGTACATTGGGTAACCTCCTACAGGATTGGTTTACATTGGGTAACCTCCTACAGGATTGGTTTACATTGGGTAACCTCCTACAGGATTGGTGTACATTGGGTAACTTCCTACAGGATTGGTTTACATCAGGTAGCCTCCTACAGGATTGGTCCACATTAGGTAACCTACTACAGGATTGGTTTACATTGGGTAACCTCCTACAGGATTGGTTTACATTAGGTAACCTCCAACAGGATTGGTCCACATTAGGTAACCTTCTACAGGATTGGTTTACATTAGGTAACCTCCTACAGGATTGGTCCACATTAGGTAACCTCCTACAGGATTTGTTGGCATCATTTAAATCATACTGACTGTGTTTGATATTTAATTATACTGGGTATGAACAATAAGTTATTAGAATTAACCTGATGAAATACACTATTTAACTTTTATGTATATAAACATATGTAAATTATCTGTGTCCAATAGTGGGTTTATGTTAATGGTGTCAGTGTACAACATGAAATATCAATTTTGGGTACTCTTTTTGGCATGGCAGGTTTCAAACTCTAAATTGTAAATGTAGTATCTTATTAGCCAAACTTTGGAAGATTTGTAAGTCATCAGTGTAGTGTATCAATTAGATTAAAAGTATTTATATCTCTATTTTCACATCAACCATTAAAAATATTAATGGAATTCCATTCATGCTAATATAGTATGTCATAGAATTGGTGAAAGTCATGTTGATCCTTCAGTAAATACTGATACCATCACATCTTACTACTTACAAGCTTAATTATACCATACACACATTAAATTGGCTCTCAATATTTCAAACATGTTGACAATACTAACATTATTTAAGTAAAACCACACATCTTCATGTCCTAAACTGCACATCGACCATGTATCGATCTCACAAGACCATGCCAAACACACACCAAGTCTGCCCATATTACATAACAGATATGTAGATTTTTCCAGCTGCTTGGCTAATAAAGTCACAGACTACACATAATTTGATTTCTTAGAAATTTTAGATTCTTTATAGCATGTCTCTTTCTGTACGCATTATTCTTGATTCTAGTAGGTTTGGTATATCACATACTTCTACAAATGATCAGTATCAATATCTATTTCCAAGCCAGAATTTAAAAACCCAATAAAATATACATTGTTAGAACGATATACAATTGTACAGCATACCAGGAAATACTCATCAGGAGAAATATGCTACCAAACTTGGAAATAAAACAATTCTACCAGTATGTGTTAAAGTAATGCTGTCATACTGTCACAATGTCATGTTGTCACAATGTCATGCTGTCATAATATCATGCTGTGTCATGTTGTCACAATATCATGCTGTCACAATATCATGCTATGTCATGCTGTCACAATATCATGTTGTCACAATGTCATGCTGTCACAATGTCATGCTGTGTCATGCTGTCACAATGTCATATTGTCACAATGTCATACTGTCACAATATCATACTGTGTCATGTTGTCACAATGCCATGGTGTCACAATGCCACGTTGTGCCATGCTGTCACAATGTCATGATGTCACAATGTCATACTGTCACAATGTCATGCTGTCACAATGTCATACTGTCACAATGTCATGATATCACAATGTCATACTGTCACAATTTCATGCTGTCACAATGTCATGCTGTCACAATGTCATACTGTCATAATGTCATGCTGTCACAATGTCATGATGTCACAATGTCATACTGTCACAATGTCATGCTGTCACAATGTCATACTGTCACAATGTCATGCTTTCACAATGTCATACTGTCACAATGTCATGATGTCATAATGTCATACTGTCACAATGTCATGATGTCACAATGTCATACTGTCACAATGTCATGCTGTCATAATGTCATACTGTCACAATGTCATGATGTCACAATGTCATACTTTCACAATGTCATGCTGTCACAATGTCATGATGTGTCATGCTGTCGCAATGTCATGCTGTCAAAATTTCATACTGTAACAATGTCATGATGTCACAATGTCATACTGTAACAATGTCATGATGTCACAATGTCATACTGTCACAATATCATGCTGTCACAATGTCATACTGTCACAATGTCATGCTGTCATAATGTCATACTGTCACAATGTCATGATGTCACAATGTCATACTTTCACAATGTCATGCTGTCACAATGTCATGATGTGTCATGCTGTCGCAATGTCATGCTGTCAAAATTTCATACTGTAACAATGTCATGATGTCACAATGTCATACTGTAACAATGTCATGATGTCACAATGTCATACTGTCACAATATCATGCTGTCACAATGTCATACTGTCACAATGTCATGCTGTCACAATGTCATACTGTCACAATATCATGCTGTCACAATGTCATACTGTCACAATGTCATGCTGTCACAATGTCATGATGTGTCATGCTGTCGCAATGTCATGCTGTCAAAATTTCATACTGTAACAATGTCATGATGTCACAATGTCATACTGTAACAATGTCATGATGTCACAATGTCATACTGTCACAATATCATGCTGTCACAATGTCATACTGTCACAATGTCATGCTGTCACAATGTCATACTGTCACAATATCATGCTGTCACAATGTCATATTGTCACAATGTCATGCTGTCACAATGTCATACTGTCACAATGTCATGATATCACAATGTCATACTGTCACAATTTCATGCTGTCACAATGTCATGCTGTCACAATGGCATACTGTCATAATGTCATGCTGTCATGCTGTCACAATGTCATGATGTCACAATGTCATGCTGTCACAATGTCATACTGTCACAATGTCATGCTTTCACAATGTCATACTGTCACAATGTCATGATGTCATAATGTCATACTGTCACAATGTCATGATGTCACAATGTCATACTGTCACAATGTCATGCTGTCATAATGTCATACTGTCACAATGTCATGATGTCACAATGTCATACTTTTACAATGTCATGCTGTCACAATGTCATGATGTGTCATGCTGTCGCAATGTCATGCTGTCAAAATTTCATACTGTAACAATGTCATGATGTCACAATGTCATACTGTAACAATGTCATGATGTCACAATGTCATACTGTCACAATATCATGCTGTCACAATGTCATGCTGTCAAAATTTCATACTGTAACAATGTCATGATGTCACAATGTCATACTGTAACAATGTCATACTGTCACAATGTCATGCTGTCACAATGTCATACTGTCACAATGTCATGATGTCACAATGTCATACTGTCACAATTTCATGCTGTCACAATGTCATGCTGTCACAATGTCATACTGTAACAATGTCATGATGTCACAATGCCATACTGTCACAATATCATGCTGTCACAATGTCATACTGTCACAATGTCATGCTGTCACAATGTCATACTGTCACAATGTCATGATATCACAATGTCATACTGTCACAATTTCATGCTGTCACAATGTCATGCTGTCACAATGTCATACTGTCATAATGTCATGCTCTCACAATGTCATGATGTCACAATGTCATACTGTCACAATGTCATGCTGTCACAATGCCATACTGTCACAATGTCATGCTGTCACAATGCCATACTGTCACAATGTCATAATATCATGTTGTAATAATGTCATGCTGTCACAATGTCATGTTATCACAATGTCATAATGTCATTATGTCATACTGTCATAATGTCATGCTAACACTTTTCATATGATGTCATTGTATTCATCACCAGTTAATATCCTTGTGTTCAGAACTTTCTCAATTGATAGTTTATATTCATATGGCCATTGATCAAAAAAACGTTCATCAGATAAAATCAATGGCTGTCCAGTTTTAAGAGTTGATTGGCATCAAGGTACTGCTATCTCCAATAGATATCTAACACAATGGTATTTTCATTATACAAATATTCATATAACCCTCCTCCTCACAAAAATAAACAAGTGTGTTAGACAAGGAAGACTTTCCTACAGCAGTGTGTGTAACACCAGACTTAAAAACACATCAAACATGACAGGCTTCTCTCTTTTCTATTCCAATTTTCATGTACATGAATAATAATATTTTGCTAATGGTGTGATTTCCTGATAAGAATGACCTTGAATCTGTTGTGCGTCTGTCTGTCATTATTCAAATTCAAGCTTAATATATCTGTAAATATAATGTGATATTTAATTGATAACTAAATATAGAAAGTCATTACATTGGATAATGTTTAATAAAAAAATCTTATCTCAAATTGTATAATGACCCATATGGAAATTTGATTTTGATTGTTTAATAAGTCGTTGATATAGGTCAAACCACCTAGGAGCAGCAATCTTAGGTGTTACTTAATTGGTGTCTGCACCTACACATTTCGCTTCAACTATCTGGGTTTTCTAAGGATAATCTGATTCCTCCCCACATTAAACGTTTTTTCTATCTAGGCATAAAAGGTGATTTATATAAAGTGATATTGATTTTCATGAAGTTTTGTCTTGGTTTTGGAGAGAAAAGTGATAGAAGACTCTGGAAGAAATAAGGAAAAAATGAAAAAAAAAAAAAAAAAGAAATAAAAACAATATCGCCCACCTTTCATCAAAATCAAAAGTTCTGTATTTCATAATCAATGTAAGATATATAAAGATTGTTTTAATTTTCATATCTAGGTTTATTGAGTGTGTATCATGAAATCTACACAAACGTTTAGGAAGTAGAGTTAACTGTAACCAGTTTAAGTATCAGTGACAAGTTTCATAATTAGATTTATTTGTCAACTAGTTTCCCCTCTTAGGTTTAAGCTTCATCAGGACAATTCTATCTCCCCTGAGGTACTTTTTCTGGGTTCTCTTAGGCTTAAGCTTCATTAGGACAATTCTATCTCCCCTAAGGTACTTTTTCTGGGTTCTCTTAGGTTTAAGCTTCATCAGGACAATTTTACCTCCTCTGAGGTACCTTTTTCTAGGTTCAGTATATATTTCAACATATTCTACAATAGGTATGAATGGAAATAAGTATAGGCATATAAGCCCTTATAATATTAATGTTATTACTATGTCACTATTGTGTCATATCACTATAGGTTCTGTTCATTTCTCTGTTCCTACGTTATTTCAAATTTCATAACAGCAGTAACGAAAAAAAAAACAATGTGTAGTCTGGGGAAGTTAATGGACTGTCCCTTTAAAAATTAGATCATTTTTCTAAGAATTTGAAATATAGTCCATGAAAATTCCCAAGTTCTATTAATAAAAATTAGATAATTTTTCTAAGAATTTTCAATAAAGTCCATGAAAATTCCTTAGTTCTATTAATAAAAATTAGATAGTTTTTCTAAGAACTTTAAATATACTCCATGGAAATTCCTAACTTCTATTTTCTATCTGCACACTTAGAGAGCTAACATATAATTATTGCTTACTCAATGTCATGGGGTGAATTAAGCACTGATTCCTATCTTCAGCAAACAGCAATAAATTAGGGTGGGCTTACTACCAGGTATTTGTTGGGTAAATAGGACATCCTTATCCCTTTTTGTTTGTCAGGATCATTGTTACTGGGGACATGTATTTCATATATTTCGTATATTAAAACCATCATTATCACTATCCACTCTGGGTCACAGGTGGAGGGGGGCAAGCCTTGCATAAGGCGGTCACCAGAAACTCGGACTCTCTTTCACCACAGGTCCTTAAATGACCGTGGATGCTAATAGGACCTAAATCAACAATAAACCAATCGTACGATAAACACATGTTACATTTTCACCCCAGTAATCATGTCACATTCATTATAATCAATACATTATACTGTTCCTTTACATGATTTATTTGTAAATGGAACTTAATCTCAGATACAGGCCAACACTAAAGACAGCAGGATCACCAGGTAAAGACAACATACAGATTGGTTACCGTGAAATTTGCAAATGATTATAAAACAATCAAATAATGCAGGCCCATGGGCCTTAACGGGTCATCTGACTATAAAGACCTGCATATGATAATTAACAGCAGTTGTAGTAGTGGGAGCAGTTAATAAAAGATTAAAATGGTTCAGAATAATTCAGTAGTAAAAGCATCCTTCAAGTCAGCTTCTCAACATTCCAGTAAAATTACAGCTCAATGACATGAAAAATAACATTTTATCGGCTTCTTTTCCTTAACATCCTCATCGATTTTCGGCTCAATATCACCAGTGGAACTTGAAAAGAAGTTTAAAATATGTTTTTCAAGATGGTAGCCATACTGGATTTCCAACTGACCTAAAATATAACAGCACTTGATCAGGACCATCTAAGGATCATAACCGACAAGTTAAGGCTGAATTCCACTGGTGCTACTTGAGAAGTATAAAATGTTAAAGTAAATGCACAAAGATCAAAGAAACACGATGACTTAGGTAATCCATACCTTTCAGGTCAGGTGAAGCAATATCATTATCTATTGTAGTTATTCCAGCCCTGTTGTGACTGTAGTCGCATCACATCTCTAAACAGAATGGTATTGATTGTGATTGTTAGGTGTACAAGTATTTACATAAAACTATCTAATCTGATTAAGATATTACTTTTATTGATTAATCATCAGTATTTTAATTTTTCCTTTATTGTTTGGCATTTCAATTTAACTAAATATAGTACACCAAATTTAAGAATCTATCTGAAAAATATCTGTTATGTCTTTGCAGTAAATGAAGGATTTTCTTTAATATCCGGTCCTCCATTTGTAAAAGTAAGATGCTATATAAAGAGATGATGTAACAATGTGAAGCCATTAATTTTTCTAGAGGTTTTATTTTTCCTCATTTTGTGTGTACTCTCAATCATGATACTCATCTGTCCACAAACTGTTTTATAAGCAGATTTATTAAGCTATATCCATGAACTCAAGTGTACCCAAAATTTACTGCAGTAGTAGTAGTGTCTTTCTGAAAAACCAGAATAACTGAGTGCTACAAAAATATCAGATTTTACAGTATGTAATATAATGTGTCAATAACAGAAATTTTATATAAAATGTAACTTCATTTACAGATGTGATATAAAATGTATTGTGTCAATAACAGAAATTTTATATAAAATGTAACTTCATTTACAGATGTGATATAAAATGTGTCAATAACAGAAATCTTATATAAAATGTAACTTCATTTACAGATGTAATATAATGTGTCAATAACAGAAATTTTATATAAAATGTAACTTCATTTACAGATGTGATATAAAATGTATTGTGTCAATAACAGAAATTTTATATAAAATGTAACTTCATTTACAGATGTGATATAAAATGTGTCAATAACAGAAATTTTATATAAAATGTAACTACATTTACAGATGTGATATAAAATGTGTCAATAACAGAAATCTTATATAAAATGTAACTTCATTTACAGATGTGATATAAAATGTGTCAATAACAGAAATTTTTATATAAAATGTAACTTCATTTACAGATGTGATATAAAATGTATTTTGTCAATAACAGAAATTTTATATAAAATGTAACTCCATTTACAGATGTGATATAAAATGTGTCAATAACAGAAATTTTATATAAAATGTAACTTCATTTACAGATGTGATATAAAATGTGTCAATAACAGAAATTTTATATAAAATGTAACTCCATTTACAGATGTGATATAAAATGTATTGTGAAAATAACTGAAATTTTATATAAAATGTAACTCCATTTACAGATGTGATATAAAATGTATTGTGTCAATAACAGAAATTTTATATAAAATGTAACTCCATTTACAGATGTGATATAAAATGTATTGTCAATAACAGAAATTTTATATAAAATGTAACTCCATTTACAGATGTGATGTAAAATGTATTGTGAAAATAACTGAAATTTTATATAAAATGTAACTCCATTTACAGATGTGATATAAAATGTATTGTGTCAATAACAGAAATTTTATATAAAATGTAACTCCATTTACAGATGTGATATAAAATGTATTGTGTCAATTTTTGGAGAAATTTTATTAGAAAGTTATTTTTAATTAGTTTTTTAAACTTGCCCTTACTGTTGTAAATTTGTAACAGAAAATGTTTAATGTTAAATTGGAGCCGAGATTTTTACCATGTTGAGTTCTTCATAGTTCAACATCTGTTTTGTCTAAGTATTACAAGCATTGAACTGTTCAGTAATGGTCAGTGCTGTATATTTCTGTATATCCATCATAATACTAGAGCCTAATACAACATGGGAGCTGTCAGAATGATCAGGCCTGGGGGATCATCACGCAAAATCGGTAACATAGCACATGGCCCCAGGAGGGATTTACAAACCATATCTCATTTGTTTGGTATACAGATCATCTAATATGAATACAGACCCTCAATGTCATGAAAAAAGTATAACGAATTGATAACGCGTGCAGGCTTGTACAACGACTCAATCAACTTAATTGTGTAATGGATACAGCTGCTTGTCAAGCCCAATATCTGGCCTATATACTCACAGTGATCCGGCCTAAAATCTCAGGGATTATAGCACTTTAAGCCAGTTGGTCCCATCGTCATATAAATATTCAAGATGAAATTTGAAACGTATAAGCCATCCACCGATAAAAAAAAAAAATTGTCAATAACATAATACTAGTGTATCAGATAGCCAAAAGGACAATGTAATTAGGTTCCATTCAGAGCCTATGACAGTGGAAAATTATTGTCATTCCAATGATTTTAATGAATACACTTCCGAGCTGATGCTACAAGCAGGTGAAGGTTGACAGGAATGTGCAGCAATGTCTCATTAAACACAAATTATGACTAAGCATACCTGGTAAAATTCTCCGAATCTCGGGAGACTTGTAATCTTGATTCTCTTCTATTGACTGATCCATTCCGATTCTATCATAACAGCTCTTACTAACATTAGAACACAATAATATTATTATGAAAAACATAATCAAATATGACAAGTCAATCTGTACAAAATGTAGATAAAACTGAGATCATTGCTAGCAGCATCATACCATTAATAAAAACAGATGTAATGACATTCAACAAAGGAATGACCAAGATGTTTTGATCTATAAGATACACCAGAGTAATTAAGTGCACTAATTGCAATAAAAAGGTCTGTCTTTGTTTGGTTCCAAATATATTACCATCCTATAACAGTCTGTTAAGGACAGTGTCATTGTAGGGAATCCTGAACATTGAATCATTCCATTATATGTTGTTAATCCTCAAAATTAATTGAATCATAAAAGATTTTTTTACATTTATTATTTACTAAATGTCAATAATTTTTCATCCTAGAATATAAATCAAATTAATTAAAGCAAAATTCTTTCTATTCCAGTCCAAAAACTAGGACTACAACGTTTGTTAATAGCATACATAGTCATAGAAAAGATGGTTTTATATGTCGGAAAATGTCAAGTTCTGATGCGAGGGTTTTTTCGTGTTTATCTTAATAACCATTTCATCGATCAAAGCCTTAACAAACCATCAAAGGAAGGACCCTACTTCTACTCATTTGTAGCACCAATAAATATTATTACAGATATGCATAATTTATGAGGTTCTTACTCTCTAAGGGTATCTGAGGAGACACGATGCAGGTTACACAGTATTGTTAGAGGTCACAAGAGGTCAGCATTGGTCGAATAACAGTTGTGGTTGAGTACTTCTGATTTACAGATACTGTAAGTGAAGACACAGTCTACTGCCGTCACTGCAATTATCTAAAATAAAACTTGCACAGAAATGCTAGATTGTCATCAAATTGATTTTAAATGACCTATGTGGACTAATATTCATCTGGCTGATGTAATTACTACTGATGTCACCAGGAGAAGACAGATCAAAAAGACACAACTCCTTTTGACTGTATGGAAATTGACACCTGACAAGAAATGTTACTCTTATTCTTGAAATGATACTTGACAAGTCTTGAACATGCCTTTGTAGTATGTTTTCTAAAACATCCACACAAAGATTAAATGTCTCAATATCATTTTTTGCAAATTAAATTACTAAACTTTTCATTTCAAGTCAAGATTAATTTCATTCTTAAAAAGCACAAAGTTAACTTCAAAAGAATTAATCTGAAGAATGATGGAACTGTAACTCACCACTATGGTTTTAGATTTAATCTGAGAACGGTTTGTGTAACTTTGAGCTGTTCTTACAAGGTTTTCAGCTGAAAGTCTTTTAATTATCTTGACACTCTTTTCTATTCAGTAGACGATGATATAACAGTTAGATTTTCAAGATGGCCACCATGGCAGCCATGTTATATAATGTCAAAGATTCAAATTAAAGTTAGGAGCATTTGTGAATCATCTAAAACTTATTATTGGAAGTTCTGTAATGAAGATAACATAAGATTTTCAAGATGCCAGCCATGCTGGCCATCTTGACATTGGCACAGGTCCATTTTTTTTTTTTTTTTTCACTCGGATAGACCATAAAGAACACTTTAGTGGAAGTCCTGCTGTCTTGATACCACCTAGATGGCTGCCATGGTGATTATAATTGGATGCCTCTCTACACTGACAAAAGATGATTCTGCTTAAATTTTCAATACACAGAAAGCATACTTACCAATATCTTTCTGACTCCATCATATTCTGAAATGTTGCTAAATCCCTCAAAAAACTGAAAACTTGGTTTGACTGTCGATTTGTCAGACACCTTCCCTGTATAGATCAAACTTGGGTCATCCATGTACTTTATGATACAGATATCAATGTGAAAATTAGATTTAGTCACTGTTAAAGTCCTGAAAGCCAACTTTCAATGCAAAATCACTTAAAATATTATGTTTAAAGTCTAAATAGAACAGGTACTATAAACATACTTAGTTATTTTACAGTCCAATATAAGAGTAATACCAATTTAAAACAATTAAGTACAATATGAAATTTGTGCATTCACTATAATTGCTATATTTAGCGACATACAGAACCTATAATTAGCGCAATCATATTTTAGTGGAATAGCAATCATATTTTAGTGGAATAGCAATCATATTTTAGTGGAATAGCAATCATATCTTAGTGGAATAGCAATCATATTTTAGTGGAACAGCAATCATATCTTAGTGGAATAGCAATCATATTTTAGTGGAACAGCAATCATATTTTAGTGGAATAGCAATCATATCTTAGTAGAATAGCAATCATATTTTAGTGGAACAGCAATCATATTTTAGTGGAATAACTTCAGTGTGGATATGTAGTGTTAAAATAAGATTACTGCTAAAATACTGAAGTATATAGTATGTACAAAAATTTGTTTGCGTAATATTTGTTTCTAAGACAACAGAAACTAGATCTAAACATAAGAATCTGATATATGATAAACCCCAAACTCTCCACAATAATGTTGGGCTGTTATTGCAAAGAGTCAATATAAAGAGTGGCTATTATATTACTCTTCTGTGTAATATCAGCAACACTTTTCTTATCTATTTCAATTCTATTGATAATGTTTTATAAAAATTTCACATGTGCTACCACTATATTTCATATTTGGCAATATTGCATATTAATAATGTAAGACGTCTGGATTCTATAGATAGTGCCTGGGTATACATGTCATCTCTCTCACGAACCTCTCACCGAGATACTATGCTCTATGGCAGGTCTTCCATATACCAACCTTCGTGCCATAAATCTTCAATCTCCTGCATTATTGAGCACTTGGCAGGGACACCAACTAGGCATTACAAGAAAAATGTAGACAATTTAATAAAGTTTTTGAGATTTATTGTCTTTTATACGACTATGATTGCCAAATGTAACATTAGTATTGGTTTCCTATTGGTGAAAGAGGTGGCTACAAGAGAAAAAACATGAGTCTGTCCCACAAATATCAAAATATTTTATTTAGTAGTCTAGTCTTCCATGAACAATTGACCTAAAAACAGAAAGGTCAATTGTTTGAAATGAATTCCAGAAAAGGTTTCTTGCAAACACACAACTGATAATATATATTCATATATAGCAATGACATTCAGTCTGGAGAGAAAAAGTAATTATAACTAAATGACAAAGGAACATTTTGGGCAGACCCCGTACTAAATGGGAAATACAATTGTATACAAGCTAATGACATACATACATGTCTACGTGAAAATGGAGACAATTTTATATTCTCACAAAACAACTCAAAAAATACTTAAGATAACCATTTAGGATTTCTTTCATCAGTTTATGTCCAGGACAAACAGTCCCTGTCTCCTGGTTCGACAAATGACGTTAAAACCGTATCAAGAATGTAATATAATTATCCCGTTGGCCATAAAGATAAAATGGTATTTCTGCTGTCCTTTCACACAATTATGTTTACAATCATCATTTTAAAACAGATTCTCACTTCACAACACAGACGAGGTTCACAAAATTCAGGTTTTAATTTCATTTTCATGTTTGCCCTTTGTAGGTCATGACACTTCAACATTTATCAGAAATGATGAAACCAAGGAATGTCCAAAGTGAACATCACAGCTACCATGCTGATCTCCCAGCTTCGAGAATTAAAATATTAGAAGACCTAAGTCTCTCACAGTGTACTGATGGATACATAACTCACGCTGAAAGATCTTCTTTCTCATAGTATATGGATTTCTTTCTTTTTGTTCTTTGAAAATGACACTCAAAGATGAAATTGTTTTCAATAATTGACACTAAAATACCTTGAGTTTTTTATAGTATATGGACAGATTCATGAAGATTTATATTTTTCCACCAGTAATTGATACAAAAAGATCTATTATATATATCCCCCACCCCAATAATTGATACAAAAAGATCTATAATATATATCCCCCCACCCCAATAATTGATACAAAAAGATCTATAATATATATATCCCCCCACCCCAGTAATTGATACAAAAAGATCTATAATATATATATATCCCCCCACCCCAGTAATTAATACAAAAAGATCTATAATATATATATCCCCCCACCCCAGTAATTGATACAAAAAGATCTATAATATATATATATCCCCCCACCCCAGTAATTGATACAAAAAGATCTATAATATATATATATCCCCCACCCCAATAATTGATACAAAAAGATCTATAATATATATATATCCCCCCACCCCAGTAATTGATACAAAAATATCTATAATATATATATATCCCCCCACCCCAGTAATTGATACAAAAAGATCTATAATATATATATATATCCCCCCACCCCAGTAATTGATACAAAAAGATCTATAATATATATATATCCCCCCACCCCAGTAATTGATACAAAAAGATCTATAATATATATATATCCCCCCACCCCAGTAATTGATACAAAAAGATCTATAATATATATATATATCCCCACCCCAGTAATTGATAAAAAAAGATCTATAATATATATATATCCCCCCACCCCAGTAATTGATACAAAAAGATCTATAATATATATATATCCCCCCACCCCAGTAATTGATACAAAAAGATCTATAATATATATATATATATCTCCCCACCCCAGTAATTGATACAAAAAGATCTATAATATATATATATATCCCCCCACCCCACTAATTGATACTAAAAGATCTATAATATATATATATCCCCCCCACCCCACTAATTGATAGAAAACGATCCCCCCCCCATTCCACTAATTGATACAAAAAGATCTATAATATATATATATCCCCCCACCCCACTAATTGATACTAAAAGATCTATAATATATATATATATCCCCCCACCCCACTAATTGATTGAAAAAGATCCCCCCCCATTCCACTAATTGATACAAAAAGATCTATAATATATATATATCCCCCCCACCCCACTAATTGATAGAAAAAGATCCCCCCCCATTCCACTAATTGATACAAAAAGATCTATAATATATATATCCCCCCCACCCCACTAAGTGATACAAACAGATCCCCCCCCCATTCCACTAATTGATACAAAAAGATCTATAATATATATATATCCCCCCCACCCCACTAATTGATACTAAAAGATCTACAGTTTTTATAGCATGAATATTTTTTTCCTTTTATCAGTAACTAACACTCTAAGATCTTCAGTTTGTTGCAGTTTACACATGTTTGTTTTTCTCTTTTCCAGTATTTGACACTAAAATCCTTCAGTTTCTTATAGTGTATGGATTGATATATATATATATGTATTTTCAGTGATTAATACTAAAATATCTAAATTTGCTGATAGTGTACAGATTACAGATTAATAAATATCTATTTGTTCAGTAATTAGTACTGAAACATCTTCAGCAATTAGCCATCTTTTAATTAATCATCTGTTCAATCATGAATGGTCATAACATTATGTCATCGACTACTAAAAACCAACACACGAGTTAAGAATCTACATATTTTACATGGGTGACATCGAGAGCAACTGTACGCCCGTGCCTTGTTTATCATAGCCTTACCTATTATCTCCTATTGAGGTATTGTTTCCAGTATGAAGTTGACTGTCACTCGGTCTCTTCGATAATATACATGTTCTATGGGGACCATACTACAGACAAAGGGAAGTAACTAGAACAGTATTTTTCAATGTCAAGCCTTATTAAATAGCTCTAATTTTACAATCATAAATGGATGGTCATCAATCCTGATTTTTGGATCAATATTACTCACCAAGAGCTTCCTTCTTTCACTACAGATATTATAAAACATGCCATTCTATCTATGTATCTATTTTATGGCCACAGTTGCCAAGTGGGTAAGGTGTCAGACCATATTTATCACCAGCACTCCACCTCTGAGTCACAGGTTTGAGACCAACATAAAGCAGTTGCCAGGTAGTGTCACCAGGTTGGTGTTTTTTCTCCGGAAATTCCAGCTTTCCTCCACTACCCAAACCTGACATGCTTTTAAGTGACCCTGGCTGTTAATAGGACATAAAGCTATTATAAACTAAATTATTGCAGGGATTAATATACTAACATTTAAACAATAGTATCTTACTCTTGATGGCATCCTTATACCATTTCTAATAATACAATATAAAATATGAAATGAACCATTTTTGATATCAACGAACAATGTCTCCATGGTGTTCATCTCAATGTCTTCCTTTCATAAAAATGCACAAAATATTGAAATGTAAAGAGATTGACAGTGACCTTAAAGATTATCTTATCAAAATCCCGAATGATATCTTCTTCTTCCGAAAAATAAGTACAGGTAACAGATCTTGTCACAGGTGTTTTTTCTAAATATGGTGGTATTACAAAGATTGTTAGAGATTTAAAAAATGCTTTTTTAACTCATTGTTTGGATAAAATTATATAAATTGTGGTGACTGATGATTTAGTATAGAAGGATATATGGTTGATGCCTGTAAGTACATACTTAAAGGCAATGAAACTGTCTATGGGAATTAAGTTACAAGTTACAACAGGAAGAGGATTTGTGTTGGTTAATATTTGTGTTAATTGGTGTTAGTACTGATTTAGAGATGTTTGTGGGCATTCCTTGTTCTTCTGTCATTTTGTGTAAAATATTCAGAAGGTACAATAGTTGTATTTCCTTATATGGTCATGTACATTATTGTGAGCCCAGCTTTTGTCCTTTCCTTCCAGAGTCTTGACTATAGATGTCACATAGCCAGAATCAGTAGACCAGTTATCAAACACTTATTGAGTAGCTCCACATTAGACAGATTCAAGCAGCATAACATCATCTGTTGTATTTTGGTCCCAGCAGGTCGAAGCATACACAATAGCTGGTCTGACAAGGGTGATATAAGTCTGATCTTTCCTTGAGCATGAAGTGATGTAATAAGCACCTGGTCTAATAAGCTCTGTTTACAGAAACCCTGATGTGACTACTCCAGTTAAGGTCTGAGACGAACTAGATAACACGAACTAGATGAGACGTTGTCAAGAACTTGGCTGTGAAGTCTGTGTTGATTTATGATGTGGATCTACTTTAAGTGATAAAATGATGCAGTTTTGGTAGCATTGAAGTTCATCTGCCAGTTTTCCTACCACATCTCTAATTTACCAAGATGAGCATGTAGGACCTTACAACCTTCAGTTATTTATACAAAGTCAATAGAATGGTGACATTCATAAGGGTCAAGCAGTGATGCAATGGGCTAAATGCCACACTTGACAGCTAGAATGGGATGGGATATGATGCAAAAAGGATTTAGCAAACATGATGAGGTAACATTATGTGCCACCCAAAAAATGGCAGGAGCTCAAAATCTCGTAAAAATTAATGGCTGTACAGATCATTCCTGATATCCTTTAAATAGTTGAATCCTTCAGTATTTTAACAAAATTTTACCAAGTGACAAAAAAAAACAAGTATGTTTATGAAACACTATGTGGGACATTTAACCTGTACCACGTAAGGCATGTGCTAATTGCATGCACACTTTGTGAAACACTTATGTCTTCATTGTGGCAATGACTTTTTTTTTCTTTCTAATGTAGGTCAAAGGTCATGGTCAAGGTTACATAGCCAAAAAGTTTAGTATCACCAGAAAGGTCTTGTCACAAGGAAAACACTTGCCAAATTTGAAAGCTCTACCTCGTACTGTGCAATAGTTATGGGCATGGTCAGACGAACAGACAGCACAAATGAAGTATGCCTCCAGTCTTTCTTTCCAGGGCATAAAAATTCATAACTCACAAGAAAAGAATGTTTTGTTTTCAGATGAACCGATGCCAAGATAAATTTCTTCTAGGAAGAACTGTATTCTTTCTCTTGATTGTGTGCTTTCTCCTGATAAAGTTGGAACGGTCATCATGAAGAGATCAGTCTTCAGCCTGCTTTTCTTTTCAATGTATTCCCTTTTTAATTTTACCAGATCCTCAAAAAACAGTGTGCTATAGTAGAAAGTCACCTATGGGAGAGGAAGTATTTGTATTCTAGGGTTTGGAGCCATGTAAAAGCCTTTATTTATGTTGACACTGCAATATGCACAAATCAAGTCTGGAGATCCTCTATCCATAGAGGTCAACGTTGTCCAAGGTCATTACGTCATCGAGCCTCCTGGTGTACCAAAACCCCATTTTAGTCATATATGCTTTGGTACGCTACCGTCACCTAAAGGACTTCAGGTGTTGAAAAACTGAAGGTCAGGTGTCCATCATATTAAAATAAAACATAGAAAATAAAATAAAACCAGTAGTAACTCAATAAAAAAACACCCACCACATAAATCGTGGTCAAACCAAGTAGGTAATGCCTGTTCCCAAATGAGTAAAAAGTAAAGAACAGAACAGGCAAAATACACTTCCAACTTCTTACTGCACAAGAAAATAAAATATTTCCCCGTGAGGTCATTATAATGACAGTAAAGCATCTTAATTAACCATCTGCTAAGGATTAGAAATATATAAAATAGGCTGTGACCGTTTCTTTGTCATAAAGCAGCAGAGTTACACTTACCAAAATTGCATTTTCAATAGATCTATATGCCTCATATAACAGCTGTCATTCATAATTCATTTTTAGCCGAGGAAAGTCTACTGCAGACATCTTGTCAAGACTCTCCAACAACACACTTAATGGTGACAGCTAATATCATATTTAAGCCTGGACAATAAACTGTCTGCTGCTGCTGCCTTTGGCTCAGGATCAACAAACACATTAGACAAATGTTATAGATTTTAAACTTTGAGTCAAAATCTGATGCTCCATTGTTCTTCAATTTCTCAGCAGAAAGAAATATCACAAAAAAAAAGAAAATTCAAAGTTGTCAGACAAATTCTGCTCCACATAATCTGTTGATCTATGATGTAGATTAAATAAAGTAAGTTCATTGGATATTGTATCAGACAACTGCATGTTATATAAAGCTGTATACAAAAACAATACCATATTTACCATAAAAGCTGTTATAATGATTCCCTTCTAACATGTCTTATCATCCAGTAGTTTCATCTAAATATTCTGAAGTGATGTAAGAAGTATTAGATATTTCTATATGTGTTTGTTATGATAAACAATAATAAGTGTCAATTACTGCCATCTACAGATCAATTAAGCAGTCTTGTAGTTAATCATCCTCTTAACTCTTCCCTGAAACTTGTCATGAACAAAAGGTCATTAGTTATACAGCTGGTTCCTGACAAAACACTGACAAACCCTTGAAAACTCCATCTTAAAGCATGCAATGGGGAATAGAATAATGCAGGTCTGTAATTATTATCTAAACTGACAAATCTCATTTTCTCTTTTAATTATCTTTGTAAATTCTATAATTCAGCATCTTTTAATGTCCATACAAGTATACAGATATTCTATTGTAAAGAAAAAAAGGTTAGCTCATTGAACATCAAAAGTGCAAAGGACAGATTAATATGTATGTCTGTCCCCTGGCAGAGAGAAATATTTCATCATATCAGAACTCTAACACTGAACTCTTACACACACAAAGAGAGATAACTGCTACAACTAAACCACAAACTGTTCCCAGTTTGTAAAGAAAGTTCAATAACCTTTCATACATATTTTTTAACATTACAACAGAAAGTTCTGTTTAAGTAAGAAAGAATACCAACTCCTGTGTACTGAAGTCAAACTATACTTCAGCTGAACCTTATAAAATTATCATACAAATTGAAGGTAATTACCAGACAAAACAGTTTACCAGTAGGTATAGGATTAACAGTGTTCTAAAACTTCTAAAATATGATAGCACTATAAGGATTATGGTATCAGGACCACGACAACCTATTAATGAATTCAGTTACCAATACCTTTATCTCTTAACAAAAAATTTTATGTTTATTTTTTTTTTCATTTTTTCAATTTTCTCTTCATTAAGAATAAAGTTCCAAATAAGTATGATCCTCCATCAGTGAACCATGATAGACTCAGTTTCACCTTACAAAACAGTGATAAACTTTGTACCTGTACAATGCATATCTCACAAAGGTTATAAATTTTTGTTACCCTCCAAACATGGGTATTGGAAATTCATCACCCATCAGACAAGACCAGGTAATAGATTTTTACTAATTAAAAAAGGGAAATAGATTTTTTTTCTCTTACAAACAAGGGTAGTATATAGCTATTATACAATACACTTTGGGTAATAGAATTTTATCATTTAACACATAAGTACAATAGAATTTTATCATTTAACACATAAGTACAATAGAATTTTATCATTTAACACATAAGTACAATAGAATTTTATCAATAGAATTTTAACACATAAGTACAATAGAATTTTATCATTTAACACATAAGTACAATAGAATTTTACCATTTAACACATAAGTACAATAGAATTTTACCATTTAACACATAAGTACAATAGAATTTTATCACACAAGTTTAACACATAAGTACAATAGAATTTTATCATTTAACACATAAGTACAATAGAATTTTACCATTTAACACATAAGTACAATAGAATTTTACCATTTAACACATAAGTACAATAGAATTTTATCATTTAACACATAAGTACAATAGAATTTTATTTAACACATAAGTACAATAACATTTAACACATAAGTACAATAGAATTTTATCATTTAACACATAAGTACAATAGAATTTTATCATTTAACACATAAGTACAATAGAATTTTATCATCAAACACACAAGAGTAACAAATTTATCATCCGACACAACGGTAAAATTTTCTTATAACATACACATGGGGACAATAGAATTTTGTTATTTAATGCACAAGGGTGATAAAATTTTATTATCACACACACACAGTTAATAGAATTTCATTATCTGACACATACAGGTATTAGAATTTCATTATCTGACACACACAGTTAATAGAATTTCATTATCTGACACACACAGGTATTAGAATTTTATTATACAATACACAAGTGAGAGGATTTTCTATCACAGTAGGACATGAGATTGTATTCTGTTATTCAATGAAGCTGAATGTCTATGTATATACAAGTATATACAGGAATGATATTTATTACATATTATCATTGCCAAAATGGTAATATGTTTTGCTTGAAAGTCATATGTTGATTGAATAAGGCTCTAAATAGTCATAAAGGTTTTGATTGTGTGATAGTCATCATGACTCAATTTCTCAGCTAGATCAAGAAAATCCGACATGGCATTTAACATTTAATACCAGTAGAAGTGGCATTTAAACTTGTAAAACTGCAGACAATTTTGTCTGGTGAAGTAATAATCTCTGACCCAGACATGTAATGTTATTTCAGTCCTACTGAGTTGTATTTAGTATACAGACATTTGCAATAAAGCCCATCAATAGTTGTTTTGGAAACCTTAAGCTTCATTACACTATCACAAAACTTCACTAAATTTCATTTAGTTTTTCTCCATAATGTTTCAAAATAGCCACAGAAACAAAATTATCTCCATTTTCACACAACAGTTCAACAGTCAAGCCAAACCATTATGTACCCACATCTACAACAAATATCCAGTCCACACAGCAGCAGCTTCAACCTAATTCAATATCAGCTGTCACAAATAGTGACTAAAAAACTTCAAAGATACACAGCAGATCCTATGTAATCCCTTGTACGTTGGCTTCTAAGTTGGCCATTTTTATCATCTCATGATTAGCCCGGGACATTTTAGGCAGGTCTTCCTTACTAAATAGTATATGAATCACAGGTCATCCAAGGCCATTGGGGTATAATGCTTTGTCAGTAATGACACAACCATCACTACATAGACAGGCTCATATCTAAGCTTTCTGGAAAGCACCTGGATATGTGAACATCAAACCGCACCCCTCAATCAAATCTAAGGTTTCATGGGTCAATACTCAAGCTAGGTCCTGCATCACATAAATGTTTTGTTCAAATCATGGTGAATCAAACATTCTATAACATCTCTAGTGTCATGACCCATTATAAGATTCTATTCGCTACATGTTTTATACATTATTATAACAATCTAGCTTAAGTCAACAGCTTGTTCATAAACAGCAACAAGCAGTGATCAATCTACTATTTATTTTTAAGAATCCTTTTTTAATTTAATTGCACAAAGCCATTCATCCCACACTGTAACATTTAAGTATTTCCAGAAATCTATGAGCACTGGACTTGCACGTAGATTGATAATTTAATGGCTCAATTATTATAAACCAAGATCAAAGCTTTATTATTCTAAACACAGACAAGTACTCAGTACAGAGACATCAGCATTATCATTTTAAACAGTTATGAAAGCTTAATTAATCAAAAAAGAGATAATAGTTGTACTTTTGACTAAACAAAGACAAGAGCTGTCTTAATAGAGAAAGGGGTACAATTAGTCTAAACAGAGTCAAGTTATATATATACAGAGGCAAGAACTTTATCATTGACAGAACAGAGACAAGAGTCCAATTAGTCTAAACAGTGTCCAGTTATATATATATACACAGAGGCAAGAACTTTATCATTGACAGAACAGAGACAAGAGTCCAATTAGTCTAAACAGAGTCAATTTATATATACACAGAGGCAGGAGCTTTATCATTGACTTAACAGAGACAAGAATCAAATTAGACCATACAGACAAAGGCTCAGTTTTAAAGTAAAACTCAGACTTAACAGAAAAACAAATCAAAGTTAGCAGAGAAAACAGCTTTGTTATCATAAACAGGGACAGATTAAACAGAAAGACAAGAGTTCAATTAGTCTCATCAGAGAAAAGAGCTTAGACTAGATGGAGACAAAAGCTTAATAAGTCTCAATTGAGAAAAAACTCAGACTTTACTGAGATAGGAAGGAGAAATCATGTAAATCAGCAACAAGAGCTCAGACTAAACAGAGACAAGAGCTCAGACTAAACAGAGACAAGAGCTTGATCAGTTTCAACACAGAAAAAAGTTTATACTTAACATTGACAAGAAAGCAGACTTAACAGAAACAACAGATGAGAATAAACCAAGGTAAGAGCTCAGACTAAACAGAGAAAAGAGCTCACACTAAAAAGAAACTTGAGTTCAGTCTAAACAGAGAAAAGGGCTTAATCAGAGCTCAGATTTAACAGTGAGAAGACAACTCAATTACATTTAACACAGACAAGAGATCAGTTTAATTAGAGCACAGACTAATCAGAAACATAAGCTCTGCCTTAACAGAGACAAGAGCTCAGACAAATCAGAGACAAAAGCTAAATTACTCTTAACAGATAAAAAAAGCTCAGATTTAACAAGAGACAAGAAATTAGACTTAACAGACACAACAGATGAGAATAAACTGAGATAAGAGCTCAGACTAAACATAAACAAGAGCTCAGACTAGGCAGGAAGAAGATCTCAAACTAAACAGACCCAAAGTGCTTAATTAGATGTCATTAAAAAGTTATAAAAAACCAATTAGTCTCAGCACAGACAAGGGTCCAGTTTAACCAGATGCAAGAGTTTATTATCATAACAGAAAAAAGCTCAATTTAACTCAGCAAGTATAAGCTGTATTACTGACTAAACAAAGACAAGAGATCAATAAGTCTAAGCAGAGAAAAAAAACTCATGCTTAATTGATACTAGAGAGAAAGCTCAGACTCATCAGAAACAATAGCTCAGACTAAACAGGCAAGAGCTCAGACTAAACAGACAAGAGCTCAGACTAAACAGACAAGAGCTCAGACTAAACAGACAAGAGATCAGACTTAACAGAGACATGAGCTTAGGCTAAATAGAGACAAGAGCTCAGGCTAAATAGAGACAAGAGCTCATGCTAAAACAGGCAAGAGCTCAGGCTAAATAGCAACATGAGCTCAGGCTAAATAGACACAGGAGCTCAGGCTAAATAGACAAGTGCTCAGTCTAAACTGACAAGAGCTCAAACTAAACAGAGAAAAGAGTTCAGACTAAACAGACAAGAGCTCATACTAATCAGACAAGAGCTCAGATGAAACAGACAAGAGCTCAGACTAAACAGAGACATGAGCTCAGACTAAACAGAGAAAACAGCTCATACTAAACAGACAAGAGCTCAGTTTAAACAGAAAAGAGCTCAGACTAAACAGAGACATGAGCTCAGACTAAACAGACAGTAGCTCAGACTAAACAGGCAATAACTCAGACTAAACAGGCAATAGCTCAGACTAAACAGGCAATAACTCAGAATAAACAGGCAATAGCTCAGACTAAACAGACAGTAGCTCAGACTAAACAGACAAGAGCTCAGACTAAACACACAAGAACTCAGACTTAGCAGAGAAAAAAGCTCAGACTAAACAGACATGAGCTCAGACTAAACAGACAAGAGCTCAGTCTAAACAGACAAGAGCCCAGACTAAACAGACAAGAGCTCAGACTAAACAGACAAGAGCTCAGACTAAACAGGCAAGAGATCAGACTAAACAGACAACAGCTCAGACTAAACAGACAACAGCTCAGTCTAAACAGACAAGAGCCCAGACTAAACAGACAAGAGCTCTGACTAAACAGACAAGAGCTCAGACTAAATAGACAAGAGCTCAGACTAAAACAGGCAAGAGTTCAGACTAAACAGGCAAGAGTTCAGACTAAACAGAGATAAGAGCACAGACTGAACAGCCAAGAGCTCAGACTATAACAGGCAAGAGTTCAGACTAAAACAGGCAAGAGTTCAGATTAAACAGACAAGAGTTCAGACTAAACAGAGACAAGAGCTCAGACTGAACAGACAAGAGCTCAGACTAAAACAGGCAAGAGTTCAGACTAAAACAGGCAAGAGTTCAGTTTAAACAGACAAGAGCTCAGACTAAACAGACAAGAGCTCAGACTAAACAGACAAGAGCTCAGATTATACAGGGACCAAGGCTAAATCAGAGCTCAGATTAAACAGACAGCAAACAGCTCAATTAATCTCAACCTAAACAAGAGTTCAGTTTAACCAGAGACAGGAATTTTATCATCAAAACAGAAACAAAAGCTCAATCAGTATCAACAAGCACAAGCTGTATCACTGACTATAAAAAGGACAAAAGCTCAATTAGTCTAGACAGAGAAAATCTCAAACTTAATTGATACTAGAGAGAGAACTCAGACTAAACAGAAACAAGAGCTCAGTCTAAACAGGGACAAGAGCTTGATTTCAACATAACCAGAGACAAGAATTTTATTATCAAAACAGAAACAAAAGCTCAATTTGCTCAACAAATACAAGTTGTATTATTGACTAAACAGAGACAAGAGATCAATTAGTCTAAACAAAAACAAAACCTCAGTTTAAACAGAGACAAGAGCTGAAATAATATCAAGTCACAAGGGCCAAATTTGTTCCAAGAGTTACATGAGCTCAGTTAGTCTAAACAGTTGAAAGAGCTCAATTATTCTCAACAAAGACAAGAGCTTAACTATTCTAAGCACAAACAAGAACTCAATTATCTAACTGAAATAGACATTCAACAGGTCTGACATTGTTATTGATCTACCAGTTTTATGAGAAAATTCTTAACTAAAAAGAACTGTTTGTTTAAACAAAGACAAGAGGCACTTTTTTCCTTAAAAGAGACACCACTCATGTATTCAAACGACGCAAAAACTTAATCTATTCTGACATCTATTTGATATCGGCCTGTAGTTGATGAATGCCAGAAAAGGGAGTAAAATAGTGACATGCGCCTGTGGTGGGACGTAAACGGTATGTGGAATCATATCGTCCTTTTCATGTGCATGTCGCTGTACTCGTGTTTAGCAGAGGAAAGGGTATAGATAAAACAGTGTTGATAAACAACTGGTGATCGGCAAGAGAGCAGGACCTTGTTGCCGAAACTCTACTAAATGCACTGGGTGACTGACTTCATTTGTACAATGCAGATACAAAATGTAGATATTTCAGGTAATTAAGAATGTGTCAACAGGCGATTACAAGATATTGCAAGACAAGATAAAAGTATGTGTCTTATAGTAACACTTACCGCTCTTTACTACAGCTGTAAATGTGGTTAATCAGTACAACGCTCTTCTGTCGCACATTTGTCAACATGCACGTGTTAAACGTTCTCGTGAGCATGCGCGACGGAAACGGGAATGTCCATAAAAAGGACGGGACTTTGAAACTGAAAGTGAAAGTAGGATTTGTGCGAAGGGAAACTCTCCAATTGAAAAGTTTTCGGAGGGTTTTCTCTCGATACTCACAATGTGATTGGGATAAGGATAAGATTTTCGATATGAACTCGGAAGCGAAACGTATGGAACACTCTCGCAAACTGAATAAAAATATGTTATTTACTACTAGTCTTAGTTTTAGATAAAGTGATGTCAATATTTCCGAACAGATATCGCTCACTGGAAGAATAGGATCTTGAAATTCTAGCCGACCTAAATAACATTTAGGATATATTTGATTGCCTTGAACTGATAGTGTGATTACCCTGGCGCCCTCACCTACAAAATTGTATTGCATAATGTAGATAAAAACGACTCTCTTCATGGGTGTCTAAATATATATATTCATTATGAAATGTAGATACTGTATCATGATAAATTCTTTGGGAGGCCCAACATGAAGTTATTGCCTTTGATATATATACATGTACAATGTAACAATATTTGTTATTACACAAACACTGTATATAAGGTTACGACATGTTTTCTAGCAATTCAAACTTTTCAAACAATGTTACAAGTGCTTCTAACTTACCTAATTATATTATGAAGTTCTTGTGTCATTAAGTTGTAAAAAGACATACATTAAGTGAAAAGCACCTTTCAATACAAATTCAGATTTAAACACTACAGCCAATTAATGAAAGGAACTGCATCGTACATATGTTTCCTTCTTCTATGACTCGTCAACTTCGCGATGTTAGGGTCTAAAATTTTGAAACCTAGAAGGCGTCTGAGGCGAACGGCGGGATATCGGTTTTGAAGCAGATTTCGTGAACAAATACGTGTGATGCCACTGGGGAGATATAGAATCATTTACTGAGAATCGGGAGAAATATCGAATTTTCTGGTTGACAATGTCTTTGTTGAGCTTTTGGGATACCCATGGGACCTAATCAAGGCCTTCGTTGGGTTCACATATAAACGAAAAAGATCATAAAACCAGGTATCGATCAATTTAAGATGCGAATGTGCTGATGATATCTTGTCTTTAAATAAAACTGTCTAGCCATATCCTCGCGCATGTAGTAGCATTCCCGAATCCCCTATTCACAGTGTTTACATGTCTCAGCTGACTCGACACTCCAGAGCTGTCAACAGCTGACAGACGCATGTTGATGAAAACCATGAGGAGGTGGCGTCGTAATCACGTTTCAAGAACGTAATATTACACCATTGACCAAGAGCGCAAGACACTTATATCTTCCGGAATACCTGGTCTTTTTATATTTGTACAGTTTTTCAAAGACCGCCGTATGTTCATATTTCAACAATTTTGATCATTTGTTATCAAATGCGGTATAGTGGAGGCTTTGTAATCAGTTTGTAAACAGTTTACACTTTACATTATGAATATGTCAAGAAAACCCCAATTAGTGTATATGAGTACTTAACACATTCCTGGGTCGCAGGCAGTTATAAGCCAGTAATACTCAACTGAGTGGTGATAAGGTTATATCATTTGGAGAACTGTATATTACAAGGATATTACAGTAGGTGCTACAAAACAATGATACATGCACACTGGTATGTAAAATGAGTGATAAAGACGGATAGGATATTTATGGGAGTTAAGATATGTAGATAAAAATGTGTATCTGACTTGTAAAGAGAGAATTCCTAACTTTTTTTCTACCAAACTGTATTTTCTTCAAAACCTGTATAGTTTTCTGTATAAAGAATACCCCAGAAAGTCAGTTGATATCAAAGGTTTGTTAAAATACTATTATCATCATATGATTTATCGAAACTGTGAGCTATCATAATGTAGAACGAACCCATAGATTATAGATATTTTACACCACGGAAGACAATGAAGACGAGTTTCAGTTTAATGTGTCTTTTTTAATATTTGCAATAGAAATTTATAAATTCATCTTATTTAAGAAATACTGATTTAGATAAGTAGAGCTGTTATCAACTGATGAAGAATATTTCCAATCTTTAAGAAATACTGATTTAGATAAGTAGAGCTGTTATCAACTGATGAAGAATATTTCCAATATTTAAGAAATACTGATTTAGATAAGTAGAGCTGTTATCAACTGATGAAGAATATTTCCAATATTTAAGAAATACTGATTTAGATAAGTAGAGCTGTTATCAACTGATGAAGAATATTTCCAATCTTTATGAATTTTAAAAAATTACAAGGAAGAGAATATTGGATGTAACGCACTATGTGTAAGGGAGGTTTTAACATTTTAAATTAACGACGTTAATCTTGTTACTTTCTGTTTTTGTTAGAAACACTGATCCTAATGATCAGTCATGTGATACAATAATATGATATACAGTTTAAGTGACATAACAAACCAACGTATGTAGAAGGTCTCTATCTACACTGGGTGGATACGTGCTTGTGTGAATGCATTTTAATCAGCTGTTTATGCACTGTATATATGCACGTATAATGATATTTATAATGATATGCGTGCTTGTGTGAATGCATTTTAATCAGCTGTTTATGCACTGTATATATGCACGTATAATGATATTTATAATGATATGCGTGCTTGTGTGAATGTATTGTAATCAGCTGCTTATGCACTGTACATATGCACGCATAAGCCGCAAGCTGAAATATTAAAGTCATAAAAAAAATTATTGAAATTTTGCGTGGTATACACACCATATCGTGTTGAGGTCAAAGGTCAAGTTGGAGCGTTGGTAGCAATCAATTGCTAACCTTTGCATTTCTATTAAAACCAAGAAGAGGTATTATCAAAATCACATGATATTCCAGTATGAATTAAAAACTTTCATTAGCATAACCAACAGAGTCCTTATGTCTATGATTGATACACCATTAGACAAGTAGTGTGTATTTTGGAGAAAGGTCATCTTTGAACAATGGATAGGGTCAAGTATCGATATGGAGTGAAGTAGGGAAAGCTAACAATAAAAATCTTTGTCTAAAGTTCCATTAGACCGAGACCGCAGCCAATAGTTAAATATATTTAATACGGATGATTGTAGAGTTTCTCCTTGAAACTGACATAACCTTTTAAAGTAGTCATATTGATGTACTTGGCACAAAATCCTGACCCCCATTGTCGGTGACGTCAAACCGGTACAGGACCCAGCTGTTATTACACACTCGAAAGTCGTATTTCTTCAAATGTAAGACGAACACTTAACTGACACTAAGGAGAACATTTTAATGATGTTGAAGAAATGTGATTTACTCGATGTATACCGGATATATGATTTGACAAAATGTGTGAATAGAAGTTATTTTTTAACTAATTAATTCTCGGTGTTGCACCTTTTAGCTTACGTGTGTTTAAACTACATGATAAGCAAACAAACCACTTTTAGAGAATGTCCCAATAGTTTTCAAACTTGCCTTTTGATTATGGTTATTAAGACTCTAAGTGAAGGCCGCTCATCAAGTTCATACAAAGCAGAGGCGTATACGTCTCTGTACAAAGTAACAGCTTGAAATTCAAAATGAAAACCAAGTATGTATTTCTCAGTCTCAATGTCACAAGTTACACCTAAAGATCAGAAATAAATGACGATCCGAATATCTTGTAAAAGATTGACCGTAAACATGTTTGTTTCAGGAAATCACAGAAGAATATCGGTATCCACAATCGTATGATCTTTTAAAGTTTGATCTTTTCCACCCTTGTCTACTTTTACTGTTACATATATAAATGCGTTTTGTTGACTGGCACATTAATTACAAGTTTGAATGAAAGTGTCCTCGTCCTAAACGGCCACCTAGCAACCGACCAACTGATGAACTAGTCAAAAAACAAGAGGTCCACGTGCCTTAACGGTCATCTCGCTATAAAGACCAATATATGCAAAAGGTCAAATAGGTCTGAAAAATGCTCAACTACTCTACATCTTCCAAAGACAACATTATTGGTTCATAAAAACATGTTCTGCAAACTCGAAATCGTATTCTTTATATACACAAATGTAATCACTCCGGACTTATGTTTGTTGGAAAAACTCTCGACGCATTTTACCAAAGAGAACTTTAAAATTGGTAGCCTTACATCCACTTACGTTAAGGAACCGATATCAAAAGCCTTATCCATTCTATCATTGAGAAGTCGTTTGATGATTGTAACACTTTAAAAACAGAAAAAGGTCAATCACAATATCACCCCAGCATGCTACAGGCCGAATATAAGCACCCTATGCATTTTAATTAGTTAGAAGAACTTTTTAATGATCTTGTCATATTCGATACCTGTGACCTTGATAAAGAGTCATGCAACAGGCCAAATATCAGCTCTATGAGTCTTTTGGTTATTGAGAAATCATTTGAAAATTTGTACACATGCATCCCCCGTGACCTTGAAAATGGGTCAAGGTCATTCAGTGTAACAAACTTGGTAGCCCTTCATCCCAGCATTCACTGATCCAGTATCAGAACCCTTGGCCTTAAGGTTATTAAGAAGTGGTTGTTTAAAATTTTCAATACATCGCACTCCTGTGAGTTTGAAAGTAGGTCAAGGTCATTAATTTTAACAAGAGGCCCAAGGGGCCTGAACGGTCACCTGAGGAATATATGTCAATAATCTAGGGATTTTAAAATGTTGCAAAAATGTAACAACACTTGTGCAGAACCATGTGTAAAACATCTGTACCAAGTTTGAACATGACCCACCAAATGGTTATTGAGAGGAAGTCCATAATGTCTTAGCCAAACAGAGGTCAGGGTGGCCATCTTGGATTTTGAATCGCCCCAAAAAAGTTAAAACACTTGCCAGGACTTGTGTAGAACATTCGTATCAAGTTTCCCCTTTTTCCCCCTCCTGGGGCCCCTATTAGGGCCACGCCCAGTTTCTTCGTAAACTTGAAGCGGCTTCCCATGGGGAATGCTTTGTGCCAAGTTTGGTCAAAATCCATCCACTGGTTCTTGAGAAGTAGTCATTTAATGAAGGTTTTACATAAGGCCCCTTTTACACCGTTTATGGGCCCCAAAGGGGACATTATCACTTTTTTCAACATAATTTCATATGTCCTTCTCTAAGGGATACTGTCTACCAAATTTGGTTGAAATCGGTCAAAGTTGAATTTTTGACCCTTTTGAGTGCCCCTTAGTGGGGCCGTTTTTGACCAGATTTTTTTTCATTCGCAAACTTTGTAGACCATGCCATAAGGACCCTAAATATCAAATATGAATTTAATCTGACAGTTGGTTCATGAGAAGAAGATTTTTAAAGGTTTACCTAATTTTACCCCCTTTTCCCCCCTATTGGGGCCACACCCTTTTTCTTTGCAAACCTGAAGCGGCTTCCCATGGGGATGCTTTGTGCCAAGTTTGGTCAAAATCCATTCACTGGTTCTTGAGAAGTAGTCATTTAATGAAGGTTTTACATATGGCCCCTTTTACACCGCTTATGGGCCCCAAAGGGGACATTATCACTTTTTTCAACATAATTTCATATGTCCTTCACTAAGGGATACTGTCTACCAAATTTGGTTGAAATCGGTCAAAGTTGAATTTTTGACCCTTTTGAGCGCCCCCTAGTGGGGCCGTTTTTGATCCGATTTTTTTTCATTCACAAACTTTGTAGACCATGCCATAAGGACCCTAAACATCAAATAGGAACTTAATCTGACAGTTGATTCATGAGAAGAAGATTTTTAAAGATTTACCTAATTTTACCCCCTTTTCCCCCCTCCTGGGGCCCCTATTGGTGCCATGCCCCTTTTCTTCACAAACTTGAAGCGGCTTCCCATGGGGATGCTTTGTGCCAAGTTTGGTCAAAATCCATCTGATTGTTCTTGAGAAGAAGTCGAATATGTGAAAAGTTAACAACGCACGACAACAGACAAATCATGATGGCAATAGGTCACCATGAGCCTTCGGCTTAGGCGACCTAAAAATCTTGTAATCCTTTCATCCCAGCATGCTACAGGCCCAATGTTAGCACTCTTGACCTTTTGGTTATTGAGAACAAGTCATTTGAGTAGAAAGTTTACCACAGTCGACAGCAGACAGTGACAGACAAATAATATTGGTTATAGATCATCCTGACTTAATAAAACCAGCGATAGTTCACCTGAGGGAGCATCCTTGTAAAACTAAGATATAAGATCAAGAATGGTCACCGTTGGTCCATTTTGATTTTCTAATCTACTCTAAAAATAGACAATGCACATCTAGAGACTAAGGGGACCCTATATATGATACAATACATATAGCTACTTGTTGTCTATTTTACTTTCTGATCAGTTTCGAAATGGATGATATGTAAGTATGGATGAAGAGAAACCAACCGTGAAATCTAAGAATGATTCATACTGCGTTATCAATGAATAGCAATAGCAGTCTTTAAATGTCAAATTCCAAAATGGCGACCTGTCAGCCATATTAATCCATCAAGTATTATAACTTTTTACCAAAGATGCTTGCCTACTGGCCATTTTCTGATCAGTAACAAAATAGATAATGTATAACTAGGGGCCAAGGGGAGTGTACACATGAAATTAAAGAATGATTCATTTCATTTCTTCTAAAGAGAGATAAACTAGAAATGTCAAAATCCAAAATGGACATAAATTTTGTTTCTCAGATCAGTACATAAAGAGAAAATGCACATTTAAGTATTAAGGAGAACTGGTCCATCCAATGCTGCTCTATAAATAGCAATAAGAATTGTTTAAAGACAGGAGGCAACCTAAGATTTGAACTGCCCACCAGCTGACTGTCTCAAAGACCATTCTTCTTCATACAACCTTTATGTTCAATATTGACAAATAAATCTTAGTTTTGCACCTTTAAATACTGATCAAGATTGATTGAGATTAGAATAATAGAATGTTGATACAATAGAACATCATTTCCTCAATGAAGCCAATCTTTTATTTTAATAACGTACTAAAATTTACGATAAAAAAATTTAATTACAAAAAAAAAAAAAAAAAAAATTAAGAGTGGTAGATAGTTTTTAAACATCTCATCTCAGTACACATATTCTCTGTACAGTTTGCTGGATAGAAAGTAATTCTGACCTGAAAATACAGGACAAGAATGTATAGCTATTGTAAACACAGATGATATAAATTAAAGTAATTCTGACCTGAAAATACAGGACAAGAATGTATAGCTATTGTAAACAACACAGATGATATAGATTAAAGTAATTCTGACCTGAAAATACAGGACAAGAATGTATAGCTATTGTAAACAACACAGATGATATAGATTAAAGTAATTCTGACCTGAAAATACAGGACAAGAATGTATAGCTATTGTAAACACAGATGATATAAATTAAAGAAGAAACAAGTCACAAAAAATACAAACAAATGTGTTTATTTCTTTTTTAATTAAAAATATTTTAATGTCATTTTTATATTGTTCACAAAATAATTAATGTTCACTTACATATTAAACAGCTTGTTATCATGACAAACAGAGGTTCTCAGAACTACAGTAAAACCTTGTCATCATTAAAAAATATCCAGTGAAGAGTCATTGAAGGGTACATATAATTACCTACTCTTGTTTGGATGTCAAATAACACTGGGGAAAAAAAAAAAAAAAACAGAAATACTTGCTCAACATTTTTGTGGAAATTTGGTTTTCATTACCATTGCAGATTGTACATAATGATAAATATCCTGATGAACAAGGTTTATCTACAGAATGTACCCAGTTCCAACAAAGGCGTATATTTTCTATGTGTTCAAATTATATCAGTGGACGGAATGTATTGAATTCTTGATCCTGTTTCTTTCATACAGAAATTGAAAGTCATCACCTAAACATTCACAACCAAATACTATATATATATACATGATTCACACGCTTTTGTATCTGACAGCACTTAACAAAAGAAGTTATCACAGTACACGATAAAAAAAATCTTTGAAACAAACACTTCTTTGAATAAGTGCCTACACATTATAAAATCCCTTCTTTTTTTCGACTGCAGATTTTTTTCAGGCCTATATGACAGAGGATGATTTGTGGCACACAAACCCCAGACTCTGAATTCATTCTGATACATTACTACTGACCCGAATACTTAATTTTCTATTACAGTATGTAAAATTTGAATTTGAACATTTTCAAACTCATGGCATGATCTTAAGGTCGTATGAAACCACTTGATGCACACTGCTACTAAAGTAGATTCTGCTCTACTCCAGAAAAATGGAGTATTATTCTGCCACTAACAACAACTTCCACACACAAAGTACAAGTACATACAGTACTGAATTTGAAAATTTTTTCTGATATGACTATGTATAATTAACAAATGAAATCACTAACAGTCAAACAAATGAATTAATATGTAACCAGACTTCATATAAATAGAGGTGCCATGTCATACATATACAGTAACATTTGCATAGGAAAAGATTCACAAAATGTTTCAATATCTAAAACAAAGGACGGAGTTCTACACTATAATGGTGTTTTGTTGTGAACCAATTACATATTTCATATATTAAGATAAAAATACTTCCAGAAAAGACCAATTTGAGAAAAGTTACAATTTCTAGAAATATTCAAATAAATAATAATACCAATTATTACAAGTCTCATGCCCTACAGGGCTCCAGTTCTTTATGACTACTAAAACAATACACAACCTTTCTTGAACACTCATCCATTGCATGTTTTAATCTCAAGCCAAAGCATTCTTTCGTAATTTCAGGAAAAGAAAACGAAATGCGAAAGTTATGTTGACCTTGACCTTGGAACCCTGAAATACAATTTCATCAAAGATATTCTAGCTATTTATCTTTCTGTCTTGAAAATTCCTAAAAGATTGATTTTGCACACTAAATGACATTAATTCAGAATGGAAAAGGATGGACATAGATAACATTACCAAGTTCACAGATCCTTTCTACTACTGGATATATCAGTTTATTGTATCACTGATCATGAAACATTAAAACACCAATGCAGGAACATCAGCATTTCCATCTCCCTTCCCTGGCAGTGTTCACACCATCTAAGTGACTTTAGAGTTAGGAAAAACCTTGGCAAAGATAGAAATGCTACAAAAATATACTTGATGTGTATCTGGACTCAACAGCCAAAAAGCTGATAAAGAACTTAATAAATATTGAAGTTTTTCATGTATTTATCAATATTGAGATACTATTTCAGCTAATTTCCAGTCCTCGAAAAAGAATACAATTTATTTCCATGAACTTTAAAATAATATAAATTGATGATATTTTTCTTTTCTTAAAATTGGAAATTGATGCTGTTTCATCGTCTATAATGCTTAAGCCATAAACATTGTTCTGTGTCACAAGTGTAAGGTTTGAACTAAAATAATTATTTCTATGTTTCATGGCGTGGCTGTCGTTGCTTAGCTGACCCAGCTGTGGATGTAACTGTTGGCCTTTCTCTTTCCTTCTGGTATTCCATGTCCATTTTAGCCTCAATTTTCTCCCAGTCCACCTCAATCTGTTGATAAAACCAATAACATATTGTAATGTTGTTGCTTTAACCCCTAGAGACACTAAATCAAGAAATTTTGGACAAGAAAAATGTGAGGTTTCAAAAGGTCGATATTGTACACAATTCTTTGGGTTCTTCAAATTTGAATCACTATATGAACAAAGGAACAAAGCACACATACTGTATGCTGCACATGTAATTTTAACAAGGTCAATAAGCAATCCTGAAAGGTATTAGCTAGCTACAGCCAATTGTACAAGAGAAAGTGCACATTGATTGGCAAAGTGCAAATATACAGTCCATCCCCTAGTAACACTATATAACTAATCATTGTAGCTCATTCACTGAACTGAAATTAAAAACTCACCCCTTCCATATACTGTAGATAGCGTTTGTTGTTTTCTTTCTTTTCAAACCTGACGAGGTATTTCTGTCTGTATCCTAGTACAGTATCTACATGTGTTTTATGCTTTACTGCCAACTCTAAAGCCCTGTATAAAAGAAAGATAATCTTTAAATAAAACAGTGCTTCATCATTATCATCACTGATATATCTCAATACTTCATCACTATCATCACTGATATATCTCAATACTTCATCACTACCATCACTGATATATCTCAATACTTCATCACTATCATCACTGATATATCTCAATACTTCATCACTATCATCACTGATATATCTCAATACTTCATCACTACCATCACTGATATATCTCAATACTTCATCACTATCATCACTGATATATCTCAATACTTCATCACTATCATCACTGACATATCTCAATACTTCATCACTATCATCACTGACATATCTCAATACTTCATCACTATCATCACTGACATATCTCAATACTTCATCACTATCATCACTGACATATCTCAATACTTCATCACTATCATCACGGATATATCTCAATACTTCATCACTATCATCACGGATATATCTCAATACTTCATCACTATCATCACGGATATATCTCAATACTTCATCACTATCATCACTGATATATCTCAATACTTCATCACTATCATCACCGATATATCTCAATACTTCATCACTATCATCACCGATATATCTCAATACTTCATCACTATCATCACCGATATATCTCAATACTTCATCACTATCATCACCGATATATCTCAATACTTCATCACTATCATCACCGATATATCTCAATACTTCATCACTATCATCACCGATATATCTCAATACTTCATCACTATCATCACCGATATATCTCAATACTTCATCACTATCATCACCGATATATCTCAATACTTCATCACTATCATCACAGATATATCTCAATACTTCATCACTATCATCACCGATATATCTCAATACTTCATCACTATCATCACCGATATATCTCAATACTTCATCACTACCATCACCGGTATATCTCAATACTTCATCACTATCATCACTGAAGTATCTCAATACTTCATCACTATCATCACTGATGTATCTCAATACTTCATCACTATCATCACTGATGTATCTCAATACTTCATCACTATCATCACTGAAATATCTCAATACTTCATCACTATCATCACTGAAATATCTCAATACTTCATCACTATCATCACTGATATATCTCAATACTTCATCACTATCATCACTGATATATCTCAACACTTCATCACTATCATCACTGATATATCTCAACACTTCATCACTATCATCACTGATATATCTCAACACTTCATCACTATCATCACTGATATATCTCAATACTTCATCACTATCATCACTGAAATATCTCAATACTTCATCACTATCATCACTGAAATATCTCAATACTTCATCACTATCATCACTGATATATCTCAATACTTCATCACTATCATCACTGATATATCTCAATACTTCATCACTATCATCACTGAAATATCTCAATACTTCATCACTATCATCACTGATATATCTCAATACTTCATCACTATCATCACTGATATATCTCAATACTTCATCACTATCATCACTGAAATATCTCAATACTTCATCACTATCATCACTGATGTATCTCAATACTTCATCACTATCATCACTGATATATCTCAATACTTCATCACTATCATCACTGAAATATCTCAATACTTCATCACTATTATCACTGAAATATCTCAATACTTCATCACTACCATCACTGAAATATCTCAAATAACATCGCAAAAGCAATTTTTATTTCACACCAGATCAAAAGCTAAATCAATTTTTCCTTGAAAATGTTCAATATATATTTATAGGTAGATCAAATACACTAGGTCCAATATATTTCCAACCATCACCAGTAGAAATACTTGAAGACTTGGATGTAGAGAGCCTAGCAGCAGGCTAACATCTAACAAGAGACAATTGTAATACCTAAAACAACTGTGATAGCTGACATTTCCAGCTGTACTGGAGGACTACTAATTCTGGATGTATAGACAATCAGACAATAATACCCAATATAAGGACGTTTAATAAAATCCTGTACCTGAGACAGAGGTATATCAGATCTGTTTTTAAACCGTAGAGGTATTCTGTATCTAAACCACCAACTAAAGTTCTGGCTGCAAAAACTTGGATGTTACAAAATCTTAGCCTCAGAATGACAAACTTTGTTCTCCCTCAATTATACTTGGTAACTCTTTCTTCTCATGTCATTTTCAGCCATAAGTAAGACTTTCTTACCACATCTTAATTTGAAAAATATTGTCTTTCATCACCAAGCTAACCTGGTTCTCATCAGAGGTCTAGATAATACCATTCTGCTAATCTATTGAAAGTAATCCCGTAAGAAATGCTAAACTGAATTTTTCTTAGCTCCTGTTGTATCACTTACCTATCCCAGTTGTACAGCTGGATGTTAAGCATAATGGCCCTAAAGATAAGCCCTGCTTGTAGAAGGATAGCCTCTGCGTCTTGTTGGTTACCACACAATAACGCCATCTCTGCATTCCTTGCTTCCTTTACTGGAATATCCTTGATGTTCACAATAAACTGCACTTTCTCAGCCTTAAAAATATGATGAAACATCATCAATGAATAATACCTTATGATGTCTACCATACAAAGCTGATGACTAAACTTGTAATGAGGCATGCCTAAACACCTACAGATACTATTTCATTATGAAAAACCAAAATCAGAACAATTTATTTTTACAATATGGTAGATTAATAAATTACTTTTATCATTTTCATAAGGTCATAACAATATAAGATTTGTAACATATCTCATGCATCATTTAACAAAATTGTTTTCAGAATTATTATTTCAATTCTTCCAAGTACTATTTTTCATATTTAGTTCAGGACTATTAGAGATAGTGTAGTGTTTTCTTCTTGAGAGTATAACTACACTGTGATGAGGTCAATGTTGTGATGCAAAAATTAATATTCGCCAACGCTTTAAGGCACATTGAATGTAAGTATACTTTAAGGCATATTGAATGTAAATATACTTTAAGGCACATTGAATGTATATCAGTAATTTTCATAAATGGAACTAAACTGACATCCATGAAATATTAAAGTTCTGGTTTTAGTATATAAATGGTAGATACTAGACATGAAAATATCAAATTTATGGCTCAAAAGCCAATAAATGTCTTGATGCCAGATTGTAGGAAACTAGACCAACTTTTATTTCTGTAAACAACTGTATTACCACTGATAATTATCCCATGAGCTACATCTGCTCTTTCATGTCTTAATTTTTGAATTGATGAATCGAATGATACTTTTTATTCCCCGAAAGTGAAATGCACTGGAAATTATTTGTTAAAATTTAGTGTTTGTGATCAAATTTGATAAATTAAATCAAAATCTCACTAAAATGAAGTAATTTACAATATTTTCTATCACTGAGTATTATACCAATATGAATAAATTTATACTTAAATGCCAACATATTCACATAAAGTTGTGATATTTCACAATATATGTAAGAAATAACTAACAGACTAGCTCACCTCTTTGATAGCAGCATAGGCTATCTCTGCAGTGTTCAGTTCTTTAGCATATGCTGACATAGCAGCCAGACATGACCACAAATTCTCATCCTAGAAATTGGAAAAACAATTTAATGAGAAAAATATCATATTCACAAGGTCACCTCAGAGCTGAACACAGTTCTGCTATAATTTTCTAATGTTTACAACATACCTGGAGATACATCAATAATTTGCTCTATATAAGTAGAATTTATTACCAGAAGTTTATGAAAATAAAAGGGATATTTACATTTTATTCTAGCCTGATCAGCCTTACCTTGACAAAACGACAGAGCCGCACTGCATCTCCCCAGCGACCTGACTGTACATAGGAGTGAAGTATACAGGGGTGAGGAGATATGGACGTGCTGACAATCGACCCTTCTGCTCGTCGAATGATCACATGATTACCATTGAACTGAATCAGCTGAGGATTCTTGCCAAACTCGCTGCAAAACAGATGTTTGTATCTCAATTTAGAAGTATAACAGGAGTTAAACACAAATGCTGTGGATTCAAAATTTCATTACATTTCAAATTTGTTTACTTCAGAGTTAAGGCTGATAATTTCATTGAATTGCCTGATTTTTTCATGAAAAACAATACTGTTTCTTTTTCATTACGAAACCATAGAGCAACATTACCTTGCCTCTTTTTCAAAGATGGTTTTAGAAGCCAAATCTCTGTCAACGTAGATGGTGTTCGGGTAATACCATACAGTAAACTTCCCATCAGCCAGTGCTGCCAGCATGTTGGAGGCATCATTCCATGCTAATGACTGGATCATATTACCTAAGTATTCAAATTGTTAGAATAAATACACAGTTCATTGTCAATACAATGAGACCTTCCTATTCTGATACATTGTCATCTATTGAAACCCTTTTAAAAACTCCCGGTAATATTACTACCAATAAGGTTTCCTGTTAACAATATGGACGCTAGCTCAACCTACCTAATTTGTTGCTCTTTCGTTCCGTACCAAACACTCTAACAGGGGTGAGATACAAGTCTCGATTTTTGTCGATGATGGCTAGACGTCGTTCTGTGGCTGGTCCACACTGGTCCAGGGCAATCTCCATCACCTCTAGCTACAAACAATACATACTCGTTATCAACTGATTACACGCATGTGAATGCTGTAAATGTTTATATGTTTGGAGAGACAGGCAAGTTGTTTCAAGGTAGAATGACAGGACTTCAATAAGCAAGATGTGTGTGCAGTGTTTAATGTTTTTTTATTAATTATAAAGTCGTCCAAGCCGTAACGTCTTTGATGCTTTTCCTATGGTTTATTCTGTAATTTAAAACATAACTTTTATGTTATAAACTCTGTTATTGTAAATATTTTAGCACTGAAATTTGAGTCATCCAAACTAAAATTACACAGAAATAGTAGGGAAATAATCGGAACTTGAAATAATTTTGCCTCAAATGGAATTTTGACTCAAGCGATGTTGAAATGAGTTTCAACTATATTTCCAATGGAATTTTACAAATTATGCTCAAAAACTATTTTGCTCATATAGATGCTTCCATCCATAGAGACAATTTGCTTCCACCATATCTGGGTGTTGATGAAAAGATCGTTAAAATCTGAGTCAATTTGCCCCCTTTTGTCTCTATCCATCAGTGAGCGAGGGTTAGATAGGATCAATATGGGCATACCATCAAACTGTCATCCTTCAGGCCCTGTGGGGTGGGGTCTGTATCATTAGCTATTATGGTTCATCACAGGCCAGGGAAATTTCATTGAAATTGGTTCTGGGGTTTTTGAGAAAAATGTTAAATTGTTAAGGGACACTGATGCACGACGCCAAAGTGATCGCAATAGGTCACCATGAGACTTTGTCTTAGATGATCTAAAAATTTCGAATCCTACCTTGTGAGTTATTGGTTTGCCATCTCCAAGAGGTTTTCCGTTTTGAGCATCAAATACATATATCACTGAAATTAAAGTAAACTCAGTATCAACCACAAGATTTCATGGCAATTAAAGAAAATTAACCCAACAAATTATGATTATTGTTTACTTTAATCGTTAAGTCATATATAGTACCGTCTCTAAAATTTATACAACTCTGATCTTCTATTTCTAATATCAAGATTTAATTTCATCTTCAGTTCAGAAATGATTATTTTTCATGAATGCACAATGCCTTTGATCCCTTCCCTACCTTTTTCGTCAGCCTTGTCTCGTATGGCTATTGTGTCATTACTGATTGAGACTGTCTGGTAATTAAGGATGTCTGCTCGCATGCCCGTGTACCGAGGTGAACACACAAGTCGCCCATCATACGAGTAGACATAAATGCCTGCATTGTCCACCAGCAGGAAATGCCTGTACAGAAAATAAGGCAATATTTACCATTACTTAGCATAGAGTTTTAATGATAATTTACATCAAATCATAAGTAGGTAAGCGAAATCAAAGACTTTTTTAAAAAAAATTGTCTGAGTTGATGGAAAAAATATGAAGGTTGTTATTTTGATGGAACACTGATGTTCCATACATTATAGAATGTAATATGTAACCAGGAACATACCTATGGGTAGAATCAAAATAGTTTCTGAATTAGTTGTGAAGTTTGGTAGATCTTTTTACCAGAATGGCAGGTTTTATTTTTGCTTTACAAGGGCAAGTTTTCATTCATAAAATCTTTCATATGTCTGTAAAGGCTAATTTGGTAGATATAATTAATTATTCCACTGATGAATACAGAATATGCAACATATTGGATAACCTTGTTTACAAGGTTGTGGGAAGTGCTAACAATTGTTCAGAAAAGATCTATTTCAAGCATCTAAAACTCTCAACTAAATAAAAAAAAACATCTTTACGAATCATGTAGTGTACTCACTTGTCTGACTGTAAAATCAGTGACACATTGCCTTCCTTAAGGTCAAATATCATTGGTGTGTTCCAATTCTTTACACTAACACAATAAAACAAGACAAAAATCTGTTAGATTCTGCATCAAAATGGTAGTCCATTATACATTTAATGTTATTTTATCTCCTTCTTAGTAGCTTTAATTAAGTTTCTCTTACAAATGCATCCCTTTTCAAGTTCAAGTTCTCTACTTCTAGCTACCAAACACTTTACAAAAAAGCGGAGACAAACTTATTTCCCAACAAAAAAAATGGAATTGAATATACTTGTTGAGTTATTTGTCAGAGTGAGAGTTCTCTGTCCTTTATAGAAATTATGTGACTTATCTACATTACATCAACTCCGACACAACAAGGTTATTTTGGAAACATACCCACCTGTATATGTAACATTGTGTGGACGTCGCCACGACTAAGTGATTGAATGACAGCGACAGTTTGATGATTCTATCACGGAAGTCCAGAGATTCTACTGCATCATTCATTACATTTCTGACATGTACTTGTTTACTCCCCGTCACTGATGCCTCAAAATTCTTCCACTCCAAACGTCTGTAAAGAAAATAAACATCATGCTGTAGTGCCTTGTAAGTAATATCTAAGCTAACTTGAACTTCAAAACAATTAATAAACATCCTGGAAATCACCATAAGCTGGAGTTGCCAAAGAATTCTAAAATTCAAAATCCACAAAAAGATGTGTATTTTAAACACTTAAATGAAATAACTGCAAAACTGACATTTTTCAAACAAATTTGAAAGATAAAATTTTTAAATCATTCTGGTTTTAGGACATTTTGTACTTGTTACTTTCAATAAAAACTTGAATCTCAAATCATTCAGCCTAAAAACTGATTTATAGTACTAAATATAGCTAAGGCTGCAAAATTAGATTTATAACTCCATCACAATGAATGTTAGTTAAATCTACTTCAGTTGACAGATTATCAGCTCTGACAAGATGTTACAGATGATACCTACTTCTCTATGACATGTGCTATGAGGACCTGACCGTTCCCTCCAGATCCAGCCACTTGGGTGCCATCACTTGACCATGAAAGCTTGAACAGACTGCCTGTATTAGGCTTCTCTAAGGCATACGACCACTGATAACAAAAAAGGCAAAGTTACATGGGAACATGTCTGAAAATCAACTTTTCAAATCCACCATAACACTGTAATCTCATTTCTACACAAAACTACCAGAAAAGATGTTATCTGCATATTTTGTCAACTTGTCTTATCCGATCATTACTAACTGTGTCACATGTGTCAGAATAAACAGCTGGCTCCTCTTATACTTAATAACAGTATCTTATTTTTAACAGTTCAACAAATATTTCAAAGAAGCTGTTTTCTAGCAAATATTTCAGAATTAGTTTACGACTATAGAGGCGACTTTTACTAGACCTGTTTTATATCCTGACTACAGACTAATTGCCTTCTACCTACCCCAGCCTGGTCACATAATCTAAGAGTGTTGAAGGAGCCAACAGCAAAAAGTTCTCCATCTGGTGTCCAAGCTAAGGATGTAATTGGGTAGTCATGCTGGAAACTGTTGTACATCACACGACCATAAGTATCCCAAACCTGTTAAAATAATCAAAGTTTCCAAACCTTGTAAACATTATCAAATTTCTTTTATCTCTTCCACTATTTTCTATTATAAATCATAAATATTTTGCAGATAACATATGCATTATAATTTTAATTTCCAGTAAAAACTGATGTAAATTGTACAAGTTCGATATGAATTCTTCTTTAACATTTGGTAGTGTGACAGACATATGTCCTCAACAGGTTCAAGAAACATGTTAATATAAAGCTGTTACTTTCCACTTTACAGATGTATTTCTGTGTTTCTAAAAGATGAAGCTGATGTCACCCACCTTGTAGCGACAATCCTCTGCCCCTGATATGATAAGATTATTGACAGGATTCCAGTCCACCACCAGAATCACTCCATCATGGGCTCGCCACTATAACAAATCAAGACAGCTTTTATAGTTGAAAATATAAACCCTACTTAAATAAAAATGTAGATTACCATAAAATGTACCGGGTATACAAAGTACATGACACATAAAGTCTGTGAACTAGAAACTGTAATTGTTATAGTGCCAAGTATTGATGTCAAATATCTCACTTATATATTTTGTATAAGCTGATTAGCTTCAATGTCAGTTACAATGATAACACAGTCTAAAGAGTATCAGATCCCAGAGATCATTTTTTCTATGTCGGGATATAATCTTCAGCCCTACATTTCTATCATTATCCATTCTTTATTTAGCCCTAAGACAACAGTAGGTATCTCAAAAAGGATGAAAATATCCAAGACATCAACAAATCTAAAAATAAATATTTGTCTCTTCACTGCATTTTGTTCAACATATAACTCTTTATATGATACCAATATGCAATTTGACATTATTCATCACATTAACACCTAACACTTGTCATTAATTCTGATTAGTCATACCATTGTTGGCTTAGCATTGGCTTGCATAGATTTGATGACCAGCTGTTTGCCGTTAGTAAAAAGCACAGAGTCTGAATCTGGTCCCCATGCAACACCATATACAGACATACCTGTCACAGAAAGTTAAAAATATAAATTACAAACGAAGGATAGAAAACCAACACACTTAATTTTATAATGTAATGTTAAATGACACTTGAAAATATCATATTAAATAGAAAATCATTGGACAGTTTTCAAAATAATTTGTTGAAGTAGCTCAACTAGTACTAATGGTTCAGATTAATTCAGGTTAACTTCTGAGTTCTGTAACAAGTAATGCAATTAACTTTTGTTAAATTTTTACTAAACAGAAGATTTTAACAGTGATCTATTCAGGATTTTACTGCCTATTGAAACAGGAATCAAAGTAATAATATTGAAGCTGTGCATAAAGACACTTGTCTAGACATTATGTAGTACTAAGTGACTCACTGTTCTGTGTGAGTGTTGATCTCAGCATTCCGCTTCTAGACCAGATCTTTACAGCACCATCTTCACCCGCTGGCAATGAAAGAGGTAAAACTTCTAATACAAGTTAAACTTTTCCCCAATTCTTATCGCATCGTATGTTTTTTCATGTCAATAACAAATTAATTTCATTATATACTGTAATAGGATTTTCTGCACTGATTACAAGCATGTAGCTTCTAAGGAAATAAAAAATTAGTTAACATGGTATTGCAGCATCATACAATCACACTAAGTATAGGAAATGTGACACTGTATATAGTACCTGTAACAAAGGCTGACCCATCAAAGCTCCATCTCCCTGCCAGCACAGCACCTTTATGTGCTTCCACACTTTTCTCAACGCGGCCAGTCTTACTGATTAGGTGAAACTTTCCTGTTCAAATTAAAATGTTTCTGGATATGAGATAAATGTACATTGATTTTTGATAAATCATGAAGACATTTAACTTACTGGATTACAACACAGAAGTGATCAAAATGGTGTCCCTGACTGTAAAGTATAATTTTTAAATCTAACATCCAATCAGTGATGATTATTAAAGTCATAAAATAACTAGGACAAGATAATCATCTTCATTCAGAAGACTAGCTTGAAATCTTGGCCAATTTGGATTACATAACTTGGATCAAAATTTTGATAATACCAAAGAAGGATTTAATAACATGTCAAAAATGGACAATGGACATCACAATGTCTGTTCAAAGGATAATTTGACAGTTTTTGGATGTGCATTAAATCCATACGAAACTGAGATACGTTCATTTGTATTCAAACAACATAAAGCAGAATAATCATTTATGTACATCAAGCATGTTCATAAGTAATCTGTGTTGTTTAAACATCAATACTGTATTGATCCTAAAGCTGAAAACTTGAAAATTACCATCTGTTGATGTCAGAACAAACAGGTCAGATACTGCCTTTTTGCCTCCTCCAGCAGCCTTTGGAAACCAGTGCATATCTGTGGGAAACACTTCATCAGGCAACTTGACCAGTGTTGTCGTCTCATTTGTGTTCAGGTTCCATTTCAACACCAAGTGATCATCTGCCCCAGAAAACAGTTCTTCTGGTGTAGTCCATCCAACACAACTGACCAGTTCAGTATGTAAGTCTTGTTAAAGAATGTTTTTAATTGAATCAGGGTCCAGATGTTTTTGATCATCATGTGAGCGAGTCATTGCCAGTTTTACTAATTATGCATTTTCATAAAAAGGATCAAAGGTCTATAGTTCAATTAAATAATTGCTATTTCATGGGTGCATAATTACATAGCTTTTGGTTGATGTTCAAAAGGCGACCACGTGTAACATTGAAGTTGGGGAATATTCCATTAACAACAAGTATACTGTTCATTCTCTCCGACTGTAGGGAATATCCTGGGAGCAGAGAACAATTAGTAATTTTCAACAATTAACCATGGGCTTATAATATTCCATGAATTAACAATGTCAATATTATGTTGGCCCATCCTAAGGAAATAAAAAAAGAGAAAGAGAAAAAATGAAGAGGCTGATTTAAATTTTAAGATGACAGGACAACTTAATTGGCCTCTCCTTATTTCAGAACATATTTTACACGTTGGTAATGTCAATTAAAGAGAAGATCTTATAAAACATAAAACTTCAACTATTTGATATAAGTACCACAAAATATGGTTGTGTTATAACAACTTCCTATTTTTCATGATATTGTATGTGAAATATAACTCCGTTTAACGACAAAAAGAGCAGTAATCATACATGAAAAATCGTGCAACATGTGGTGGTACGATTCTTGCTATTTTTGAAGTGTAATAGCTGTATCAAAGACTGAACGTCTGATTCCTGAAATTAAAAAATACTAAATCTGTTTTCTACCGATTCTATTGTAGTTTCCAATGAAACTACTGGAAATTAAAAATACAAAACAATAGTTTGTCACCCAGTTGCTAAAACACCTGCATGTGCAGACGAAAACAAAGTTTTTGACAGTTCTAAGTTGAGATCAAAACTAAATTGCATTTTAAACGAAAAGACAACATCTTAAGACTATCAGAAAAGGATATGTTTTGGTTCCCTTTGTAAATTTGTCTTCAATCTCATTGTGCCGGTTCAGTCAATTGCGAATCCAAAACATCACTGTCAACTTCAAACACAGAGCCAGGAATGTTTTATTTGCGCATGCTTACAGGAAATTCGAAGTGGTTTGTGGGATATGTTTCTACGGAAGTTCGCCATATTTGTTTGCACTGGAGACGGACCTATGTTACCGAGATTCACGTCGAAAGTCACTTTTTGTCGTACTAAACATGGTGTTATGGTATCTTCCATGACAGTCTATGTAAGTTTATGTTGAGCTTTTCATTTCGTGGACATGATACAACTAATTGAATGATATCGGCGTCATAAACCATAATTAACTTACTGAAAAATGGACCGAAATGTCCTGCAGGAAAAATAAAATGGGACGAAATGTCTTATTTTCCGTAATGTCACCCATATCGACATCTTGTCAACAATTAAAACAGTAACGACTTTTGAATACATAGTATACGCATTTTTCGTATACTCATGATCTAACATATGCTAATTCATTTCTAAGAGTTACATCGTGTTACTGATGATTTGCTTTAAAGTTTAGTTTTAATTGCGGTCAAAACCGAAGCCTAGTAAGATAATAATAAATGCATTGTACAGGCAAAGCTTCACATGCAACCTTTGTTTGACTCCTGACATAAAATTATTTATAATAATTTCCATACTGTCCTACATGTAGTTGTCAAGTCCGAATGTCAGTTGAGCTCCATTTAGCAAAATCCTAGATCTTTTCCTTTAATGTGTGTTAAGGTATTTAATGAAGTTTGGTTTATACAAGTTGTACTTTGTCTGTGTCTTTATAGTAATACTAAGATAAATCATAACGATTTTTGATATTTTGTTTTCTAGTCTGGAATGAAAATTTGAAAGAAGATAACAAATTAAACCTGAAGATAAAACATGCAGTCCCCAACAGGAAGTGCAGACTCCAAAAGTGTTGCAAGCAAGACATCGATAAATGTGAAACTTCCTGACCATGTTCCCAGTCAGGAGGACCTACAGCGTAATCCATCCACAGTGGATAGCCAGGCAGCACCAGCAGTACAGGATGACACTTTCCCACCTCACACACCAGATTATGGTATTCGACCACTCACAACTACCCCGGTCAGTTCAAAGGAATTCCTTATCCCAGGGTCACCAACTAAAATGATGCGACAACCCAACCGATCAGAGAAAGAGTAAGTATTGTAATGAAATCACTGAATTAAAAATCAATTATGACAGACTTTGACTTTGTTCACTGTAAAGGGAATGAATGTAGAATGTTAAATTTAGACTAAAGGTTAACATGGATAATACACAACTTGGATTTATAAGGTTTAGTTATTTTTTTACATTTTAAAATTTGTCCTGGATTTAAAACAAGCTGCCAAGCAAAAAATGTAAATAAATCTTGAGGAAAAGGCGGTTCTAAGAGAAAAAAATGAACCATCATGTTCAAATATACCATTTTAGGTATAAGGTTTCAGTCTTTACAATTATTGTCTTAGAATAATCAATGAAACACTATACTTGAGAAAAAACCCTATCATCAATTAAAATCTACATGAAGATAAAGATTATAACCATTCTGTCCAACTTCCAATGCTATCACTTGATTCATTTTGATTATTGCATACAAACATTTAATAGACAATCAGATTTTTTTTATTTAAATAAAAAATGAGAATTTTGTTAATTTGACACTTTTGCCATTTATTTTGATATGTGATTTTAAAAGGGAAAATTTAGCCGAAATTAAAAATGCAGAGCCACCAGAGATTGAAAAGTTACAAGCAGGTAAACAAACACCACCACCTGATAAAATGTCAGAACTTGATAAACCTAATGCTGGGATGAAGACTGAAACTATCATAGAGACAGTGCAAAAGTCTTTAGCAGAGTAAGTCTGGCATCAAAGGTGATACAACTGGTGTTGCTTTGCTAAGGTGAAAGGTCATCATTTGTGAACACAATAAATAAGGTCGTGGGATCACAAGGTCATGGTCATAAGGGTGATTGAATCATACTCATAACATAACATGATCGAAATATATCTGGTATGATATCTGGAATAGCACTTTGCAATTTCATTTTATTTTTTTTCACTTTATTTTTTGTGGTTTTTTTGTTTGTTTTGTTTTTCTTTTTTTCTGTTTATTATTTTGTTTGTTTTTTTTGTTTGGTTTTGTTTTTATACCAACCATTTGCAATATGATAACAAAGAACGTTGTATATAAAATTTAAGTACAATATACTAACAAAAACTGATCATGATGAAAAGATAGTGTTCTATAAGCCTTAACTATAAATCTGTCAACATGTGAGGAAGGTGTGATCGCAAGCCAGTGTCAGGGTTCAGAGTTACCATTTACAACGAGGGTTTATGGGATCCAGGGAATAAACTCAACTTTGGTGTAAAATGAAATGGTTTCTAGATATTGGTTCCTTTGTTTTTATGCCCCAGTAAGTTGGTAAGCTTGTCTGTCTCTTAGACATTTGATAAACCTATACTATCACTTTGAGCCCAGGACATTGATGCTTATCTACTCGTGTTTCATGTATGTTGTAGATCTGTCAATACTAAACATTACACATTTTCAGTAATAAGTATGGTGATATTGTGTTGTTTAGGGACGATAATATTATCATTGGTTTGAACTTCCTGGTCAGTGCCTTTTTATATGTATCATTGAAAATTATCTGTTGTAATGTTGTAACGCTACTTTCGTTAGTTATGAATAATGCATGTGTCTGCATCAACCCAAAGGGTATGATAATTATGACCTGCTGAAACAGAAGCAGTTATCATCATACTAAACAATTAGTGTTGATCAGTTGTCTCCAGTGCATATAACTAAGGTACATCTTTTTTTTTTTTTATCATCGATTCATGTATAATATAGAAAAAATCATCTTCATTATTGGTCGTGGAAGAGGTAGACTGAACAAAGAAACTAATATAAATATACTTGTATATACTTATTGTGAGATTTATATCTGTACTTATGTGAAACATCTTACTTTCTTTATAATTTGTGTTTGAACATTCAAGAATCTTACCTGAAAGGTTGAGTTGGTTTTTTTTCATTGACACTGAATTTTTTTTATTTATATAGAATGGTATTTGTTTTATGATACAATTGTAAAATTACATCTCTCAACTGAAAAAATGGATTATATCATATTTTTACAGCAATACATAATATATTATCTCTATGTTGGAAATGTAAAAAATATTAAAATAGGCCTTTGCTTTATGAATAACAAATTAAAAAAAATGTATATTTTTTGTGTGAAATTATACTTGTATTAAAATGTAACAGGTATGTATTGTGGTCTATTTATTAGCATAGTGTTTATAACAATGACATTCATGAAAGAATGTATTGATTTATATGTGATGATGTTTTGAAATTGAAAGGTCAAAGTTACCAGAAAAGCCTAAGAAAAAGTCTGAAAAGGAGTGAGTAATACAGTATCAGTGTACAGGGAGAGGGTTTTTTTGTACAGGGAGAGGGGTTTTTTTTTGTACAGGGAGTTTTTTTTTGTACACGGAGAAGGGTTTTTTGTACAGGGAGAGTGTTTTTATTTGTACAGGGAGAACGTTTTTTTTGTTCAAGGAGAAGGGTTTTTTTTGGACAAGGAGAAGGGTATTTTTTTGCTTCAATACATGGTGTGATTGCCATCAGGGTTTTTATAACTTGTGTATTTGAGGCAGAGCAACATGGACATTTTTTTTCCCATTTTCAATTTGAAGAAAAGAGGAGTGTACAAAAATAATTTCCTCATACTTTTTCTTTTTCCCTTTTTTATTTTGCTTTAATAAGCTGATGGATCTGAGTTCCATTTCACAGTATCATCATCACAAAAAATGTGTCAGAAGATATGACTTGTGTATAAAAGCTAAAAGCTGTTTTACCCAATAGTGGCTAATATGTATTTGTTTTGATGATGTTTTTAAAGAAGAGTAGATAAAAAATGTAAAATCATTTCGGAATACTCAGATATAAATAAACTCAAACAAGTTTTCACAATTTTAAAGAATTGACAGTTCTTGAAAAACCCTGGTGCTTTTAAAATCTTAACCATGTAAAAGTTAAAGGCATAAGGTGACTTGAGTGAGATCTTGTGGTATTTAACCATATATATTAGGTGATGTAACTGCTGTTAGAGGTGATGAAGGCTGAAGACATCTTAAATCATTCTAACCAAATTTTTAAAGTTTGCAGCACTTTATTAATAAAACTTTGTATTTAGAGTTTGCAGTGTTTTACATTTGTATTTTACAAGACTTGGTATTTATTACAAAAAAATGTATATTTGTACATTTCTGTCCTTTTGTAAGGTATGAATGTGAAATAGTTTAAGCCTGAGGAAGAAATGGCAAAGAAAATCAAGAGTTCTCCCAGGGTAAACTTTTATGTTTACTCCTTAGTTACGCTGTTTACTCCTGGAGTATGTCTTGATGTTGACTCGGGGGGTATTCCTTGATGTTTACTCCTGGTGTATGTCTTGATGTTGACTCAGGGGGTATTCCTTGAAGTTTACTCCTGGTGTATGTCTTGATGTTGACTCGGGGGGTATTCCTTGATGTTTACTCCTGGAGTATGTCTTGATGTTGACTCATGGGGTATTCCTTGAAGTTTACTGCTGGAGTATGTCTTGATGTTGACTCAGAGGATATTCCTTGATGTTTACTCCTGGTGTATGTCTTGATGTTGACTCAGGGGCTATTCCTTGAAGTTTACTCCTGGAGTATGTCTTGATGTTGACTCGGGGGGTATTCCTTGATGTTTACTCCTGGAGTATGTCTTGATGTTGACTCATGGGGTATTCCTTGAAGTTTACTGCTGGAGTATGTCTTGATGTTGACTCAGAGGGTATTCCTTGAAGTTTACTCCTGGAGTATGTCTTGATGTTGACTCGGGAAGTATTCCTTGATGTTTACTCCTGGAGTATGTCTTGATGTTGACTCGGGGGGGTATTCCTTGAAGTTTTCTCCTGGAGTATGTCTTGATGTTGACTCGGGGGGGTATTCCTTGAAGTTTTCTCCTGGAGTATGTCTTTATGTTGACTCGGGGGGGGGGGGGGGTGTATTCCTTGATGTTTACTCCTGGAGTATGTCTTGATGTTGACTCAGGGGGTATTCCTTGAAGTTTACTCCTGGAGTATGTCTTGATGTTGACTCGGGGGGGGGGGGGGGGGTGTATTCCTTGATGTTTACTCCTGGAGTATGTCTTGATGTTGACTCGGGGGGTATTCCTTGAAGTTTACTCCTAGAGTATGTCTTGATGTTGACTCGGGGAGTATTCCTTGATGTTTACTCCTGAGTTACACTATATACTCCTGGATTATGCCTTGATATTGACTTGGGGTGTATTCCTTGATGTTTATTCCTTAAGGTTTAATTCTGGAGTACACCTACATGTTAACTCCCAAGGTATTCCTTGAGGGTTATTTACAGGGTGTTCCTTAATGATTACTCATTGGTATTCTTTGATGTATAGAAGGTTGTATAATAATTTTTGGGGCTTTTAATATTGGACATGAGGAGGTCACAGTTTCAAGCTAGAGGGCAAGCAAGAACAATTTGTCTATACCACCATCACTGAATGTTTATGTCTAAAAATCATGGCATTGTCACTTTATCGATGACATTTCAAAGATCACATGTCCTTCTTATTATTTCTCTATTTGTGTGGAGGTGTGCTCCTGTAGAAGAACTGCTCTATTTGTGTGGAGCAGTACTCCTGAAGTAGAACTGCTCTATTTGTGTGGAGTAGTACTCCTGTAGTAGAATGGCTCTATTTGTGTGGAGTAGTACTCCTGAAGTAGAACTGCTCTATTTGTGTGGAGTAGTACTCCTGTAGTAGAATGGCTCTATTTGTGTGGAGTTGTACTCCTGTAGTAGAATGGCTCTATTTGTGTGGAGTAGTACTCCTGTAGTAGAACTGCTCTATTTGTGTGGAGTAGTACTCCTGTAGTAGAACTGCTCTATTTGTGTGGAGTAGTACTCCTGTAGTAGAACTGCTCTATTTGTATGGAGCATTACTTCTATTGGAGATAAGTAGTAAGCTTTTCTATATGTCTTGAGTAGTGCTCCTGTAAAAATAGATCTTCTATATGTGTGGAACAGAGCAAAGAAGTACTCCAGTAGTAAAGATTCTCAGTATGTTTGGAGTAGTGCTTCGGTGGTAGAACTTTATATGTGGAACAGTGCTCCTGTGGATGAGCTCTTTTAAATGTGTGAAACAGTACTCTTTTATTAAAGCTCCTTTATATATGTAGAACAGTACTCTTTTAGTAAAGCTTCTCTTTATATGTGGAATAGTGCTACTGAAGTTAAACTTCTCTGTATGTGTGGAGCAGTACTCCTGTGGTAGAGCTCTCCTTTATGTCTGGAGCAGTGCTCTTTTGGTGAAGTTCCTCTATATTTGTGGAACAATGCTACTGTAGTAAGCTTCTCACATGTCTGGAGTAGTGCAGTGAAATGTTTTTTTATTGTAAATGAGAATAGTATGAGAAGCTTGTTGTAATACTTACGTAGTCCTACTGAGCCAGTTTATTGATATAGTCAATAAAGAATATCCTTACCAAGAATTTCTCATTTTATACTTTTCGTTTGAACTGCACATTCTCCTCAGTTTTCGAAATTTCTTAGAGTATTGTCTCAACAGTTGCTGTAAGATTTTATCTTTAGGAATAAATTTTAAACTTATTTACATTGAGTACAATGTTTTCTTCCAGACTGATCCGACAAGCAGCAGCTACTATTATAGAAAGAGCATGGATTGCATACAGAGACAAACAGATGTTTCGACTTCTAAAGCATGCTGTGTGTGCAGCAGTAAGTATTTTATTTCATATATAAGATAATTTAATAGCCCAATTAGAACCAATCATCTTTCAGCAATTTTTATTATATTTAGAACTGAGTGTTCGTAAAATATGACTATAATACTTTGCTTTAAAGTAATGTCATTGGTTTTTCAGGAAAATTCACTATCAAAGGAAATATTGAGGAAAGTTTGTCCAAAAGAAGCTGAATTGTTGAGTGACAAAAGTGTTCAAGTACGAGTTCGATTCAGGTAAATAATGAATTATTTAAAATTTAGCCTATTTGAATATTGATAATATTCTTATCTCATAAGCAAATTTCTCCCTCCCTTTTATTTCTGTTGTAAAAATAGAAAACCGCTGTCCTAGTTATTTATTGTTATAGTTAATTATCCATCCTTAATCTCCCCATGTCCATACTATTCTCTGTTCTCTGTTATGATTGGTTACTTATCTTCTTTGTCTGTTTTAAACAAAATCACCAATACAATCTACTTATCTTTGGTCAACTTTGCCTGTGAATCAGATTTTGTATGTTAATTCCCAGGACTTCTTACATCATATGTTTATCTTAACTTCCATAGCTTTGTGTAAATCTGCTTCTTTTATTTGGATCATACATAAGATATCTCACCTTCATGTCTGTTAATATATCGAAAAAAATATTTTTCTTCTTTAGATTCGGTGGTGGAGAATTTCCTCCGATGATTTTCTTTAAAGTGTTTATACACACAGCTGGGAAAGGTGTGAAGTATATGAGTGGCCGCAAACTCATCAAACCAGCATCCGAGGTAAGGTTTTAAACATTCCATCTTGTGGTTGCATCAAACACTTTTGATTTTTGTAAATTGTCCCCTAGGTTACAACAGTTCAAGGCCTTAGTATCACCGAGGAGTCCTGGGACGATGAGACAACTCTATGATACAATGTAATTCATTGTCTGGCTCTACTGTATCTAAATCTAACTCTGAAATGAATGGTGCTATTCAGTTGTATGTCTTTTGTACAATCTTTTGATATATCAATGATTTGATATGCATTCCTACGGTAATATACAGTACTGACCTGTAAATAATTACATAAGTTTACACCTCATGTGATAAATCATCACACCATTAGAACTGACTTCATCATAGCTGATATATCTTTGTTAGTTTTTTCTGCTGATGCACCATACGATGCATGTAATATTTCTTCTTATTTACTTTACAATGATTAAACAATGACATGTTTGATTGTTTTATACAATATCAGTCTGATTGGTGATGTTTGTATCCCTGCTTGGGAGATCTATATCATATTTAGTGACAATGCTGAGCTAACTCTGTCTGAGATATAATACTGAGCTGACTCTGTCTGAGATATAATGCTGAGCTATTTCTGTCTGAGATATAATGCTGAGCTATTTCTGTCTGAGATATAATGCTGAGCTAACTCTGTCTGAGATATAATACTGAGCTTACTCTGTCTGAGATATAATGCTGAGCTGACTCTGTCTGAGATATAATGCTGAGCTGACTCTGTCTGAGATATAATGCTGAGCTGACTCTGTCTGAGATATAATGCTGAGCTAACTCTGTCTAAGATATAATGCTGAGCTAACTCTGTCTGAGATATAATGCTGAGCTGACTCTGTCTGAGATATAATACTGAGCTGACTCTGTCTGAGATATAATGCTGAGCTGACTCTGTCAGAGATATAATGCTGAGCTGACTCTGTCTGAGATGTAATGCTGAGCTAAGTCTGTCTGAGATGTAATGCTGAGTTAACTCTTTCTGAGATATAATGCTGAGCTGACTCTGTTTGAGATACAATGCTGAGCTAACTCTGTCTGAGATATAATGCTGAGCTGACTCTGTTTGAGATATAATGCTGAGCTGACTCTGTCTGAGATATAATACTGAGCTGACTCTGTCTGAGATATAATGCTGAGCTGACTCTGTCAGAGATATAATGCTGAGCTGACTCTGTCTGAGATGTAATGCTGAGCTAAGTCTGTCTGAGATGTAATGCTGAGTTAACTCTTTCTGAGATATAATGCTGAGCTGACTCTGTTTGAGATACAATGCTGAGCTAACTCTGTCTGAGATATAATGCTGAGCTGACTCTGTTTGAGATATAATGCTGAGCTAACTCTGTCTGAGATATAATGCTGAGCTGACTCTGTCTGAGATATAATGCTGAGCTGACTCTGTCTGAGATATAATGCTGAGCTAACACTGAGATATAATGCTGAGCTAACTCTGTCTGAGATATAATGCTGAGCTGACTCTGTCTGAGATATAATGCTGAGCTAACTCTGTCTGAGATGTAATACTGAGCTGACTCTGTCTGAGATATAATGCTGAGCTGACTCTGTCTGAGATATAATGCTGTAGTTTTAACTTTTATATTGATGTTGGATATACATTTGATGTCTATGGTACAGTGATATGTTATTTGTGGTATCCAGGCCTCCGAGGATTCCCTGCGATTAATGGGTAACAGGCAGTTCTACGATCAGATGTTGAGAGACTCTATTTTCCAGCAACAGTATAAAATTACAGACGAAATAGACGTGACAACACTGAAGGATTATATGCAGGTAAATGATAAATGTATGACACATTTTGAAAGATTGAATGTCATGTGTACTGAAAAATCGCCTTACTAGTCAGTCTTTTCCTGCCTGTGGTCAAATGTAAGAGTTGATATTTTCCAATAAAGTCATTTAAGTTCTAAAAATGGTTAAATTTGGTGTTTTTTATTTGAGAACATGAGATGAAGCTTACTGTGGTCCAAATTTTCCCCTGGTTTTCACTATCACTACATAACTAATGCCACATTTCCTTCAGGTTGTGATTTTCCAAAATGATCAGGAAAAACACTGCTTGTATGTCTAGCTTCATCTGTCACATTAATTAAATTTTGGTTTTAATTTAATTTCTTTATTAACAGTAGGCCTTTACAGCAGATAATTAAGCTTTAATAAAGTTAAGAAAACTAAAGGTGATATTGATGACAACTTTATATACCAATTCTCAGATATCTAAGCGAATATGTTGAATTAACATATAAATTATTTATTGACTTTGCTAAAAGAGAAAACAAAATAATAATTTTTTTATTTTCCAATTTAACAGTTAAGAGTTAGGGCAGTATAATTTAGAATTACATTTGTTATAAATGGGTGCTAGTTCCTTTTTTCACTGTAGTTATTTCTTTCTGCAATGTTTGAATCAATTAATCGTATTGAAAGTTATATATTGAAAATATATTTAGATATCTTTTTATTTCAGTACCTAGCAAATACCGATGAAACGCCCGCCAGTATGGGAGGTAAAGAGAACTACTGGAGAAAGTTAACACTAGATGGTAAGTAATGGGTGTGGCGGGTACACGCCTTTATTCTGGGACATATCTACCCACACATTCAATATTTTTGTCATTATAGGATGACAGGTGATCCCTAATTAAAATATTGCAGATAATTAAAATGATTAAAATAAAGGTAGATTATGCATCCACTAGGTCAAACTAAGAACATTTGGTTTTATCCTCCTCTGGTTCTCTACAGAATGAGCTAAAGGAAGAGGCCTCTATTGACATGTTGGTCAAAGGTGATCTGTTTTATCAGGGTAAAAGCTAATTCTTTTCTTTTATATACAGCAGAGTGAATAATAAATTAAACTAATCATTATGGTTTGACCTCACAGATCTGTCAAGGAGGACAATATTTTATGACATCGTAGATTTTCTATACAACCAGCGAATCAGCCCACGCCTCCAGGGTGAGATTCCAATCCTTATACAGCGCCCTCTATCACAGGAGATCAAAATACAGCATATTAGGGCCATATCACAACTGAGGTAAGTTTTATCTATCAAACTGTAGAGTCACAGAGACTTTGAATTATTGTGAATCTTTCACAACTCAGGAGAGTTTCACTCCTAAAACTGCTGAATCACCAAAATTGTGAACTCTTGCATCCTGCATAATTACCTGGCATTCAATCCATACTGAAGTTCATTTACTTCATGTACTGTTACATCACTACTTTGTTAAATTGTATTTGGAGACAACACCAATTTATTCCAGGCACTTTCTAAAACCAAATTTCACAATATTGATAGGTATGATTTATTTCAAGCTTGGTGTAAGCTTAATGAATATGGACTGGAATTTTTGTGCCAGAGATCGTAGTATAAGATTCAGAATATACTGCAGTAATCAATAATAACATTTAAGTATCAGTCTTATTTGTGTGTTACATATTAAACAAATGAACATTATGTGGTATGGATGTCTGTGTTTATATGCATATTTCTGTACAGGTCAGAGACGGTAATACTCCATGCCCCCTTACCAACACCAAAATCAAAGATGTCGGGACTCATTAGCGGTGCCAGTCAACAATCTAGTCGGCGGTCTCGGCAAGCCAAGCTCAGAGCGATGAAAATGAGGAAGATGTATGGGATGGATAAGGTGAGTCATCATTAGCACTGACACCACATATACAAGTTTGCTTGACAAGCATTTTTCTAAGAATAAAATCTAAACAAAACTTAAATGATGATATTCTGGTCATTGATCAGCAGATATTACCAACATTTTGACTCCATTTCAAGATCAGCTCAAACTTTATTTCGTATTAACTCAAGCTCAGATGAGGACTTCATACCAAAGCACTGATAATATGTCATGTTTTTGTATGTTATGTATGATTTTAATCTTGTAATTTTTTAAAACTCTTGTAATTAATTTTGCCGTAGCCATCAGAGTTCTATTATGAGGTAAGAAGATTGGTTTGACATTTGTGCTTAAATTGTAATACCACTCTTCCTTAAACCTTGAACTTTGACATTTGTGCTTAAATCGTAATACCTCCCTTCCTTAAACCTTGAACTTTGACATTTGTACTTAAATCGTAATACCTCCCTTCCTTAAACCTTAAACTTTACTTAATTACCCTACAGTAATCCCTTGTTCACTTTAAATCCTGTTTATTATCACAGAAATTTAATCCCTATCAATATTGACCTTGATATAAGTACATCCTGTTTTCTACTTCATTTCACCTTGACATATCTATGGGTATCACAATGTGTCTTTCATTTAACTTTTACATACCTACACCTTGATATATCCTTCTTTAAACCCTTGATATACCATGATGTATCCTTCATTGAACTTTCGCCCTGACATATCTACACCATGATGTATCCTTCCTTAAACCTTGACCTTGACATATCAACACCATGATGTATCCTTCCTTAAACCTTGACCTTGACATATCTACACCATGATGTATCCTTCCTTAAACCTTGACCTTGACATATCAACTCATTTAACATTCACCTTGACATATCAACACCATGATGTATCCTTCCTTAAACCTTGACCTTGACATACCAACACCATGATGTATCCTTCCTTAAACCTTGACCTTGACATACCAACACCAAGGCTTGAAGATGAAGATGTTGTTAATTAGACTAAAGTATTGTCAGGTTTAACCTTAACTGTTACAATTTTTACCTACACAGGTATGTTAATGATATGAGTATGGTTATCAATCATTTTATCATAAACTTACTTCTTGATTTACTGAAATATACAATTATGTGTTCTAACATATCAGTGTGTTAATTTATTTATTTTTCAGACACCGTTTCATTTTATATATTAAGAATGGCCAGCTTCATTTTCTTCTTTTCAGTAGTCATTATAGTTATCATTTGTAGGTACGTACAATGAAGTGACGTTGATTTCTAGGAGCCAATCAAAAGTCATCAGGTTCACTTATAGTTCAGTAAGATTTTTTATGATGTGTGAAGTTTATGTCTCCTGTTTCAGCCTCCATCTGTGGTACCATCACCACAAGTGGCAATACCACTGCCTGTGGTACCATCACCACAAGTGGCAACATCGCCACCAGTGGTGAAATCACCGTTACAGATATCCCCAGCTGTGGTAATTTAGCTGATGCTTATTAATGCTGATAAGGACTGATAATATATGGCAATCATTTAATTAACAAACTACGCAAAAATTGCTTGTGATGAAGTGTCTTAGATCACAGACATTAAAATGTTAACAAAACAGCAAAGTTTAATCTCTATAGATAAATGGCTGTAAAGTAAAACAAGAAAACTTAATCATTAGTGACAAAAAAAAGGCCTATTTCTATCAAAATAATCTTAGAAATAGTTGTCAGTTATTAAACTCTGCATGCACAACTAAGTAATTGCTAGGAATGATCAAGACTTTAAACTGTACATTGTCAGCTAAAATAACCCAAGTACCACTTATTTAAATGATAACAGTCACAACGAAATAATGTACCACTCATTGAAATAATGACGCTCTTGCAAAATGTAACGTGCCACTTATAAAATTATAAAAGTGATACTAGTGATAGTAAAACCAATGTTTGTGTTATTTATGAAAATAATTACTTACTATCACTCAGGTAAAATTAACCTAATATGTAAAAACTAAATATACAAAAATATTGGGTTCTGTACCAGTTACACAATGTTGTACTAGGTAATGTCTAGCGAGGAATAGGTTAAACAAAATCATTCTGATGTAGTGGACTTCTTTTGAAATTTTAAGCTCCAAGCAAATAAATTATCTGGAAATGGTATCATTCTTGAGATGATGTTGGAAGATAAATGTTAAATTTGCTCTTAATTCTTCAAACCATGTTTTGAGGATTTTGTAAAGTTTTCAGTTTTTTTTTTTTATTTTATTTCTTTTCTATTTACCAATAATTATCAAAATATATTGTACAATATGTACAACATAGTAACTGGTCAGATCATTAAAATCACATCTACTTTTAAATCTACTTTAATACTTAAGACATTTGAACAGTTAAACTTAATATGATAAACCTTTAATCTTATAATATTTTATTTGAACTACAAATTGATTTACCATATTACTTTGGTGCCAGAGCAAAAAAATAAAACAAAAAATCATGAAAAAATAAGGTTAAGAATTCAATCTTTTACCATATTTTTTATACTTTTTTTACATAATTATAATTGCTTTATTTATTTTTTAACTAGATACATGTTTAAACCTATGGTGACGTTTACAGTGTTTAGTATATTTGATATTGTAATGGTTTTTATGGTATAATCCAGCCGATTCTATGGTCACCAGTATATGATCAGTGATGCATGTTCATTTCAGATAAGTTCATGTACAATTCCATCGCTGGGAAAGGTAAATGTAATTTTGACATTACCTAAATCACTGACCAATTAAAGAACAAGATTTTTACAATTTTGCTTTTGTTGGTTGTTAGACTGAAGAGACATAGTGAATTGATAGATAATAAATATTTGTAAATATAACAGAGAAAAATTAGTCTTATATTAATTAACACTGTCTATTTAAGTGTAAATAAAACAAAACATTTATTTCAGAGTCTGTATTTTGTTTGATAATTACACAAAAATTTGGTCTGATTTCAGCTGAGCCAGTTTTCATCCTGTGGCCAGGTATGAAACGATTGCAACTAAATTTATAAAACATACTGATCAGAATTAGAATATCAGTATTGGCTTAACACTAAAACCTTATTGAACTGTATCAAAAATGTGGACCAATTCATGGTGTAATCAGGGTTGTGTAATACTTATATTTCACTTGAAGTTCTTTTTTATTATTTTTCTTTTTATGTAAGATAATTTGTTACATTTCAAGGTATTTTTATTAGCTAAAATAATGTACAAAGCACCATTGACTATATTTACCTGAATTCTAAATAGTTTTCACTTTTTCTAGATCAGTGCTATGTCTTCACCTGAAATGGTAATGAACTGTGATATCATAGATATTTCTCTAACTTTGTATAATGTTTATTTTTCAACTTGAATAAGCTTGTTTTTATCAGTGTTTCATTAATAAAACATGAATGATTTACCATATTTGAGCTAATAAGCACACTGCCCCATGTAGTCATTAACTTTTTTGGGGAATAAGATTGATGCTCTTAAGTAAAACCTTTAGTTGATAAAGTGTACACATTGCATGCTACTGTGAATATTTCACTCACTTCATCAAATATGATATTAATTATATATGTAATATATCACAATGACCATTAATGCCTAAACCTTATCACACCAAAATAATCTGTTCTTTGATAAACTCCATTAAATAATTTCATACTTTATTTATAAATTTAAATATCTTCTGGCTCTAATGCCTATTCAGACACTCATAAATGTTTAGATAGGATTTTAGAATATGATGAAATAACAAATTAATGCCTGCTTAAAATTTTCAGTAATTGTGATTAAACATCCATTCACATATCCAAATTATATACAACTAATGAAAAATTATATACAAAATTAGGATTGTTTCATTACTGAAACTTTTGTTTTAAATTGTACATTCTTAAATCCACTAAATGAAACTCTAGCTTTAAAAAGAAGTGATGTATACTGTTATATCCTCTTGACTTAAAGACACCCATGTCATATTTTTCATATTTCTTATTCCCTACCAGTTTGAAATATTTAAAAAGGGTTTTAACTTACAAGTTATGTAACATTGGTTTTTCCACAGATAAGTCTCTCTCCCTCACCAGTACAGGTAAGATGTGCCTCCGGTGGTATTCAGTTTTGATGCTGGGTAGAGTGTCAGTCAAAACATAGTGATCTTTTGTGGTATTTGGTTTTCTTGCTGGACAGAGTGTCCCCAGGTGGTGTTTGTAAAATAGGTTGTAGGAAGAGCAAACTGACCTATGCTAGTAGTTATTTTTCAGAATAAAACATTCGACATGTCTCCTTGTGGTATCTATTTTCAGGACTTGCAAAATGCCTAATCAAAGTATTTGGTTTCTAGCAGGGCAGAGTGCCTTCTGATGGTATTTGGTTTCTAGCAGGGCAGAGTGCCCTCTTGTAGTAATTGGTTTCTAGCAGAGCAGAGCAGCTTCTGGTTGTATTTGGTTTCTAGCAGGGTAGAGTGCCCTCTGGTTGTATTTGGTTTCTAGCAGGGCAGAGTGCCGGCACTCTGGTGGTATTTGGTTTCTAGCAGGGCAGAGTGCCCTCTGGTGGTATTTGGTTTCTAGCAGGGCAGAGTGCTTTCTGGATGCAATTCAGATTTCTAGAAAAGCACAGTATTGTTTATGGTCAACTTACGAATCAATTTTATGTATACTTTTAAAATATATTGAGCTGTATGATGTAAATAAGATTTGACTGCCTGTAGGTTGTTAAAAAATCAGTGACCAGAAGAAATATCCTATAAGTTGTCTACATATGATGTTAAAAAGAAAATACCTAAGTATACTGATATCAAAAACACTTAAAATTGAACCAATGAACAAGTTACATTTTCTTGTGTTTCAGCTGAGTGCTTTCTCTTCTCCAGGAAAGGTTTGGAATCATGGCCAGTTATAGAATTAACAATCCATTTTATTGTTGAAAAATAGGAAATTAATGATAACAGCATTTTAACAAGTTAAGTTAGAACTTAGACTGTACAGAAAATAAACTGAACGAGAAAGTTAAATCAAGTTAAAAGATTAACATACTTTTAACAGAAATAAAATTTAACTATGGTTGATATAAAAAATCTACTTAATATGAGGCTTATATGAAATGTGTAAAAATTAACTCTTAGTGATATATTAAAAGAAAATCACATGCAGATATATATCAATTTGTTGATTTAACAGCAGATTTCTTACTTGAATAACAGATGCATGAAAGTGATTTTTATTAGAAAATATATTATATTACAGACATCTGATGTTCCTTACACTGATAAATATTTAATTTGACAACACTTGACCTTAGCTTTCTGACACCTGACTTTCCTAATTTCAAAATTTACAGACAACAAACATTTTCAAGACCTGAATTTACCCACACTGGCTTTCCCGGCACCTGACTCAGCTGACACTTGACAGATATGTTAATTTTATTAAAACCTGACTTAACAAACATCAAATTCTTGTTGTAAAACATGATTTACTGACACTCGAGTTTACTGAAGCCTGATAGCAGTGGAATGTTGCACTACTGACATCATACATTTGACCTGAGTTACTTCCCCTGATAAAATGGTTTCTGTCCGTATCAATGATTTTACAGGGACAGTTTTTTCAACCAGATTTTAAGTTTTTGTTTTTCGTTGCCTTCATTTTGAACCCATGAACATTATATCCACTGTTTTATAGTTATATCAACATCAATGAAGAACATTTTCTTAAAGTTTAAATTTAATTATCATTTCACAGTTACAAACTGAATGGTAATCATCATGTCTAGAGCAGTCAATCTAGGTACATGAGAAATCGTCAGAAAATAATATGTATCTTAATTCTTTCAAGTAAAAGTACATCTGAAAAAGAAAAAATAACCTGCAATTAGTTGTATATTTTCAATTTTCAGATTAGTGGGTTTTCATATTCTCCCAAGGTAATACAATTACTGGTCTGCAGTCACAATATAATTTTAAACCACAGTAATGCAGCTGTTTGTCTTTCTATTATTTTCTTCATTTGTCATCAGTTTTGATATAAAGTAAAAGTTCTTTTAGAAAATCATAAATATTTGATATCTATAGATAAAAATTAATTTTAAAATTCAAATATAGATTGACACCTGTATAATTATATAATTAGAAAATGTTTATCAAAATATGATATATATCAATTACCATTTCAGGATAGTTACAATTTTTCTTCACCAACAAAGGTAATTTTTTCTGAAAATGAAATAACACCTGTACAATTAAACGATTAGTAGCTATTTATCAAAATATATTGAATATAAATCAACATTTCAGTACAGTTACAATCTTTCTACACCAACAGAGGTGATCTTTTCCCTAAAATGTGACCTTGATATTCTGTGAGAAAGTTATTAAGTTCATCTGCTCTTCTGCATTCCTGGTATGAATTGAAACATTTTATATAGCAATGCCAAATTCTTAATTGATTTTTATTTTTGATTTCCTGAAAGCAATGCAATCAGATATTATTGTTACAATTGTAGTAAAGGTAGACTTCACTTTGCAGACACTCAGTGTATTCTCACAATCACCAACAAAGGTAATATATTTCAATCTTTATATTACAATTTAACCATTTTTGTGTATTACAGAATGCTAAGACTTCACTTTGATAACTTAATGCTAGACAAGGTCCACACTACTTCTAAACTTATATTGTTGATCTATGTCAAGATGGTCATCAATGCTGTTTAACACTGTTAACCAGATAGATAAACATTACTACTACATTCTGTTTACTAGAGGCCAGATAAGTAAACATACTGCTAAACCTTGTTAACCAGAGACCGGATAAGTAAACAGTGCTGCTAAACCTTGTTAACCAAAGACCAGATAAGTAAACAGTGCTGCTAAACCTTGTTAACCAGAGACCAGATAAGTAAACAGTGCTGCTAAACCTTGTTAACCAGAGGCCAGATAAGTAAACAGTGCTGCTAAACCTTGTTAACCAGAGACCTGATAAGTGAACAGTGCTGCTAAACCTTGTTAACCAGAGACCTGATAAGTGAACAGTGCTGCTAAACCTTGTTAACTAGAGGCCAGATAAGTAAACAGTGCTGCTAAACCTTGTTAACCAGAGACCAGATAAGTAAACAGTGCTGCTAAACCTTGTTAACCAGAGACCAGATAAGTAAACAGTGCTGCTAAACCTTGTTAACCAGAGACCAGATAAGTAAACAGTGCTGCTAAACCTTGTTAACCAGAGACCAGATAAGTAAACAGTGCTGCTAAACCTTGTTAACCAGAGACCAGATAAGTAAACAGTGCTGCTAAACCTTGTTAACCAGAGGCCAGATAAGTAAACAGTACAGCTAAACCTTGTTAACCAGAGGCCAGATAAGTAAACAGTACAGCTAAACCTTGTTAACAAGAGACCAGATAAGTAAAGAGAACCACTAAACTTCATTAACCAAAGGCCAGAAAGGTAAACTGAGCCTGATTAAGCTAATGTGTCTCACACACTCACACAACATCTGATATTTAATGTGTCTCACACTCTCACACAACATCTGATATCTAATGTGTCTCACACAACATCTGATATCTAATGTGTCTCACACTCTCAGACAACATCTGATATCTAATGTGTCTCACACTCTCACACAACATCTGATATCTAATGTGTCTCACACTCTCAGACAACATCTGATATCTAATGTGTCTCACACTCTCAGACAACATCTGATATCCAATGTGTCTCATATACTCTCACAACATCTGATATCTAATGTGTCTCACACTCTCAGACAAACAACATGTGATGTCTATTGTGTCTCACACACTCACAAAACATCTGATATCTAATGTGTCTCACACACTCACACAGCATCTGATATCTAATGTGTCTCACACTCTCACAACATCTGATGCCATTATATATCTCGCACACTCAGACTTTGTTAAATGATGCAATATGTACCCAACATTTTACCAAATATTATTTCTTTTTGTAACCATGTAAATACATCATTGTTTGATTTGTAAGGCTTTTTTTATGTATCCTTTTTCAGGGGAGACAACTCTCATCATGTCTTTAGCGATATATGTATTCATTACTCATTATATGTACATTCATATTTTAATCATAAATAACAAAATACCAACAATATTTTGTATTGAGTTGCTTCACACTTCATACCCAAGTCCTAATCAAATATCAGATAAGTGTACAGTGTTTGTGTTTAAGGTGTAAAATAAGTACATTTAAGGTATATAAGATAAATGTCTTTTAAAATATAAAGTAAACAGCGTGAAGTATTAAATAAGTACCTTTAAAGTATGAAATAAGTAAATTTGAAGTATTAAATAAGTACCTTTAAAGTATGAAATAAGTAAATTTGAAGTATTAAATAAGTACCTTTAAAGTATGAAATAAGTAAATTTGAAGTATTAAATAAGTACCTTTAAAGTATGAAATAAGTAAATTTGAAGTATTAAATAAGTACCTTTAAAGTATGAAATAAGTAAATTTGAAGTATTAAATAAGTACCTTTAAAGTATGAAATAAGTAAATTTGAAGTATTAAATAAGTACCTTTAAAGTATAAAATAAGTAAATTTGAAGTATTAAATAAGTACCTTTAAAGTATGAAATAAGTAAATTTGAAGTATTAAATAAGTACCTTTAAAGTATAAAATAAGTAAATTTGAAGTATCAAATGAACACTGTACCTTTAAAGTATTGTGCTAGTCCTTAAGGAAATGAAGCTGCAATATTTGTTCGGATACTAAGTGTGGTTTATGTAACCTGGCCTAGTAAGGCCTCTCAAGTGATGAAGTAGTCAGCAGTACCAGAAGAGCCACAGAATCTAGCATTTTGAATGATACAATCTCGTCTTGCATCTGAAAAAGGATGTGAGTATATTGAGATTTCAATGCTCGTGTTGTATACATGTGACTCTTGTATATGGTGGACAAATTATTCACTACTGATTCATAGTTATGGCTACTTTTCACAATTAGGAACCTGTGAAAGGAAACCCACAAGTATTTACTTGTTTCTGTGTCTATTTATTGTGTTTTCCTGTAATCTTACCATCATAGACCCCTTTTTACATGTCTTTTATCAACCTGTTGTTGTCTTTGAAGTCTTGAAATCTTTTGTTTCTTTTTAACTTTGAATGTAATTTGATAGTTTTTTGAGCAGAAACATATTTTTCTTCATTGCAGAAATATGCTCAGTTTCCTATTTCATCTAATTTTCAGGAAATGAAAAAGCCGTCTGTGAGCAACAGTCATACATGTAAATACTATATAGAAATATCTGTAGGCACCTGATCTGATTTCTAGTTCCCATCCTTACAGACTGGTAGTCGCCTGGACTCACGAGAACCAACAGCTTTATCAGAGGAACCAGATGATTACTTAGACAAGCTTGGAATCACCGGGGAAGAAGGAGAAGAGGAAGAACAAGGCGAGGAATGGGAACAAGAGGCAGAGAAACTTTACGAATGGACACAGGAGTTATCCTTCAATGACGAACTGATCGGTACTCCATACCTGCCTGTGACAACATAGCAGGACTTTGTTGCAGAGGATAATGATCAGATCAGAAAGCCTATTCACTGAAAACTGAATCACTGAAATGTTTTGTGGTCTTCTGTAACCTTATAAACACAGAATTTTGTATATCGTTTATTTTTCTTGTTGTTGGATATATCACCTGAAAATCATTTGTGAAATATGAACAATCCAATTATGCTGGCAATTACTTTAGACTTTGAATGTAAATGTTGTTACATAATTCCTGTCATTTTTTGTCAGGAACCATTTGTATTTATTTAACCAAGTAAATGAAATTATCCTACATCAACTGTATTTATCTCTCTGGATTAGAACCAACTTACTGAGCTTTCTGACAAAGTCCAGTAATGATAAAATTTGGCCCAACTTTGGACATAGATAATTTTATACCATATACATGCTCATATATCTGATATTTATAAAACATCCAGATTTATAATATTTAGGCATTTCATAGCCTAGCAATGGTCATGGATACCAACCTAAGTGAAATTTTATGGTAAGCCAAGTTTCAGGGTGAATTAGTTGTAGAATTGTCGATTAGAATGTTGCAAATGTTAAACAGAAATGTAACACACTACAATAAGACAGTGTAACATCAATAGTTTTTAATTAACATCATGTTCAAACTCAACAACAAATTATTCTCCATACCAGCCAAATACTGCCATCGCAACAGTATTTTTTTTATACTACAAAGAAAATTTTAATTCCCGAGACAAAACAAGTAAAACTACTGTTTAGAGTTTGTATGTATAACATAAAGTCTATAATATAGTTTAACAATCAATTAAATGAACAGCATTCTTATGATATGAAGCATTGCATACAAAATTCATAACATCACATACTGGATTTAGTTAATTGTTTGTAGTGTTTCTACCATAGAACACACTTCTGATCAAGATGCAGTGTTTATTTTCTGTTTTGATGCACCAACATGATCACTCAGGCACCTGAAATAGTTTATATACAACAAGAACGCACAAGAACAGTTAAATGTTTATTACACTAAAGAAAATAGACAAGCTACGGTTTGGCGTAACAGGGGCTACTCACTCTATTCATAATCACTATTAACTACTAGAAAATTATAACTTAAAACAAGACTCTGAGCTGTTTCGGAGCTAGATTAAGAGTCCCTACAGAGAAGTTACTAGACCCTGGACGATACCAGAGAAGCTACTAGACTCTGCAAGTGGCCCTAGAAAAACAGCATTATAAATAGAATATTCACCACCAGCTAGACCCTCAACGATATGAGAGAAGCTGAAAATGTTAGCTAGACCCTCAACGATATGAGAGAAGCTGAAACAAATTGGGAATATTCTATTATTATGAATTGGGGGTAAAATTCCCCAAGAATTAAGAGCTCAACGATATGAGAGAAGCTGAAAATGTTAGCTAGACCCTCAACGATATGAGAGAAGCTGAAACAAATTGGGAATATTCTATTATTATGCATTGGGGTTAAAATTCCCCAAGAATTAAGTGCCAAAATGAACGCATGTTTAACAGAGTGATAACGCCCAGGTAAAAACAAATATTAATAAGAAACTGATAAATGCAGAAGATCCTTAAGTTACTAAGAGTGAGTAGCCCATTATACATAAAAATATGGTTATCTTATAACTGTTGCACATGAAACAAAAACAAAAAATACATGAGTATAAAATAAAACCAATGGTGTAGCCGGGGACGGTGGGTGGGAATGCACAAATTTCGCAAACAAATGCCTCCACCAAAAACTCAAACTATATGCTGCGGGGCCTTCAGATCCCTAACAGGGCATCCTCCCCGAGAACGCTGATTGGTCAATTAATTAGCATCAACCAGAACTCATCAGCATACATAAATAAACAAAATTATAATGCCTGCAGGGCAAGGAAAATCACTAACACTAATACATAATGAAAATCTTAATTGAAAATTGCTATGTCAGCTAGCAAGGAGAACTTATTGTATATAAACTATAATTTAATAACAATATTAAATTATCATTTTATATACAACAAGAACGCACAAGAACAGTTAAATGTTTATTACACTAAAGAAAATAGACAAGCTACGGTTTGGCGTAACAGGGGCTACTCACTCTATTCATAATCACTATTAACTACTAGAAAATTATAACTTAAAACAAGACTCTGAGCTGTTTCGGAGCTAGATTAAGAGTCCCTACAGAGAAGTTACTAGACCCTGGACGATACCAGAGAAGCTACTAGACTCTGCAAGTGGCCCTAGAAAAACAGCATTATAAATAGAATATTCACCACCAGCTAGACCCTCAACGATATGAGAGAAGCTGAAAATGTTAGCTAGACCCTCAACGATATGAGAGAAGCTGAAACAAATTGGGAATATTCTATTATTATGAATTGGGGGTAAAATTCCCCAAGAATTAAGAGCTCAACGATATGAGAGAAGCTGAAAATGTTAGCTAGACCCTCAACGATATGAGAGAAGCTGAAACAAATTGGGAATATTCTATTATTATGCATTGGGGTTAAAATTCCCCAAGAATTAAGTGCCAAAATGAACGCATGTTTAACAGAGTGATAACGCCCAGGTAAAAACAAATATTAATAAGAAACTGATAAATGCAGAAGATCCTTAAGTTACTAAGAGTGAGTAGCCCATTATACATAAAAATATGGTTATCTTATAACTGTTGCACATGAAACAAAAACAAAAAATACATGAGTATAAAATAAAACCAATGATGTAGCCGGGGACGGTGGGTGGGAATGCACAAATTTCGCAAACAAATGCCTCCACCAAAAACTCAAACTATATGCTGCGGGGCCTTCAGATCCCTAACAGGGCATCCTCCCCGAGAACGCTGATTGGTCAATTAATTAGCATCAACCAGAACTCATCAGCATACATAAATAAACAAAATTATAATGCCTGCAGGGCAAGGAAAATCACTAACACTAATACATAATGAAAATCTTAATTGAAAATTGCTATGTCAGCTAGCAAGGAGAACTTATTGTATATAAACTATAATTTAATAACAATATTAAATTATCATTTTATATACAACAAGAACGCACAAGAACAGTTAAATGTTTATTACACTAAAGAAAATAGACAAGCTACGGTTTGGCGTAACAGGGGCTACTCACTCTATTCATAATCACTATTAACTACTAGAAAATTATAACTTAAAACAAGACTCTGAGCTGTTTCGGAGCTAGATTAAGAGTCCCTACAGAGAAGTTACTAGACCCTGGACGATACCAGAGAAGCTACTAGACTCTGCAAGTGGCCCTAGAAAAACAGCATTATAAATAGAATATTCACCACCAGCTAGACCCTCAACGATATGAGAGAAGCTGAAAATGTTAGCTAGACCCTCAACGATATGAGAGAAGCTGAAACAAATTGGGAATATTCTATTATTATGCATTGGGGTTAAAATTCCCCAAGAATTAAGTGCCAAAATGAACGCATGTTTAACAGAGTGATAACGCCCAGGTAAAAACAAATATTAATAAGAAACTGATAAATGCAGAAGATCCTTAAGTTACTAAGAGTGAGTAGCCCATTATACATAAAAATATGGTTATCTTATAACTGTTGCACATGAAACAAAAACAAAAAATACATGAGTATAAAATAAAACCAATGATGTAGCCGGGGACGGTGGGTGGGAATGCACAAATTTCGCAAACAAATGCCTCCACCAAAAACTCAAACTATATGCTGCGGGGCCTTCAGATCCCTAACAGGGCATCCTCCCCGAGAACGCTGATTGGTCAATTAATTAGCATCAACCAGAACTCATCAGCATACATAAATAAACAAAATTATAATGCCTGCAGGGCAAGGAAAATCACTAACACTAATACATAATGAAAATCTTAATTGAAAATTGCTATGTCAGCTAGCAAGGAGAACTTATTGTATATAAACTATAATTTAATAACAATATTAAATTATCATTTTATATACAACAAGAACGCACAAGAACAGTTAAATGTTTATTACACTAAAGAAAATAGACAAGCTACGGTTTGGCGTAACAGGGGCTACTCACTCTATTCATAATCACTATTAACTACTAGAAAATTATAACTTAAAACAAGACTCTGAGCTGTTTCGGAGCTAGATTAAGAGTCCCTACAGAGAAGTTACTAGACCCTGGACGATACCAGAGAAGCTACTAGACTCTGCAAGTGGCCCTAGAAAAACAGCATTATAAATAGAATATTCACCACCAGCTAGACCCTCAACGATATGAGAGAAGCTGAAAATGTTAGCTAGACCCTCAACGATATGAGAGAAGCTGAAACAAATTGGGAATATTCTATTATTATGAATTGGGGGTAAAATTCCCCAAGAATTAAGAGCTCAACGATATGAGAGAAGCTGAAAATGTTAGCTAGACCCTCAACGATATGAGAGAAGCTGAAACAAATTGGGAATATTCTATTATTATGCATTGGGGTTAAAATTCCCCAAGAATTAAGTGCCAAAATGAACGCATGTTTAACAGAGTGATAACGCCCAGGTAAAAACAAATATTAATAAGAAACTGATAAATGCAGAAGATCCTTAAGTTACTAAGAGTGAGTAGCCCATTATACATAAAAATATGGTTATCTTATAACTGTTGCACATGAAACAAAAACAAAAAATACATGAGTATAAAATAAAACCAATGATGTAGCCGGGGACGGTGGGTGGGAATGCACAAATTTCGCAAACAAATGCCTCCACCAAAAACTCAAACTATATGCTGCGGGGCCTTCAGATCCCTAACAGGGCATCCTCCCCGAGAACGCTGATTGGTCAATTAATTAGCATCAACCAGAACTCATCAGCATACATAAATAAACAAAATTATAATGCCTGCAGGGCAAGGAAAATCACTAACACTAATACATAATGAAAATCTTAATTGAAAATTGCTATGTCAGCTAGCAAGGAGAACTTATTGTATATAAACTATAATTTAATAACAATATTAAATTATCATTTTATATACAACAAGAACGCACAAGAACAGTTAAATGTTTATTACACTTAAGAAAATAGACAAGCTACGGTTTGGCGTAACAGGGGCTACTCACTCTATTCATAATCACTATTAACTACTAGAAAATTATAACTTAAAACAAGACTCTGAGCTGTTTCGGAGCTAGATTAAGAGTCCCTACAGAGAAGTTACTAGACCCTGGACGATACCAGAGAAGCTACTAGACTCTGCAAGTGGCCCTAGAAAAACAGCATTATAAATAGAATATTCACCACCAGCTAGACCCTCAACGATATGAGAGAAGCTGAAAATGTTAGCTAGACCCTCAACGATATGAGAGAAGCTGAAACAAATTGGGAATATTCTATTATTATGCATTGGGGTTAAAATTCCCCAAGAATTAAGAGCCAAAAATGAACGTATGTTTTAACAGAGTGATAACACGCAGGTAAAACAGAGTGAGAGCCCCCAAGAATATATTTGCTGTAGAGTATGCTAAAAGAGCTGTGAGATTCTTGCTGCATCAAACAATCTGCATTTGATTGAAAAATCCAATGTCTTCTTCTATCTCAAATTAGGAGAAGTAATCTTGGTGTCCTGTTCATGGAAACATCAAAGGCGACCCCAATCCCCTGTCCCTTTTTATTTATCTCTTTAGATTAAAGGCTTTCAGGCCTTGTCAGCTTCTGATCAGTATCAGTTGATATACTACGATGGAGATAGATTCTTTATCAGCTGATGGACTAGGGTAAATGTAGATTCTTTATCAGCTGATGGACTAGGGTAAAGATATATTCTTTATCAGCTGATTGGCCAGGGTGGGGGTAGATATCTGTATATTTTTTAAAAGGCCTGTTGTTAAATCTGTCATATTCTTGTTAATGATTATTTGTATAGAAAGGAACATTGGAATACATATATACATTCAGATATCGTGTTGAGTTCTTTTTACAACAAACTGAGTTCATATTCTGTATTACATGAAGCAGGCTTTGATTATTCACTGTCAAACTTTGATGAGAGCATTAATTTATGGTGTTATCTGTTTGTTCAGAGATCTCCTCCCTCAATTTCCAAAAAATTGTTTTCAAACTTGGTAAGTTGAAATACCTTGGCATATGAAGTTGTGTTTTCCTGGACAGCAATTGATTATACTTTATTTGAAAGAGTTACTGCCCCTTGTTTTTTTCCTAATGTTAATCTTGTCTGGAGATCTCAGTTTTTATAGCATTTATAACTACATGTATGACTTGAAAATATGTTTTCCAACATCATTCAATTCAACAATTGCTCTTTGTGTTTTGCTGACATGGCCCAAATTTCTTGAAATAAATGTCAATGATATGAAAAGACTAAGTATTTACGAAAAACAGATGAATGATGCAGGCCAATTTTAGCTTTTTCAATTTTCATGGAGGTATAGCCCTTTAATCAATTAAACTTAAAACCCCTTCACACTAGGCGACATCCTCACTACATCCAACCACATCCTGGATTTATTTTAGGACACAGTGAAAAGGCAGTAAGAACTTGAACAGCATAGCAAAAATGCAGGAGATTTTGATAAGGATGTGGTATGGTCATCATTGTGGTGGAGGATGTGAACGAATTCTGAACATGATAAAAATTTAGGTAGTGAGGATGTGGTCAAATCAGAATGCAGTAAGAACCTAATAAGGATGAGGTAACAATGTTATTGATGCTGTAATGACATAACGAAAACGTAACAGATTTCAAAGATGCAGTAGAGGCATTACACAAATGGAAAGGATTGTTCTTTATGCTCACTGTGTTGTTCCCTGTTCTTGCTGTGTCAGTGTTGTTTTCACTATGACCTTTCTGTGCTTATGGTATGCCAATGCCATGTTATAGAAGATCATATTAAATATCAGTACGTTCAAGCAGTGCTTACTATGTTAATGACTTGTCCGCAGCAGGTTTTCAGCACGTCTATGTCAGGTTTAGAGAATCCCCTTTAAATACTGGACTTACTTCGCTACAACTACTAGGGAAAGTGGCATAGCAGCATCAATATGTACACTGTCACCTTGTTCTGACAAGGACAACAGGTTCTTAGTGTTGTAACCCTGACTCTGAGGTTTATCATAGGTCGCCATGGTTTCTACAACATTGGCAGCTGATAAAATAGCATCTGGACCTTGCTCTTTCTCTTCCAGCATGGCCTGCTTTCGAATGAGTTGATTTTTGTGGCATATTATCCAATGTTGGTTCGACCTCTTCCATCAGGAGGAATGACTTTAAGCAGTAAGCTGAAGCAATATTTATAGAGAGAGTTTGAATGCAGTAAGAGCATGACAGGTATGTTGTGCGCAGGTAAGAAAGGTCTTTTAGATCGTAGTAAGAACTTAGTATTAGACATAGTGCAGGCATGACTGCGTAAAGTGAGGAACTAATAGGAACGTACATGTTAGATGCAGTACTGTTAGAACTTATCAGGGATGTAACAAGATATTAAACGAACATGAAAATCGCTGTGTTTTCTGAAATTTTCTGGACACAGTGCAGCCTTTATGGTCTTTGTCTAGTGTGAAGGGGGCTTTACTGAAACATTGTCCACTCAATATCACAGGTAGTTTTCAACAGATCAACTTCAAATTTCAATACCATTACAGCTGAGAAAATTGGATCACCTTAATTTTCGATCCCTAATTCATGGAGTTATGGCCCTTTATTCAACAACTCTGTGAAGAGGGCTTTACTGAAACAGTGTCTGCTCAATAGCTCAATTAGCATTCAACAGATCAACTTCAAACTTCATAGGGAGGGTTCATTAACATTATAGTAAGGACAAAATAAAAAAAAAACAAAACTTTCGGCCTGTAATTCACAGAGTTATGGCCCCTTATTTAAATAACTTAAACAGTGTCTGCTCAATATCTTCAGTAGTTCACGAATTCACTTAAAACTTCACAACAAAGACCATAACCATCATACCTGGACAAGTTCTATGACCAAAATTGTTTGCTTGTTGTTCATTGACTAATGTCCTTTGTAAAATGAACGGAACAACTGATTTTCACAGATCATGTTGAAATGTTATTGCCATTATGCTCGATCTGTTTTCTCCATTTTCCTTCAGCATTTCACAACAGACTCTTTCCTTCCCTTTCCTGTTACAGAATGCTCATTCGACCTATGACAGACGAATCATGCAACACCTGAAACTCTTGTTAGTCTGTTTCTCTTACACTTTGTCGACTTTATAACTAAAATATGAGATTGTTTTCTCATATATTAACAGCATTTTGAATCAACAATATTTCAAAAAGTTATTGTCTCTTTCAGCATTTTAGTTTTTATGGTCCTGCATACGTTTTACAACTCAGACCAGCTCGAAGATAAGCTAAATCAAACCATGGGCAGTTTTTTAATTAGAGTTCAACCAGTCTATAATTCATGAACTTAACATATAACGTGGCCAAGGTGACTGACATCTGCCAAAAGTCCGAATGAAGAATTTGACAGAGAGCCATTTGCTATCTGACTGAATGCTAAGCAGAAACTTGAGTTTATCTGGAGGAAACTTGCTCTTGATGTACACACAGTTTGGCGACACACAGGCATGCTTACTCAGTAGTTTCTCTAAAGACACATCGCGGGGAATTTCTAGCATAGTAATTCCGCAGGAAAAGCAACACACTCTGTCCTTAGGACCAATGTAATAAAATCCTGCCTCAGCTAGGTTACTTTTTAACTTGTGGTTGCCATCAACATCCATCTTCGAGGTAGATTCGACCTCCATTTCACGAAGAGATTCGTGTCTTTTTTCTATGGATTCATAGTCAGCATTGTTGACTAGAGATTTTTTGTTTCTTCTGCCTTCTTTTGCCAGTTTCTCAATAACGTCTTCAGGCATCTTTTTCTTAACTAAAGCACATGTTGGGAAACTCATCGCATGTACGGTCCACGGATCCTCTGATTCTTTCCAAGCAACTATGCATCCCCCACAGTGGTAACATCGCACGCGGTCACGCAATCCAGCAAAGAAGAAGCCCGCTTCTGCCATAAATGTCTTTTTGTTGTGGAAAACTGTGCCATTGAACGTATTCTTTCTCTTTTCTTCATTATCATATTCTGGATATTGTACTGTGTCAGGAAGGATTCTTTCAACGATAAGACGTCTTACAGCATAGTAAATCTCAGACATTACTTTCCTTTCGACCACCATCGGCCCATCAATTGTATAAGCTACTATGCACTGGTTTTGTTCGAGGTCTTCTATATCCAGAACACTACTGCAGATTGATGGAAAGAATTCTTGATTAACAATGTCCATACTGTCTTTATCATCTGTGTCAATTCTCAACTTCACTTTTGTTCTCAGTGACCGCATGTGTGGTAACAGTTCCATCATTTTGTCGGTTTTGTTATTTTGATGACTCTCGATGTTTTCCTTATACTCACTTAGATCCAGGGTTACTTTGAATTCAGATGGCTCTGTTTTTATCCCCAAAATATTCAAATTTGTTGAGTTGATGTTTGGGAATCCAGCATGGAACAGGACGTCCTGCAAACATTGAGATCGTGGCGCCGCACGAATTACTACATGACAGCTATTTTCACGCATGTCAGGTATTCGATTGTCATTCAGAACCCAATCGAGAGCATTAGACATATCTTTTGAATCCGATTTTTGACTTTCATATGTTTTTTCAAGTGAAACGTAATGACATTGTTTGGAGAGTTCGGAAGGACCAACAAGACGTAGTTGTTGGAGAAGTTCGTCTGATATTGGTGTTACTATCAGGATTTTGTTTGATCGTCGTACCAGTTTTCATATGCTTTCAATTATTGGATGTCCTGACAAAATGTCGCTTTCTAAATCACAACATGTGACACCTCTGTTTTTTAATGGTGTCAGGATCACTTTGTCTACTTCGGACTGCTTAGATTCGTCAAAAACAACAAACACGTCAAATTGACTACCACTGGTGTGTTCTTCAGCCATAGAGTACGGTAGGGTGTAAGCTGAAATGGAAGTGTAACATTGTGTCAATGAGTGTGAAAAGAATATTATGAAGTATTATAAAACCTAAGAACAGGAATGACATGACATCAAGGATCACTGAAAAATGGACGTGTCTTTGTATTTCAGAAAGACAAATTTCACATCAATTTTGACTCATTTTTATTATGTAATAAATATCCACCGACTGGAATAGCCAGAGATCCGGAGGGCCCTATCTGTCAATGGTTTATATCTAAACAAGTTAATGTGCTTCATCTAGATTTGCATCAGATATAATTCTGGACCATCCATGCAGTCATGAAAACAAAATAAAAGTTGGTGTTTCTCTGCTTTTCGGCACCATCTCTAAAGCCTTGAGTTTCTGTTCGTACAAAATTTAGTCCCTTTACCATTAAAATGCTGTCAACCTTGTTTTTAAAAAAAAACCCTGTTGGGTTGAAGGTCAGGCCATTAATTTATACAAAATTGAGTCCTCTGCATCCAGCAGAACTTTGGACTTTACATAAAAACGAAATGGTGCACCTACATGTCTAAATTCTAACATTTCTTTCGATTAATAATGATTTTCCTCAGACGCCTCACAGGTTTACCATTTAGACTCTTCGCGGCACTGACGAGTCCTAGAAAGACAAAACAGCTATATGATGCTGTTTAATTTGTTGTTTGACTCTGCCGTATCTTAACTAAATTTGTATTAAAATGTACTATCAATACAAATATCTTATAAAATTTGATAAGACTAGAGATCGGCATTGATTCAGGAATACATGACAGATTGTCTCAGGCGAATGGAATAGGTATTGTAAAAATTGAATTATTTCACGCAGAAAATACATCGTGCCATTCGCGGACCTTTTGTCAATGTTAAATATGAAACCCGAGATAGTTTGGTCTTTTACCCGTCTTCAACAAGGAGCATGGGTCTTTGAGATACTTAGTAGTTTTATATGATGTGGCTGCTTTCAAATTTGAACACGGTTCAGGTATCAAACATTATTTGGAGATAAAGCGAATTTCGAAAATACATAGTATATACCAAATTAGCTTAGGTTAAAACCCTCAACTTATCTCGTGCAAGTTTAAGTTGGGGCAATATAAAGATACTTGGTCGACCTTAAAGATATAGTGTTAAGTAATAGGAACACTAGGTGTTCGACTTCATTTCTATTCCATCTTATTTCTCCTACTATCTACAACACCAAAACAGCCACATCCATCTCTATCCCACCCCTTTCTCCTACTATCTACAACACCAAAACAGCCACATCACTCTCTATCCCATCCCTCTCTCCTACTATATACAACACCAAAACAGCCACATCCATCTCTTTCCCTTCCTTTTCTCCTACTATCTACAACACCAAAACAGCCACATCCATCTCTATCCCACCCCTTTCTCCTACTATCTACAACACCAAAACAGCAACATCCATCTCTATCCCGTCCCTTTCTCCTACTATCTACAACACCAAAACAGTCACATCCATCTCTTTTCCACCCCTCTTCTCTTTTCTTACTGCTGTTTTTCCTAGTATCGCTTTTTGTCTGAAGAAATTCCGAACAACCTTAATATCAGACGTTCAGCTAATTGTTAATGAATAAAAAGATTACCTTGAGTCCTACATTAACACGATAATGAAGGACTATATTAAAGATTGAGCCCTATTGGGAAGGTGATTGTTCGCTCGGTAGTATCAGTTATGGTCCTTTTGTTACAGAATCAATTGATAAAGACAGCAATATGACGTAGATGTCAAAAAAACTGCTGATGTGACCGATAAGTGAAATTTATTTGAAGCAATCATACGTAATCCGCAATAAGATAGGCAGAACTTATACATAACAGTTAATCTATTTATAGGTCAGATATATTTCACAATAACATGTCTGTAGTGTGACAAACAGACATTAAATACAACAGATTTATGATCGAATACATACTATATGGCCAAATTCCATACTATAATTTTTATGTATATTAAAGTATATTTTACTGTCATGCAGTGTATCATGGCCTACGGAAGAAACATGTATATTAATATCGACATTTTCATATTTCATATGATTAATTACCTTTATGGTTTGTCTTCTAAATGCTGTCTTTGAATTTTCAACAATGGCGGCTCTGTTCTCTGTCGTGAGGCCTTGTAACAATGTAAACATATCAAAACCGACAAACCGGCTTTAGACTTTATACCCGATACCTTTAAAGACAGCAGTATGACGTAAGTCTGCCGTGACATGACTTCAATACCAAGGTCTATGTTTAAGTGTTTAATTATTATTATTTTAATATTATTATTATTATTTTTATTATTTTACACATTTGTAAACTGTATACTAACATCCTACTTTTATTTACAAAAACAACACGATAACAATATTAATTACAAGAAACATCTTAAAACCTGCACGGGGCAAGGGGTTAAAGGTCACGAGAGTCAAGAACAGACACATGGACTGGGAAGTCATATATAGTTTTTCAAAACATTCATACGGAAACATCTATCGGCTATATTTCATTATTTCATGATCCCACATTCTACAAGACTCCATCTCTATCATATCTCACTGCTTCCACTTTCTACAAGACTCCATCTCTATCCTATCTCACTTCACCCACTTTCTACAAGACTCCGTCTCTATCCTATCTCACTTCACCCACATTCTACAAGACTCCGTCTCTATCCTATCTCACTTCACCCACATTCTACAAGACTCCGTCTCTATCCTATCTCACTTCACCCACATTCTACAAGACTCCGTCAGATATATTTCACAATAACATGTCTGTAGTGTGACAAACAGACATTAAATACAACAGATTTATGATCGAATACATACTATATGGCCAAATTCCATACTATAATTTTTATGTATATTAAAGTATATTTTACTGTCATGCAGTGTATCATGGCCTACGGAAGAAACATGTCTAATTTACATACAAACATGTACATTAATATCGACATTTTCATATGATTAATTACCTTTATGGTTTGTCTTCTAAATGCAGTCTTTGAATTTTCAACAATGGCGGCTCTGTTCTCTGTCGTGAGGCCTTGTAACAATGTAAACATATCAAAACCGACAAACCGGCTTTAGACTTTATACCCGATACCTTTAAAGACAGCAGTATGACGTAAGTCTGCCGTGACATGACTTCAATACCAAGGTCTATGTTTAAGTGTTTAATTATTATTATTATTTTAATATTATAATTATTATTTTTATTATTTTACACATTTGTAAACTGTATACTAACATCCTACTTTTATTTACAAAAACAACACGATAACAATATTAATTACAAGAAACATCTTAAAACCTGCACGGGGCAAGGGGTTAAAGGTCACGAGAGTCAAGAACAGACACATGGACTGGGAAGTCATATATAGTTTTTCAAAACATTCATACGGAAACATCTATCGGCTATATTTCATTATTTCATGATCCCACATTCTACAAGACTCCATCTCTATCATATCTCACTGCTTCCACTTTCTACAAGACTCCATCTCTATCCTATCTCACTTCACCCACTTTCTACAAGACTCCGTCTCTATCCTATCTCACTTCACCCACATTCTACAAGACTCCGTCTCTATCCTATCTCACTTCACCCACATTCTACAAGACTCCGTCTCTATCCTATCTCACTTCACCCACATTCTACAAGACTCCGTCAGATATATTTCACAATAACATGTCTGTAGTGTGACAAACAGACATTAAATACAACAGATTTATGATCGAATACATACTATATGGCCAAATTCCATACTATAATTTTTATGTATATTAAAGTATATTTTACTGTCATGCAGTGTATCATGGCCTACGGAAGAAACATGTCTAATTTACATACAAACATGTACATTAATATCGACATTTTCATATGATTAATTACCTTTATGGTTTGTCTTCTAAATGCAGTCTTTGAATTTTCAACAATGGCGGCTCTGTTCTCTGTCGTGAGGCCTTGTAACAATGTAAACATATCAAAACCGACAAACCGGCTTTAGACTTTATACCCGATACCTTTAAAGACAGCAGTATGACGTAAGTCTGCCGTGACATGACTTCAATACCAAGGTCTATGTTTAAGTGTTTAATTATTATTATTATTTTAATATTATAATTATTATTTTTATTATTTTACACATTTGTAAACTGTATACTAACATCCTACTTTTATTTACAAAAACAACACGATAACAATATTAATTACAAGAAACATCTTAAAACCTGCACGGGGCAAGGGGTTAAAGGTCACGAGAGTCAAGAACAGACACATGGACTGGGAAGTCATATATAGTTTTTCAAAACATTCATACGGAAACATCTATCGGCTATATTTCATTATTTCATGATCCCACATTCTACAAGACTCCATCTCTATCATATCTCACTGCTTCCACTTTCTACAAGACTCCATCTCTATCCTATCTCACTTCACCCACTTTCTACAAGACTCCGTCTCTATCCTATCTCACTTCACCCACATTCTACAAGACTCCGTCTCTATCCTATCTCACTTCACCCACATTCTACAAGACTCCGTCTCTATCCTATCTCACTTCACCCACATTCTACAAGACTCCGTCAGATATATTTCACAATAACATGTCTGTAGTGTGACAAACAGACATTAAATACAACAGATTTATGATCGAATACATACTATATGGCCAAATTCCATACTATAATTTTTATGTATATTAAAGTATATTTTACTGTCATGCAGTGTATCATGGCCTACGGAAGAAACATGTCTAATTTACATACAAACATGTACATTAATATCGACATTTTCATATGATTAATTACCTTTATGGTTTGTCTTCTAAATGCAGTCTTTGAATTTTCAACAATGGCGGCTCTGTTCTCTGTCGTGAGGCCTTGTAACAATGTAAACATATCAAAACCGACAAACCGGCTTTAGACTTTATACCCGATACCTTTAAAGACAGCAGTATGACGTAAGTCTGCCGTGACATGACTTCAATACCAAGGTCTATGTTTAAGTGTTTAATTATTATTATTATTTTAATATTATAATTATTATTTTTATTATTTTACACATTTGTAAACTGTATACTAACATCCTACTTTTATTTACAAAAACAACACGATAACAATATTAATTACAAGAAACATCTTAAAACCTGCACGGGGCAAGGGGTTAAAGGTCACGAGAGTCAAGAACAGACACATGGACTGGGAAGTCATATATAGTTTTTCAAAACATTCATACGGAAACATCTATCGGCTATATTTCATTATTTCATGATCCCACATTCTACAAGACTCCATCTCTATCATATCTCACTGCTTCCACTTTCTACAAGACTCCATCTCTATCCTATCTCACTTCACCCACTTTCTACAAGACTCCGTCTCTATCCTATCTCACTTCACCCACATTCTACAAGACTCCGTCTCTATCCTATCTCACTTCACCCACATTCTACAAGACTCCGTCTCTATCCTATCTCACTTCACCCACATTCTACAAGACTCCGTCAGATATATTTCACAATAACATGTCTGTAGTGTGACAAACAGACATTAAATACAACAGATTTATGATCGAATACATACTATATGGCCAAATTCCATACTATAATTTTTATGTATATTAAAGTATATTTTACTGTCATGCAGTGTATCATGGCCTACGGAAGAAACATGTCTAATTTACATACAAACATGTACATTAATATCGACATTTTCATATGATTAATTACCTTTATGGTTTGTCTTCTAAATGCAGTCTTTGAATTTTCAACAATGGCGGCTCTGTTCTCTGTCGTGAGGCCTTGTAACAATGTAAACATATCAAAACCGACAAACCGGCTTTAGACTTTATACCCGATACCTTTAAAGACAGCAGTATGACGTAAGTCTGCCGTGACATGACTTCAATACCAAGGTCTATGTTTAAGTGTTTAATTATTATTATTATTTTAATATTATAATTATTATTTTTATTATTTTACACATTTGTAAACTGTATACTAACATCCTACTTTTATTTACAAAAACAACACGATAACAATATTAATTACAAGAAACATCTTAAAACCTGCACGGGGCAAGGGGTTAAAGGTCACGAGAGTCAAGAACAGACACATGGACTGGGAAGTCATATATAGTTTTTCAAAACATTCATACGGAAACATCTATCGGCTATATTTCATTATTTCATGATCCCACATTCTACAAGACTCCATCTCTATCATATCTCACTGCTTCCACTTTCTACAAGACTCCATCTCTATCCTATCTCACTTCACCCACTTTCTACAAGACTCCGTCTCTATCCTATCTCACTTCACCCACATTCTACAAGACTCCGTCTCTATCCTATCTCACTTCACCCACATTCTACAAGACTCCGTCTCTATCCTATCTCACTTCACCCACATTCTACAAGACTCCGTCAGATATATTTCACAATAACATGTCTGTAGTGTGACAAACAGACATTAAATACAACAGATTTATGATCGAATACATACTATATGGCCAAATTCCATACTATAATTTTTATGTATATTAAAGTATATTTTACTGTCATGCAGTGTATCATGGCCTACGGAAGAAACATGTCTAATTTACATACAAACATGTACATTAATATCGACATTTTCATATGATTAATTACCTTTATGGTTTGTCTTCTAAATGCAGTCTTTGAATTTTCAACAATGGCGGCTCTGTTCTCTGTCGTGAGGCCTTGTAACAATGTAAACATATCAAAACCGACAAACCGGCTTTAGACTTTATACCCGATACCTTTAAAGACAGCAGTATGACGTAAGTCTGCCGTGACATGACTTCAATACCAAGGTCTATGTTTAAGTGTTTAATTATTATTATTATTTTAATATTATAATTATTATTTTTATTATTTTACACATTTGTAAACTGTATACTAACATCCTACTTTTATTTACAAAAACAACACGATAACAATATTAATTACAAGAAACATCTTAAAACCTGCACGGGGCAAGGGGTTAAAGGTCACGAGAGTCAAGAACAGACACATGGACTGGGAAGTCATATATAGTTTTTCAAAACATTCATACGGAAACATCTATCGGCTATATTTCATTATTTCATGATCCCACATTCTACAAGACTCCATCTCTATCATATCTCACTGCTTCCACTTTCTACAAGACTCCATCTCTATCCTATCTCACTTCACCCACTTTCTACAAGACTCCGTCTCTATCCTATCTCACTTCACCCACATTCTACAAGACTCCGTCTCTATCCTATCTCACTTCACCCACATTCTACAAGACTCCGTCTCTATCCTATCTCACTTCACCCACATTCTACAAGACTCCGTCAGATATATTTCACAATAACATGTCTGTAGTGTGACAAACAGACATTAAATACAACAGATTTATGATCGAATACATACTATATGGCCAAATTCCATACTATAATTTTTATGTATATTAAAGTATATTTTACTGTCATGCAGTGTATCATGGCCTACGGAAGAAACATGTCTAATTTACATACAAACATGTACATTAATATCGACATTTTCATATGATTAATTACCTTTATGGTTTGTCTTCTAAATGCAGTCTTTGAATTTTCAACAATGGCGGCTCTGTTCTCTGTCGTGAGGCCTTGTAACAATGTAAACATATCAAAACCGACAAACCGGCTTTAGACTTTATACCCGATACCTTTAAAGACAGCAGTATGACGTAAGTCTGCCGTGACATGACTTCAATACCAAGGTCTATGTTTAAGTGTTTAATTATTATTATTATTTTAATATTATAATTATTATTTTTATTATTTTACACATTTGTAAACTGTATACTAACATCCTACTTTTATTTACAAAAACAACACGATAACAATATTAATTACAAGAAACATCTTAAAACCTGCACGGGGCAAGGGGTTAAAGGTCACGAGAGTCAAGAACAGACACATGGACTGGGAAGTCATATATAGTTTTTCAAAACATTCATACGGAAACATCTATCGGCTATATTTCATTATTTCATGATCCCACATTCTACAAGACTCCATCTCTATCATATCTCACTGCTTCCACTTTCTACAAGACTCCATCTCTATCCTATCTCACTTCACCCACTTTCTACAAGACTCCGTCTCTATCCTATCTCACTTCACCCACATTCTACAAGACTCCGTCTCTATCCTATCTCACTTCACCCACATTCTACAAGACTCCGTCTCTATCCTATCTCACTTCACCCACATTCTACAAGACTCCGTCAGATATATTTCACAATAACATGTCTGTAGTGTGACAAACAGACATTAAATACAACAGATTTATGATCGAATACATACTATATGGCCAAATTCCATACTATAATTTTTATGTATATTAAAGTATATTTTACTGTCATGCAGTGTATCATGGCCTACGGAAGAAACATGTCTAATTTACATACAAACATGTACATTAATATCGACATTTTCATATGATTAATTACCTTTATGGTTTGTCTTCTAAATGCAGTCTTTGAATTTTCAACAATGGCGGCTCTGTTCTCTGTCGTGAGGCCTTGTAACAATGTAAACATATCAAAACCGACAAACCGGCTTTAGACTTTATACCCGATACCTTTAAAGACAGCAGTATGACGTAAGTCTGCCGTGACATGACTTCAATACCAAGGTCTATGTTTAAGTGTTTAATTATTATTATTATTTTAATATTATAATTATTATTTTTATTATTTTACACATTTGTAAACTGTATACTAACATCCTACTTTTATTTACAAAAACAACACGATAACAATATTAATTACAAGAAACATCTTAAAACCTGCACGGGGCAAGGGGTTAAAGGTCACGAGAGTCAAGAACAGACACATGGACTGGGAAGTCATATATAGTTTTTCAAAACATTCATACGGAAACATCTATCGGCTATATTTCATTATTTCATGATCCCACATTCTACAAGACTCCATCTCTATCATATCTCACTGCTTCCACTTTCTACAAGACTCCATCTCTATCCTATCTCACTTCACCCACTTTCTACAAGACTCCGTCTCTATCCTATCTCACTTCACCCACATTCTACAAGACTCCGTCTCTATCCTATCTCACTTCACCCACATTCTACAAGACTCCGTCTCTACCCTATCTCACTTCACCCACATTCTACAAGACTCCGTCTCTATCATATCTCACTTCACCCACTTTCTACAAGACTCCATCTCTGTCATATCTCGCTTCTCTCACTATCTACAACACCGGGCCAGTCGACTCCATCTTTATCCCTTCCCCTCTCCAAAGATTTACAACACCGGAGCAGTCACTCCATCTTTATTCTATCCCTCTTATCTCTATCACACCACCTGATAAATAAAGGCAGTTTTGTTTAGAAAAATATGTCTCAGATGATCAATTACCTTTACGTTTTGTTTTCTAGATGCAGCCTTTGAATTGTCAGCAATGGTGGCCCAATCTGTTGTGACGTCTTGTTTAAATGTAAACATAAAAAAATCCCCTACCACACTATAAATAGGATAAAGTATATAGTTTTAGTTCAAGACTGTTTATTGAACCCGATACCTTAAAAAGCTGTAGTATCTTAAAATCTTCCGTGATAAAATTTCAATACAGGAACAATAAAACATTATCATATATCCTTTATTTCGGTCAGAATTGATATTCTGATATCAGACTTGTAATACATTTATCAAATATACATCAACTGTTTGTTATGATGAACGTATAAAAGCATATGATACAAGTTACAAGAAACAATTTCATGCCCTTTTGAATATTTGAACATAAGCATATACATAAGATTTGTAAGGTGACCCTAAGTTGGAAAATTAATTTTAATGACTCCACAAGGAACTCTTCTATATCGGAATAACATATAAGTCACGTGATAAGTTTCCTCCAATGAATGCATGAAATCAATGACTGAGGCGTGCAAATATATACTGGAACATCATGTCACTTATATTAATGATTTTACACCATAATTCGTTCCTTAATTCATCAGTCCAACTACACTTATGGCTACATCTTTATACATGTGACCACATTTATAACAAAATTCATTTTGAGACAACCATCTCACGGTAACAATTAATTTCATTATATAATCAACAGCTATTTTCAGAGAACTTTATACAAACTCTCCACAGCTGATGTGAAATTACCTTGTCTTGTATTAGAACACACCTTGAAAAGTCAACATTGTTGTACATCCTGTTTAACCATGCGTTTTCTTCATATCCAACCACTGGCTGCCTAATCTATATTCCCCAACGTGTGTTAAGCGGAAACCATCCAAGGTTTATATATTTCGAAGGCGATTCATATAAATGATACTTTCTCGGTACCTTAAGAGATCATACACAAAGCCACGCCTAAAATTATTTTCTGTGTCTGGATTAACAATAAAAGTATTGTAAATAATATACGAAAAGTTAAAAATATTTGGATGACAACCACAGCGAATTAAGCTCATTGCTCCTCTCTCAAGCCTGTTATACTCAAAAATGAGTTATATTGTCAACTTCCGGAAGGGGGCAAGTTCTCCGTGAAAAGATTACTGTGTCACCTTTTATTTAAGGAAAACTAATTCTCTGTTTTTTTACAGTGGAATTTGCCTAACGGTAACATATTCTAAAGCATAATGTTTAGTAGTCACTTAACATATGCCATGTCCCTTTCTTTGTTGAACAATATTTTGGAGATCGTTCTTGAATACTTTGCACATTTTCGTCGATGAGGTACTCCCCTTAAGAGTCTCCTCTCCATTCCGATCCATTTAGATTGAATGTCATTACCCGGAACACTACTTAATACGTATGTATAAATCCCTTATCAAAAGTGTCTACTGTTCTATAGTTACACATATATGTCATTGTCATGTGCTTCATGTGGTGTCGTTTGTACGGTGGTAAATGTATTGTTTGCATGGTTGCACAAGAGTGATGCGGTCTTGTCACTGGTTTGAAATGTGACAAGATGTGTATAATATCTGGTTGTATTGTTACATGATATGTTTGTTAACAAGAAGAAAAGTTTAACTCGTTGTTGTTACAAAAGTATGCTAAATGTATTTTTTTTAAATGTATATGATCATAGGTCATGTTATTTATTTTTCAGAGTGTGCATCACAGTGCGGGTACTTTAGGGTAATCTAATTATTACCTTGGTAAATATAGATATGTTACAGGTGCACGGGAAGTTTGAAAATTAAACACGAATCACACACCAATACATTAACTTTATATCAAATAGCAGTTGTTTCATTCTCTTCTATACTGTAGTAGCTTTACTTCTTTGGTGACAATTGTATCATCACCCAGCCCTACCCAAAGAAGTCCTCCGTCTACGCATAAAGTTTGTGGTCTGTTATTGGCGGTATACAACAAACGCAGGTATATACCTTCGCCATTCAAAAGATGGATACATGTATTGTTGTAGTCAGCAATCACCAGTTGGCCAAAAGAATCGTAGGTCAAGTCATAAGGGTCAAAAGGATATAACCCCTGCCTGCCGATGTGATGCGATCGTCCATATCGGTGCATCTCCTGCAGCTTGTTGTTCATCACTCTAACTAGTGGTTTGTCCTTCCCACCATCATCGGACCAATCCCCGTCCACAACGGCGACGTTGTTACTTACTGGACACTGTGACATCCTCCAGGGCGAACACACTTTTTCTCTGCCAAACAGAGATGTTTTCGTGGCATAGCTTTGTTCCCCGGTGCATGTGTACCCAGTGATCCGGTTTTTTGACCCCACAAGGATATGATTGTCTGTAGTAACTGTAAGACATAAGGGTGTGTTTTTGGTGCTGAATCTGCGAGTCAGACAATTATCTGATGTCAACTCCATGACACTGTTATCTTTGTTAGAGCATGCCCACAGATTACGTGTGGTAGGCGATACACATATAGCAGTTACACGAACACGACTCTGTATATATTGAAATATCTCTCCTTGATTTGTTAGGTCTGTGATAATATTACTGGAAATTCCACAAGTCCACGCCCCACCAACAGAGGGACAGATAGAACTGATGTTACACGGCGGCTCCCATTCTGAAACAACGTCGACTTGTGACGTCATACACTCAGGCTCGATATGCAAGTCCTCAACTGGTAATGTTGGTTCTTCTGTACTTTGAAATGAGTGTATGCTTCTTGATTCAAGTGACTCTTCATCGGGAATTTCTTGAGGATATGAGGTCAAGGTCATTTTTCCCAATTCAGCTTTTAGAGAGAGATTTTCGTCAGGTACAAATTTAGCGGTACCAAAAACAGGTTTTGTTGGTAAGCGGGTCATTGTAGGGAGTCTATAAGTGATGTCAAGCACTTGGATATCTGTTCCAGTCTGAAGAGACAGTTTACATTGTTCCACATACTCTTTTAGTTCTCCAAGTTTTGTTTCTAATTCTTCCATATAATCTGTGATGAGTTTGGTATTTTCATCTCTAAAATGTTTCAATTCAGAAAGTGTTTGAGCTATTGAAATGTCAACGTCTTGTTTCAGCCTCTTTCCTTGGTCTTCAACTTCTTTCTCTACACTTTCGAAATGGTGCAAGTATTTCTTCAAATCACCCTGAACTGACTCGATTTCCGACTGAATTTGAATCAAATCCTTTTTCTCCATTTCATTGATGAATGTTTTGATTTTATTTTTGTTACCTTGAGTAACCTCACTCAGCTGTACAATATCATGACCCTTGTGTAAAGTGGAAATACAATTTGCACATATAACCTCCGAACATTTCTCACAGAAAAAGTTCAAAGTGGTCCTTCTGTGATGTCCACACATCGTCCGTCCTTCTTCACGGACAAGTGTCTGTCCTTTAGGAAATGATAACGCCATTCCTTAAATCACAAAAGTGAAAAAACAACCACGCTGTCTTCTAGAATATATTCATCCATGTAGGGACTAACCCAGCCTTTCACATTTCTGCAGAAATAAACGTCCCTGAGAAGTAGAATTCGAAAGTATCTTCTCTCTGGCTTTGAGAAAAAAGGATGAATTTACCTCTTTTTTTCATATGGTTGTAAGATTCCGTAAGTCGTATACTTTGTCCGGTTTCTGCACTTCTCATCTTCGTTGGTGAAAATTCCGTAGTAAAATACTTTCCATTTGTAGTCATCTAAGGTATGTAATTAAACACTTCAAACTGTGGTAGTAAAACGTCTGTAGAATGACACAATATCTACTAATAGTTTTCTAAATTATTCGTTTTCATACTATGATTTCGTGTTTGATTAGTGTTTTGTGTTAACACACATAAACTCGTGTAATTCGAAGTTATGTCCCTTCTGTTGAAGTCGTCACATTAGATACCTTCCTATGTGGAATTCCTCTGCAGACACTTCAGAGTAAAGGTCCTGAAGTTTATGGTATGTTTCATTATCGAGGTCGACTGTCACTGATATCATTTGAACCTGCAAGTTAAAAAAATTCAAAGAAAATACAATAACCAAATGGCTAATTGCCAAACTTCCATTTAAGAAGAGATGGATTCATTTTACGACAATGAAATATATATACACACAGGCCACACAAATATCTATATATATATTAAATCAAAGTCCATATACCCACAGGCCAACCAGATGTATAAATATGTATTTAATTAGAGTACATATACAAACAGGCCAAGTAAATGAATATATAAGTGTTTAGTTAGAGTACATATATACACAGGCCACACAAATATCTATATACGTTTTAAATTAAAGTTCATATACCCACAGGTCAAGTTAATAAATATATAGATTTATCAAATCAGAGTTCATAACATACAGGCCAACCAAATGAATATATATGTATAAAATTAGAGTACATATACACAGGCCTAGCAAATGAATATATATGTATAAAGTAATAAACGTAGTTTATCTAACAGCTTTTGTATAATAAGATATATCAACTACTGTTTATCAGATCTATTTGACCTTGTCGATAAAAAACAAGTGTCTTACTGTGGGGAAAAGGTTTAGTAAAAACGGAAAACCCAGGTGGTTGACGTCTAATCGGATATCAGTCACTGAATGCTGATTATCATACCATCATTCATTCATATCTATTGAAATTTAATAGATGTACTGAAAGATTTTCTTTCGAGTGGCTAGCAATATACATTGTAGCTTTACATTCAGTAAAGGGAATCGAACTTTCGCTAACGCGCCTTGACTTTTACGACATAAACTAAACCAGATACAGTTTAGTAACAAAAATGAAAACGTACTCATACTTCTCATATGGGTACTGTATAATTTATACAACAAATCGTTTCATTCTAATCACAGCAGCACAGTCACAATGCAATCATCGACCTTCGGGGAACGTGTTAAAAACATTATCCTCAAGTAGTGGTCTGAATGACATCAACAAACAAAAATATTTGTTTCCATTTAAGTATATTGGATCAATCATAAATCATGTCCCAAAACTGTCGCCAGACTTCATCAAGCATCGTTGAATTGTCATATTTCAATTTGTTCGGCAATCATTCGGAAATCAGACATCAAATCCTCATAAATTAGCTTCAAACACATCTTCACATAACATGTACGCAAGGAAATCAGTTATTGATAATTCTAAAACTTCATGTATTTGCGGATTTCTGAAAACTCCCAGCGAAATATGTTGAATGATTTAGTGATAATCACACGTTTCCCGAGGTAGGTTCGTAACGCGACACCTATGTAGTTATATACTTGTAGAGTTGCTGTTACGATCAAAGGCCATATCTTCATAGAAAAAACTTTTCAATGTGGTCATCAACAGTAATTTCAATGTCGGTATATAGAAACCATACATACCTGTTATACATATCGACATATGCCTGAACAGATGAACGCTGCTAGTGTATGAACTTGCTCGTACATTCTGTGTTTAACATATATTATATTACCAAGGATGGCCCGGTTCAGTGAATTTACTGAAACTCTTTGCTAGACTGTTGCTTGGTATGAATCAAGAAGACATGGAATATCTGGGGAATTCCCCATTTTAAAGGTGGAGTGGAGACTGTTTCGGGTCAATAAACATTTTGTATGGTGTAAGATGTTGTGTGCTGTAATAAGACTGGTTGTAAATCCAACTTCAGATATTAATAGCTATGTGGAAATTTCAAGTGAAAGACCTGGCTATGATGGGATGGGCGTTTGAATTAATGACTACAACTATATACTCTCTGGCGTAACAATGATTTTTACTCTGACGTTATCACCTAATTATAAGCCGTTCATACAACTGTACAGTTCACAAGTGATTGTTTAAAAGACGACAAAATACCTTAATATCAATTAAGATACATAAGACCTATATAGTGAATAAATCGGTATTGTCTGGCTATTTCGTCCTTCTAGGACTCGTCAGTCTTTAGATACGTTAGACTTATATAGTGAATAAATCGGTATTGTCTGGCTATTTCGTCCTTCTAGGACTCGTCAGTCTTTAGATACGTTAGACTTATATAGTGAATAAATCTGTATTGTCTGGCTATTTCGTCCTTCTAGGACTCGTCAGTCTTTAGATACGTTAGACTTATATAGTGAATAAATCGGTATTGTCTGGCTATTTCGTCCTTCTAGGACTCGTCAGTCTTTAGATACATAAGACCTATATAGTGAATAAATCTGTATTGTCTGGCTATTTCGTCCTTCTAGGACTCGTCAGTCTTTAGATACGTTAGACTTATATAGTGAATAAATCGGTATTGTCTGGCTATTTCGTCCTTCTAGGACTCGTCAGTCTTTAGATACATAAGACCTATATAGTGAATAAATTTGTATTGTCTGGCTATTTCGTCCTTCTAGGACTCGTCAGTCTTTAGATACGTTAGACTTATATAGTGAATAAATCGGTATTGTCTGGCTATTTCGTCCTTCTAGGACTCGTCAGTCTTTATACATAAGACCTATATAGTGAATAAATTTGTATTGTCTGGCTATTTCGTCCTTCTAGGACTCGTCAGTCTTTAGATACGTTAGACTTATATAGTGAATAAATTTGTATTGTCTGGCTATTTCGTCCTTGTAGGACTCGTCAGTCTTTACATTTAGATACATAAGACCTATATAGTGAATAAATCGGTATTGTCTGGCTATTTCGTCCTTCTAGGACTCGTCAGTCTTTAGATACGTTAGACTTATATAGTGAATAAATCGGTATTGTCTGGCTATTTCGTCCTTCTAGGACTCGTCAGTCTTTAGATGCATTAGACTTATATAGTGAATAAATCTGTATTGTCTGGCTATTTCGTCCTTCTAGGACTCGTCAGTCTTTACATTTAGATACATAAGACCTATAGTAAATAAATCTGTATTGTCTGGCTATTTCGTCCTTCTAGGACTCGTCAGCCTTTAGATACGTTAGACTTATATAGTGAATAAATCTGTATTGTCTGGCTATTTCGTCCTTGTAGGACTCGTCAGTCTTTACATTTAGATACATAAGACCTATAGTAAATAAATCTGTATTGTCTGGCTATTTCGTCCTTCTAGGACTCGTCAGTCTTTACATTTAGATACATAAGACTTATATAGTGAATAAATCTGTATTATCTGGCTATTTCGTCCTTCTAGGACTCGTCAGTCTTTACATTTAGATACATAAGACCTATATAGTGAATAAATCTGTATTATCTGGCTATTTCGTCCTTCTAGGACTCGTCAGTCTCTAGATTTAGATACATAAGACTTATATAGTGAATAAATCTGTATTGTCTGGCTATTTCGTCCTTCTAGGACTCGTCAGTCTTTACATTTAGATACATAAGACCTATATAGTGAATAAATCTGTATTATCTGGCTATTTCGTCCTTCTAGGACTCGTCAGTCTCTAGATTTAGATACATAAGACTTATATAGTGAATAAATCTGTATTATCTGGCTATTTCGTCCTTCTAGGACTCGTCAGTCTCTAGATTTAGATACATAAGACCTATAGTAAATAAATCTGTATTGTCTGGCTATTTCGTCCTTCTAGGACTCGTCAGTCTTTACATTTAGATACATTAGACTTATATAGTAAATAAGTCTGTATTGTCTGGCTATTTCGTCCTTCTAGGACTCGTCAGTCTTTACATTTAGATACATTAGACCACCTACGGGAAGCACAGAAAGAACACTGAAAACTAAACGAAGGCAGGATTATAATTTCAAATTCAAAGTCGAAGTGGAGTGTAACGTAGACGAAATGTATGTGCACTGTCCTAGTAATCAAAATAATGGATGTAGAGGAAACACAATGAGTTAACAAAAGTAATTGTAGATATGAACAAGAGGCTCATAGGGCATGTATCGCTCGCATGGATATGAAAACCCAGCAATTGTATACATGCCTTCGGGTCAGGTGAGCTAAAAGCGGAAAAGCAGGTAGCCATAACAAGATTGTTGTATAACATATTTGATCAGGACATATACACAAACATGTACACAAAGCATTTCAAAAAAGGGATAGTCGTAATCAGAATACTCATGAATAACTACAGAGACATTACATCGACAACAGTGTTGGGAAGGCTTGTTGAGAACAAGATACATCAGTCAATTACGAAGTTCTGTTCTAAAATAAGATTTCCACACAAGTAGCGCCAAATAGTGCCGCAAAGTAGGAGCGCTACAGCTGCATTCATTGTGTAAGAAGCCATAACGCAATATCTTGAACGCAGCAAGATTGTCTTTGCAGCATTTTTGGACAATGTAAGTGTCTTCAATAGTGTCTGGATACCGGGTTCATTATACAAAGAATACCGATTAGGCACCAATGGAAACTTCTGAAGGATTATGAAAAAAATGTTTGATGGAGTGACAGAATGAGCACTATAAGATGGAGAAAGAGGATTACCGTATTGAGCAAGGAGTCAGGGGAGGACTCTCTCCGGTTGGTTCTTCTTTCTCATTAATCGCGATTTTGCAATTAAGCTGGACGAATCGAGACTTGGACTCCACATACAAAACCTGCACACGTGTGTCCGCAGGAGATCGTCCAAGCGTATGCGACAAGGTGGAGACTGAATTACAATTCCACAAAAACCGTCATTTTACTTATCAAAATGCCTCTGAAAGGAAAGTGAGACTCGGTATTTTAAGACGTACATCAATAACATGGGGAACATCAGAAGTGTACGCGGGAATAACGTTCTAACGTTAAACCTGATGCGAATATCGTCAGTTCCTGTGTAAACGTACGTAAATACACCAGAACGGCAGTTTACTGATTATAATATCAATGGCATGATCCCATTGGTCAGTTTACTGATTATAATATCAACGGCATGATCCCATTGGTCAGTTTACTGATTATAATATCAACGGCATGATCCCATTGGTCAGTTTACTGATTATAATATCAACGGCATGATCCCATTGGTCAGTTTACTGATTATAATATCAACGGCATGATCCCATTGGTCAGTTTACTGATTATAATATCAACGGCATGATCCCATTGGTCAGTTTACTGATTATGATATCAGTCGTCCTTCCAGCTATACTGTATAGGAGTGAATTGTGGGCGGGGCCAAGTAACTCATCAGTAACCGAGCTAGGGAGAACGCAAAGACACACTGCAGGATGCCAATGATTCGAAAAACAAGAAAACATCATTAGCAGCAGCAACAACAAGAATTCTTTGATTGTAAAATGTTTGCTGTGACGGTGAGAAACGCAAATCGTTTTTATGGATCAAGTGATGTAAGGCTAGCACTGACTTTCATTTGGAATCTTTGTTTCCTATTCGCATGAGTGACTATGTGTTTACAGAATACACGCTTCATGGCTCTGTTATATATTTGGGAAATACACGCTTCATGGCTCTGTTATATGTTTGGGAAATACACGCTTCATGGCTCTAGTTTTATCAGACATATCAAATATGTTAATAGAGTATTTCGTATACATTCATTCTTACTGGAAATTATGTTTCCATCTTCAACATACAGTTAAGACAATGGAAAGAGTTTGTTAAAGGCGTTACTGAACAATACTATTTGAGTGAATGGCGTTATGTTCATGAACATAATGTGCTTCTATATCATTACAAACATACATCCGTACATTTGTCCAAATACTCTGTGGGAGCCGAGCTGTAAATATCTAAAGCTGACATGGACAATTGCATGGTTGGTAAAGCTCTCCTATCGGATAGTGATAGATTCTGTAATCTTTGCCGTAGAACTATCCGTACACTACCATTGTCTTATAAAGTGTCCAGTTAAATATGACCGTGAAAAGATTATCATAGAGCCCCCTTTAAACCAGATCAGGAAAGGATAAGAGTAAGAGAGGGTAGACGTAACCAGCCAATCTAGGTCAAAATCCATCCAATCTAGGTCAAAATCCATCCAATCTAGGTCAAAATCCATCCAATCTAGGTCAAAATCCAGCCAATCTAGGTCAAAATCCAGCCAATCTAGGTCAAAGTCCAGTCGATCTAGGTCAAAATCCATCCAATCTAGGTCAAAATGCAGCCGATCTAGGTCAAACTCCAGCCGATCGAGGTCAAAGTCCGGAATCTGGTTTATATTGAAGACAGACTTAATTCCATTCATGCTATCTCACATCGGTTATAATTTCCTGTTCCAATACTAAGATATCCATATGACCTAGTCTGTTTGGTTCATAGATATCTAGTGCATAAGTTGTTTTTATTTCAATACTGGCCAAAGTTGACCGTGTGAATGTGTTAGCTTTGCTTCAGTGTAACATCAGATATCACTTCTATACTTCATGACTACCATTCAAACATATGATTATGTATAATCAAACCCGAGATGATTATTTAAAACAAATCACAGTTTTCCAATGTTTCGTACAGTTTCAATGATTTGTTTCCTAAAATATAAATATTTGAGTTACCTTTAAAATTCCAGGTCTCTGTTCAAGCAGATAATTTGATGCTATTGTGTAACTCAACAGACTACTTCAACATGTACGTGGTAGTGTCTTATGGAAGTCAGTTTAAAGCAAACAAATAAAGTGATAAGAGGCGTTTTAGTTAGTCTTTGCCAATACATTTTATTGATAAGTTCACAAGGTGAAAACATCTTGGATATAGTCAATATCCTTTCATATGTGAATGTTTTGACAATCAAACATACGATTGTATCTATGAGCAGTGAAGTGCTTATATCATAGTACTGTAAAAAATCATATTTTTGTGAGTACAATTTTCATTAAGAAAAATAATGCTTCATGAATACATAATTTCAAAGACAAATATGGCCTTATAGATCTGCAATTACTAATTCAAACATGTATTGGTCACATGAAAATCACACAAAATCACAAAAAACCCCCACCATAAAAATGTTTTTTACAGAATCAAATCTATTTGGTAAAATTGTAACAGAACCTTCCTCTACAGGTTAGGTAAATAAAGGGTTCAATCTGTACCTGCAAAAATCATTAAAATTCTGAATGTTACTTTTGTTAACATTTCTTTAAACAGGGGCCAATTTCTAATTCTCTGATTTTTACCACACACATCACACACAGTTTTCTTCAATCAATATCAATAATCAGTGACATGTATGTAGTGTTACAAATATATAACAGACAATATAACAATAAATACAACAATGAAATAAGGAGTGGTGTTAATTTGCATATAAGAATTTAATAAGTACAAACAAAACACATCTACTTAGTTTTTCATCAACACATCTAAAAACACTATGTTTTAAGTTCTAAAAAGTTCTCTTTTTAAAAAAATTTGATAGATTTGGATTTTTTTTTCAAAATGTGTATAATAGGACGGATCAATTGAAAACAAACCTGATATATTGCTAGTATCTGTGTATCTTGGTTATCTCTAAAGGAAAGGCACTATTGTAACAATCTTAAAATAATTTCTGTTCTTAATTAGAAAATAAAATACTTTCATATCATTAACATATATTCATGTATGATGAGAGTTAACAATTAAACTCCCCTACATTTAGCCAACATTTTAAAATCACTTCTGATAGATCAAGAAATAGACAAAGGAAAAAAGAAAAATAATAAGCACAACCTAAAACAAACATTCAATATACCACAGTTTTTCCTAAAAAATAAAATTCTGGAATGGTTTTAGTTTGCAAGATATTTAATTTACAATCAAAATTTTAACAAATTCACAATAGCTTCCGTGATGAAAACAAAAATTTTTGGTAGCTAAATAACAAGAGATCCTATTTATTAAAGTGTTTATGGGTTCCACTTAATGTCATCATTATCTAATATTAATAAGATGATATAAAGAGGAGTACAGATTATATCACATTATATCAAACGCACATATATTTACAAGTATATTAGGGGAAAATTTTATCATTTTAATAACTGTATTGTTATTAATTTGGTCTTTTTTGTTTTTTTTTTCTAATTATGAAAAACATGAAGATCATAGGTTTGACCTTAACTTTAATGTGTAAAGTAAATTACAACCAGACGTTTAATGACAGACGGCTGGTTAGCTTAATCATTTCCAGAACAGTTATGTTTGCTATTTTGATAACATATACCTGGTAACTGGTAAATGTACTTAAATTCTTGCTTTGAATTTTTTCAATCAGATAAATTTCCCACTTTACAATATCATGTATATCTCTTCTCCTACATACTCACATATATGGCAATTCATTTTATATAAAAAAAAAAGTATATGTAACTAATACCTAGCTTGAATCTCGATCCTTTGTGTTGTTTTTGTAATTTTTATTTTTAATTGTAAGAGATGAAAAAGACACATTGAGATTCTTCAACCATAAAATGTAATTTAAATCTAAGGTTTTTTACCCTGAAACATTTACATAATAATGATATAAAACTGGATGGCTTTATCATTTGCATATATTTACATATCTGTTAAATATGATCTATGAACGATATATAAATTGTTTTGTATACTTAATTACATAAAATGAAAATATATAGTAAACATATACATACCTCTATGATATTGTAAATATTAACAAGGTTCATGAATACTTATCGTACACATACAAATACAAATAAAGTATTCTTTCATCAATCTTACCAGAAATTCAAACTAATGTACAGTTTAATCAAGAATTGAATTTCCATACATCTTTTTATGAAAACAATTTATCAAACATTATATAAAATATTGATATATTGGCTTGAAAGTGTGGTTGGGTGGCGTAGAGTTAACACACTTGCCTTTCATTTATCTGTCCAGGGTTCAATTCCTGGAATGGACATGAAAAGGTATGGAGTCACCTACCGGACAATGTGGGGATTACCCCGAGTACTCTGGTTCCCTCTCACAATAAGACCCTCCACGTGGGGATTCCCCTGAGTACTCTGGTTCCCTCTCACAATAAGGCCCTCCATGTGGGGATTCCCCTGAGTACTCTGGTTTCCTGCCACAATAAGACCCTCCATGTGGGGATTCCCCTAAGTACTCTGGTTTCCTCCCACAATAAGACCCTCCACATGCTTCCAAGTGATTAATATTAGCTGATAGCTTGCTTTGCAATTTTTTGTAAAATAATTAGTTTATATTGAAAAAATTTTGCACGATTACTGATTTTGATGAATATTCATGACCTGTTAGGAATATCCATTATGTCATTAATCAGTGTGTTTCACTATCCATTACCGGTTACAAATGTTTATAACATATTCCCATTTAAAAACTGTTCAGTTATTTTTAAATCTCCTGAAATGTTTATCTCACATAAAACAACATCTTGAAACAATATCAATAACAAGTCAAAACTTCACAGCCTTGGATTTTTCTAAAGCTAGCTAGAGTTAACAAGTAGTCAGCGAAAATTTTCAAACACAAATCAAAACAAGTAGGAAACATTCGATATTATTTCATAGCTTAAGATTTGTTGAAACAGGTCAAAATATATTTTGAATTTTCTATAATGCCCTTGTATTTACAGTGTCAACAATATTTTTTACTGACCAACGGTTAAGTCTAACTAACTTTTGACCAACCTGGGTGTGATGTACACGCATATTTCCTCAAGATCTTGGACCCATAACATTTAGTTGTAGTACAACTAGGGAGATTGTTTTGTTAACAATTGATGATAAAAGTAAATCTAAACTTTAAACAAATTATCAAGGTTGTATAAAATATATTAAAGAAAAAATATATTGTCACAAGCTATTAACAAATAACAGTAAAATATGAAATAATCAAGATGATTTGTAAATAGAAGCAGTAATACACAGCTGTAACAGAAAGTTTTAACGATTCAATAAATTTAGTTTTGTTTACAAGTTCACAAGTGATATGATCAATGTAAGTTATTTAACATGAAATGACAAATGTGATTATTAATGAAAACATTGGTCAGGTGTCATCACATCTGTAATCTACTTCAACACACTCACTAACCTTTTGTTTGGAGACAGCAATGAGAAAATCAGTAGAATTTATGGTTGAAATTATAAACCAGTAATAAGAAAATGCAAATACAATACCTTACTAAAATGCGTAGTTTCTGTATAACAAACTGCCTCATTAACTTAGTAGCTGTTAAACTCAAACTTGAGGAAAAAATTCAGCATGAAAATAACTGAAGCCAATGCTTTATTACATTAAAAACTATGATTACCTCCCTTGTTTTTCCTAAACTCAATACTAACTTACATTAGTTCTATCGACACAAAGCTTACCAAAAGATAATGTAGCAGACAAAGCAAAATGACAAGACAGTAGAATATGCAACACAAGCCTGTTTCCTACATGGCTATATAACTACCTCTGGGTTTTACCTAGTGTATAACCATTTTCCATTGCACACGTTTGATGACTTGATAATCACTTATTTGATTTTGAGAATTTTTAAACTACATTTTTTCCTTTGTAATGTGATATTTAATATATACACATTGTCATTACAGGGAGATAACTCTTAACATCTCAAAGGTTCAATATTCAATTTATCTAGCGGTTAGCCTTACCCATCTTCCTGTACAACATCTTGAGGTTTTCCTTTGTGTTTAAAGAGTCTGGCTCCAGCTTTAGGGCATACTTATAATACTTCTCTGCTAAGTCATGCTTGTCCCATCGGTGGTACAACACACCAAGGTTAGCGTGAGCCTTCGCCAGATTTGGTTCAATTTTGATTGCCCGTAGAAAGTACTGCTCACTCTCTTTGTATCGGTCTGCCTTTCCCATGACATTGGCCAGGTTGATGTACATCTGTGGATCTTGACCAATGTATTTAAGTGCTTCTTTTGCTAGAGCCTCTGCCTTGTCCACTTGATCTACAACACAACAGGTCAGCGGTCAGAAAGTTTACCATGTACGACATGGAAGTCAGGAGTCACAAAGTAACAGGTGGTCATCATCAGGTAACACCATTGGATATGGAAGTCAGAAATTAACAGGTAACAGGTGGAAATCAGAGATTGGCACAGACCCAACACCATAGCTTGTTCAACTCTCTATTCTAATGACCTTGCCATTATTAGGAACTAGGGACTAGTACAATCTCCAATGCATACTGTAAATATTTGCCTACTGTGTACACTTTTATATAATGCACAGGTGCTTGAAGAAAAAACAAAAAAATCCCAGAGAGTTGATATTGACGCCTAGTATAGATATGTGATGGGTCAAACTACTTGTCTACTGTTTAGGTAAAAATGTTGTTTTCACATTGCCTTCCATTACCTGTTACCGGTATATCAAACGTAAACCATAGTGGTCACCATAACATAAGGAAGGGTGTGACTTATATTTTTCCACTGCAACTTATAAGTGGATCAAATAGAAAAAAATGACTAAAACGGACCCTGCGGCTTTTATATTGGTGCAGATTATAACTCAGAAATTACAGTAACTTCTTATAAAGGTTGTTATATATAATATTGAATTTCTGTCATACATACTAAGGTTATCTAGCAGTATCACCATATTGTTCCATGCATTGAAGTGAGTAGGTTTCTGTAATGTAGCATTCCTCCAAGCCTGAAGGGCCTCCTTGTGCCTCTTCTGATCCAGGTACTGAAACATAACATTTAGAAGCTTCTTATGAACTTTTCCAAGAAAACAGACCTAGCTAAAAGTAATGATAGTTAAAATAGACAAAATGCAGTTGATAATGTGTACTTCAATGTATATTTGGTTATAGAAGGTAAAACAGTCAATGTATCAGCTATACATACCAGGTTGCCAAGATTATAGTAACAGTCAGGGTATTTCCGTCGATGTAGAAGCGCCCTGAAGTAGCTCCTCTCGGCCAAATCATTCTTTTTCAGATTAGCCTGGACAATACCCAAATTCATCCATGCAGCTGCAAACTCATCCCTTTTAAATACAACAACAAACATTCAGGAACTGGAAAAGAAATTTAGGAGCTGCCCTTTTCATTTAGTGCATGTATTTATCAGCTAAATATTTTTTTCAATATAAAAATGATCTTTTAAAAATTTAAATAAAAATACTATCCTTAAAACTGAAACGCCATCCCATATACAAAATGTGTTAAGGTACTGATCCTGTGTTCCGTTAGAAGTGGTGGAGAGAGAAATGAGAATCATTCTAAACGAACCATACATAGAATGGATATAGATGATAGATCATCAACATTCCTTGGTTTACAGGTTAAGGCTAGCTTAGAGTAAAGTGTCTTGCTCAAGGACACTCTACGACAGTGCAAAGAAGTATGTTTCTCTTCTACTTCAACCACAGGAAGTATTGCTTGACCTTCAACCATAGGAAGTATTGCTGGACCTTCGCCTGAATTAAGTATTGCTTGACCTTCAACCATAGGAAGTATTGCTGGACCTTCACCTGAATTAAGTATTGCTAGACCTTCAACCATAGGAAGCATTGCCAGACCTTCAACCATAGGAAGCATTACCAGACCTTCAACCATAGGAAGTACTGCTTGACCTTCAACCATAGGAAGTATTGCTAGACCTTCAACCATAGGAAGTATTGCTAGACCTTCAACCATAGGAAGTATTGCTAGACCTTCAACCATAGAGAGTATTGCTAGACCTTCAACCATAGGAAGTATTGCTAGACCTTCAACCATAGGAAGTATTGCTAGACCTTCAACCATAGAGAGTATTGCTAGACCTTCAACCATAGGAAGTATTGCTGGACCTTCAACCATAGGAAGTATTGCTGGACCTTCAACCATAGGAAGCATTGCTGGACCTTCAACCAAATGCAGTATTGCTGGATTTTCACCCAAGGAAATATTACTGGACTTTCATTAAGAAGTGTTTAAACTGACTTTATTGCAGGTGTAACAGAGAAAACATCCACACAAGAATTTGTATATAGACAGAAGAACGATGTGATTTTAACAGGACATCAGTATGTTGATGACGTAGGTCCTATTTATATTTACTAAAGGTTAACAATTTTTGTGCTTACCTTATGCTGACAGCCTTCAGTAGGAGCTCTTCAGCTTCATGTAGCTCTCCTTGATCCTTCAGTATATTTGCCAAATTGTTCATAGCCTGGTCATACTCATGATTCAAACTGGAAGAAAAGAAATGTGTTTTTCTGAGGTCTTTTTCTTGGTTATAAGAATTTTCTGTTGTCTTCAAAAACTACTCCATATACAACAATTATTTTTTTATAAATTCTAACTTCCTTATGAAATGGGTCCCTATATTGAAATGCAGCTTTGTAGACTTAGATCCTCTAAACTAAATTTATAACAACAAGGATACTGAGTATTACTGACACAACATATGTCCCCTAAAAGCCCCATACACTGTTACACTGTAATCATTCATGGTGCCCAGGAAAAGCTAATTCATCATTTATTTTCACACTTTTAATCTTCAGCATCTACATTTGATCCTCATAGAACATCTTTGCAAAGCATCAGCATCCTTACATCTTTATTAAGTGAATTGTTAATCATTAGAAAACTTCAACCTGAAGATTTTGACCAAAAAGAATTGTCCCAACATGTCTCAAACTGAGAGAGCGAGAAAAAAAGCAAACAAAACTTATTTGTTTACATCAGGAATGTAGAACACCTCCATGTTTACATTGACAATTTGCATTTGTCAAAGGGTGAAAACTGAATGCAGAAATTAAACGTGAATTTATAATGAATTCATTCAAAGTATCAAAATATTGAAATAAGATTATAAAACTAAATTTGAAACTTAATGGATTTTTCGTTTTTGAGAAATAACTTATCTAATATGTTCCTAAACTGGGTTTTAGGGCTTGAGCTGAGACTAGTTAAGGCATTCACCAATTATTGCCGACATTGATGAAAATATGGAAGTTGTTGTTGAAGGAAGTGAGCACCTTGAAGTTGGTATAGAATTTCTATAAGATGACAACATCAAACAACATTTTATGTGGACACAGTCATGGGTATTGTAAACTGCCACTAGCATAGATTTATCAATGGCAGCATAAACATGGTGCCAAGTCTCTGTGTCACTGTAATACATATATATGGAGCGTGGGTTGGGAATTGGTGCCAAGTTCCTGTGTCACTATAATACATATAAATATAGACCATGGGTTGGGAATTCATGCCATGTCCCTGTGTTACTACAATGAATATATATGACCATGGGTTGGAAATTGCTGCCAAGTTCCTGTGTCACTATAATACATATAAATATAGACCATGGGTTGGGAATTCATGCCATGTCCCTGTGTTACTACAATGAATATATATGACCATGGGTTGGAAATTGGTGCCAAGTTCCTGTGTCACTATAATACATATAAATATAGACCATGGGTTGGGAATTCATGCCATGTCCCTGTGTTACTACAATGAATATATATGACCATGGGTTGGAAATTGCTGCCAAGTTCCTGTGTCACTATAATACATATAAATATAGACCATGGGTTGGGAATTCATGCCATGTCCCTGTGTTACTACAATGAATATATATGACCATGGGTTGGAAATTGCTGCCAAGTTCCTGTGTCACTATAATACATATAAATATAGACCATGGGTTGGGAATTCATGCCATGTCCCTGTGTTACTACAATGAATATATATGACCATGGGTTGGAAATTGCTGCCAAGTTCCTGTGTCACTATAATACATATAAATATAGACCATGGGTTGGGAATTCATGCCATGTCCCTGTGTTACTACAATGAATATATATGACCATGGGTTGGAAATTGCTGCCAAGTTCCTGTGTCACTATAATACATATAAATATAGACCATGGGTTGGGAATTCATGCCATGTCCCTGTGTTACTACAATGAATATATATGACCATGGGTTGGAAATTGCTGCCAAGTTCCTGTGTCACTATAATACATATAAATATAGACCATGGGTTGGGAATTCATGCCATGTCCCTGTGTTACTGCAATGAATATATATGACCATGGGTTGGGAATTGGTGCCAAGTCCCTGTGTCACTATAATATAAATATATGGACTGTGGTCCCTGTGGTTTCTGTGACTTGCTCTACCTGATGGCATCTTTATATTTTTCTATGGCATATTCCACATTTCCGCTGTCTCCATTAAGCTTCGCTATGTTATAGTGCACCTGTCAATACACAAGAAACCCTATTAATATGATACACATTCTTATTAAGGACTCAACATTCAAAATTAAAAAAAAAATGAAAACTTATCACCTTGTCCCTCCGTTTGCCACCACCATTATCATAACTAAGATTACCACCCTCTTTTGTATTTTCCAAGGACAAAGTTGAATGATTATTTCTTCTAACTTAAAGAAAAAGTGTCTTCTTTATGATTTAACTGAAATTTTCCTAAAATGTTACCTAGACAACAGGTACCATACCTTGGCATTAAGAGGACAGACACTGACTCCAGCTTTAAATAGTGACATCTCCTTTCTCCATTCATAGCTTCGCTGGGCGCAGCGTAAGGTAAAAATTGTCACCACAAAAACTAACATGTATCTCACAACCTGTTGAATGTAATAATACACTTAGATATGCAAAAATGATCAATGACCTCTGACCTAACTGTATCAATCTATTGACCTCTGACCTAACAGTTTGAATACTTTTACCTAGGACCTAACAGCTGTTTTTATTTATCATTATTATTGACCTAAAAGTTAGGGTTTAGATAAGCTGCAATCAATTAATATGACTCAGGGCTCATTTATCTCAGCACTCAAACTTTATGGATTGTGATGCAAGAAACAAAATGCGCTCGTGATAAACAAAAATAAATAAGAAAGAAACTTAAATTGATAACTTAAGTGATCTTAAATAGAAGGCATGGTCTGAATATCTGATTTTTTTTCCGAAGCAAGAAATGATCAAATCTTCATACAAAAACATGCAATGTATCACCATGTACAGTTCATTTTTTTTTTATATAAATGTCTCCTTACATCTAACTTAATCTATAGCTAACCCTCTTTACATTGTCAATACTTGGCTGCATAAACAGTGGCAGTATATATAATGACATTATCAATTATAGGAAAGATAGAATGGCTTGTGACACACTAAATTTGAGATAGTATTGAATATTCATCACACATTTACCAACCAGACAATATTTAACAAAGTAATATATATTAAATACTAATATATCAGACTTAATTGAGTGAACAGTATATAAACATGATAAAGATACAGTAGACTGCAGTAAACATGGGATCCTACCTGAGGAAATGATTGAGTGGACACAAGTCTCTGTACGCCGAGTACAATGACCACACAGTAGCCAGCTGTAGATAGGTAGAGTACACGCTCGGCAATCACAAACCCAACACGGAACAGAAGATTTGTGGCAGGTAAGAACGGGACCACAATCAGAGCCAGACCCATAGACAAACAGCTACAATGTACATTGTACAATTCACTCATAAACAAACAGCTACAATATACAATGTACAATACACTCATAAATAAACAGCTACAATATACAATACACTCATAAACAAACAGCTACAATGTACAATATACAATTCACTCATAAACAAACAGCTACAATATACAATGTACAATACACTCATAAATAAACAGCTACAATATACAATGTACAATACACTCATAAACAAACAGCTACAAAAAACAATTACCATAATTTTAAACATTTCAAGCTGAAAATATTCTGTTAAGATATGATTATGTTGATTGTCATTTCAACCTGTTTTATGATGCTCAAGTTCAATTCATCATTGTGGCAAATTGCCAAAAAGTGATAATAAACAGAAATTTGATTGTATCCTATTAAACATGATTACAGTTCAGTCCTTGTACTTATATCTCCGTATGATATCATCTCAGACCTTATTTCTAATGTAATTAAGTCTTCTATCTATTTATCGGTTAAAACCTAGAAAAATTTTACACTTGTACATCCGTGTAAAATCTTAACAGTATCTAAAACATCCAGTAGCTGTTGAACAGCTGGTCCTTTGAACCAAGACAAAACCATTATAAATACCGTTTTTCATGGTCAATGGCACCATTTAATGCTGCAAAGATCAGTCCTCCTAGCACCAACCAGAACGCAAAAACTGCTAGAATACGAGGGTCCATTAGAGACTCAATGACGGGTATACATCCCATCGACCAATCAAAACAAAGCCACCATGGATTGACCAATAGAAGACTGTTGATGGAGTAAAGATAGTTGTAGTTCAGCACCTGTAAAACATTTTGAAAAACCAAACTTGTAGCAAAACTCAGTCAACCTTCATCTTCACTTTATTTTGTGTTATTGTTTTTGCTGCAATCAACATCCCTGTTCTAATTATCTATTCCTTTAAAATGTAGCTGTATTTTGATAACTATCCTTCAAAAAAGTTGAGTCATCCAAAATGAGACCAACTCTATAATTTTCAAGCAACTTTTATCAAAGCATCACACTTAATTACACATGAAAATTATCCCAAACAGCTACAGATATTTCATTTCAAAAGAACCCCTTACACTTAAATCAGTTCATGAAAATATTTACAGAAATACCCAGTCCTGTTGACGGGTTAAAGAAACATAGGGGTATCAATTGATACCTACCCTTGTAATAGTGCCGTTGACGAAAGAATGCGGATTATCAAACACCTGGAATGTGGGTGTGGTTGACCCCATGATTCTCCACCGAGTCACCAGGATGACCAAACCTCCACACAAAAGCAGCAGCTGACGTTTGACAAGGGAGATAATCCAAGGTTTATCATCCTGCTACAAAATAATCATCAAAATGTGTAACATATATACCAGGAAACATTTTTATCAGGTTGGTGTGAATATATGGAATGCTTTTAGCAAAGTGTTTGATGCAGGAGACACAAGGTGTACAATTTTCAGAACATTCATGTCAAGACAAAATAACTGTTACAAGGTAATTTAAAGTGATCTGTTTACACAAATATGGGAATCTATATAAGAATTAAGTTTTCAATGAAACAAACAGTGAAACATTTAAAGTGGTACCCTAACCCAGGTGATACAGTGTGTGAATACAAGCTCATCTCACAATCAAATAAATGGGAAACATACACTCTCTTGACCGAGTTGGTTGTACGATAAGGTTAAATTGGTGTGACGAGATATATATCCAGGATCACCTAACTATAAATCTATTGTAGGTAGGTAGTCACCTGTTTTTGACCAGTTGTTCCACCACTACCACTTAAGTGACCATTGTTCAGCATTGCCAGTTCCTTTTTCAGACCAATGGCTGCCAAGATATCTACCCTACATATCATAATGATATCGAAGGCACTACAGATACCCTGAAACATAAAAGAACGTCTAGATATCAGATATTCATTGTGTTTGTATAAGAAACTATCTCTGAACTCTAATGAACATATTTTTTTTACTGTTACCTTCCCAATTTCAGAAAATCAACTTCAAATACATTCAACACCATTATCATTTTGTCTTCTGTGGAAAAAAATGGAACATTTCTGATATAGGCTGTCACAGAAGCTACATATTTTTTTTTCACTGATATTGACTCAAAATCAGATGCTCAGTTCAAAATCATCAAATTTACATACAACTGCAGGAAAGATAAATTTACACTACACATTTCTTTAGGACATCTCATTCCTTCCTGTTGTTATTTTGATATAAAAACGTAATTCTCTAAAGAAGCTTATGTGTACTCACAATAACAGTGATACCCATCTCTTTACACAGCACTGACATGCCACACAGGACGAGACTACAGATGAGAGGAGGCAGGGAGAATGATGTTGGACGATATAGGACGCTGTCTCCATTCTCTGCAGCCACTGTAAACAAACAGGGTCATATTTATCAATGATGACACACCAATTTTCTGTTTATTCACTAGCTTGATATCACTATAGAATACCATTAGGGTGTACCTTGTATTGTTATTACAACAATGACTTTTTGAGTACAGATAATTAAGCCTTGATTTTTGTGTCATAATCTTTTAAAGATCATTTTAATCACTTTTTAAAGATCAGAAAATCTTAAATGAAGTTTCAGCAAAGAGATTAATCAAAATTGTTTAAATCATGTCAGTGACTTGTTTATAAAACTGCTTACAAATAGCTTTAGATATACATGTATTACCATACATTGATTCTGGGAACAGGATACATCCAGAACACTGTACTGACCTTGCGCACATGACCTGACATAGAATTTGAAGGATAGAATGAAGAGTAAGGCACATAAGAGATCTGCTCGTCCCACAACTCCTGCCACCTGTAACAAAACAAAAAGTTCTTGGTCAATTTCTTTAATTTTCTTTTCATTCCCTCAGTCAATAGTTACAAACAGTTATCAAGAAAAAAGGTTAAAAAATAACAAAATAAGTAATTAAGCACTTAAAAATAATGCTGATACTTTGTAATGCAGTAGAGAAATGAAGTTCTTTAAATTGAAAACTTTACAGCTTTACTGTCCTTGACATACTGATACCTTAATATGCCCGAGGAGGCAAACTCATGACATATAATCGACTCAGTTACAGCATTGGTTTGGACTCCTTATAAAGTGGAAAGACATGTGAAGTATCGTGAAATTTGCAATCATTCAAGCATTATTCATTAAAGAATGTATCACATCAATTAATATTCATAGTTTGTCATGGTTAAATTTTTCAGATGTTATAATATTAATAATACACTTTGTCATAAAAGGCTCTGCTTTAGAGACTTAAAATCTGGGACAATATTGGTTGTATCATAACATACCGACTCTGTGTGGATTGGATGGACAGCAAACAATATTGCACACAACAGTGATGCCCGAGGATTTCCGAATGCTAATGTTCCTGTCTCTTTGGCAACTGTACATTCAGAAAACACAATGGAGAATACTGATAACATAAGTGTAGATACAATGCTGTGTAGGAGAATATTGACTATGTGGAATCCCTTTGGAAACAGCCCTCCTGCTAAACTGTGACTCCACCTAAAAACAGAAATTTTTCTTATCAGTTCACTTACAAATGAACATACACATGCACACAGTAACGTCAGTAATGCTTTTCCTGTGGGACTCACTCATATTTTGAGAACCCACTATACAACTTTGGGCTTATTAAAATTTTTGAATCAGTGTTCTGGACTCTTCAAAAACAATCCTACAAAAATCATTGTAACTTATATAGAATGTATGTATATCTTAAGGCTTAAAAGTATAGGATTTTACACCTACAGTCTCCATTTTGTATATATACAAAGATTTATGAAATAAGCCTGAGATTTTCCATGTCAGTGAGACTCTAGTGATGCATTAAATGTCTAACACTGATACCTGTAAGTAAGAACAGTGAGAGGCCTATATGACTTGTGGCTGGTTTTGGACGTGAGTTTCTTGCCCCAAAAGTCATGGAAAAACAAGTCTGTAACAGGTACATCCCCGTGTAAATCTTTATTGTTCAGGATTGCCTCGCTGTCATCAAAAACAAAGTCTCCGTCGTAGCTATTGACGAAGCACACGCCTGCCAGAATGAAGACAACAACAGAGGCTGATGTAAGGCTGAGTCGGGGGATAGGTATTGCATCATCCCAGCTCCTATGAGACCTGGCATCCTGGTGGTGGGCATGCCCGTTGACACCATTAGAATGCGATGATGACCCATTTTTATGTACTTTGTACATAATCTTGTGTTATCTAGAAATCATTCTGAAAGAAAATGATGCATAAAATTTCGTAAAATTATGATGGTTTTCATGTAACATAATTTACTGAAACTAAGACCCTCCCCAATTGACACAAAATAAAAAAAAAAGAAGGCAAGACACTTATTAGCAAAATTCCTTCTTATTCCTAGAAAATTTGAGGAAAGAAGGCCTATTTACATTAAAACAACGTATTGAGAGAATTTCAAAATACCAACAAGAAAAGGAAAATCTTTTCATCTATTGTTTTGATTTAGAAATATTCACGAAGACAAAGCTATGGCATAAACATTAAAACCAATGTGTGTATTTACATAAATGGGAAAACTGAAATTATAAAAAACAGATTACATGAATTATCCAATATTTAGATCTATGATAAAGAAGAAGTGATTATGTTTTGTTCATTACGTGTTATTGGTTATATGTTTGCTGATTTGAAAGCTGGTGGCTACGTCACTGAACAACATGAAGGAGGTCTACAATATGATATCCGAAGCAATAGAAGTTAAAGTGTCTTTGATATTTAAGTCACGGATCCGTACTTTTCCCTTATGTGTCAGGCCACCTGAATTCTGAGTATCTACTCTAAATCTATGTGATGGGAATCCCCATTCCTGACTTACCAGAAAAAAAAATCAAAAATCAACTTTACTAACAATAAATTGATTTATATTTTATAAATTTTGAGTATCTACTCTAAATCTATGTGCTGGGAATCAACGAAATTGGGAAACCCCGTTCCAGACTTACCAGAAAAAAAAATCATACAAAAATTACTTTATAACTAAAATCAAACTTTGATAACAATAAATTGAAATATATTTTATAACATTTACAACAATTGCGAGAAAAGTTTTTCCAGCTTATTTCTATCACTCTAGTTGGCCCGAACGGCCAAGTAAAAGGCAGGTGTGTTACCACTGAGCACCCAACCATCTAGAATTAAGACACAGAAGCAAATCAAATACTATTTTTTGCTGCTAATAAACATAACTGTTCACAGATTCTTTTAACTTTTAATAACTTTCATTAATCACTATTTCGAATATGGGACGAAATTGGTGGACTTAAGTAGAAAATATTATATCATACACATGTTCTAGAAGACAAAAACGACTGCATGGGCATACAACATATCAAATTCTGATGGCAGTCAGATCATTTATATAAATGTTCAATATGTTCTTTGTAATAGTCATGGAATAATTTGACCCATTCCTCTTTGTCATAAAAAATTATAAACATAAGATAAATGAACACTGGTGATGGAGAGTTAGGGAAAGTTAAACAGATTATAGAGAAAAAAGGAACACATTATTATGATCATGGAATAATTTGATTAATTCCTCTTTGTCATAAAAAATATATAAACATAATATAAATATACACCGGTGACGGAGAGTTAGGTAAGTTAAACAGATTATAGAGAAAAAAGGAACACATTATTATGATCATGGAATAATTTGATTAATTCCTCTTTGTCATAAAAAATATATAAACATAATATAAATATACACCGGTGACGGAGAGTTAGGTAAGTTAAACAGAATACAGAGAAAAAAGGTACACCGTATGGTAGCACGGAGCTTTAGTTATTTCAGCTATGGTTTGTTAACACTTGTTTAGTGATGCATATGGTTAACACTGACCAGCAGCATGAAAAGGTTGTTTTCCGTATCAACTATTTTGGAATTTTCCAAGTCAATGACATAATTTTGCTGAGTGGAATAATATGTAAGTGCAGATTCATTGATCTGGGAGTGCTCATGATTTCGCTCTGTTCTATATCACAGATAAAATATTTTCTAGCCTCTAGGTATTACAGGCAATTAGAGTCTAATTTAATTAGGTAAAAACATGGAGTGAGAACTATTTAACTGGTCAGTTTTCAGTTTTAACTACAGATCTATCAAGAAGATTTAAAAACAAACAATGTTTTAACAGAAATTCAGTTCTACCGACAGCATGTTCTACAGCGTGTCAAGATCGCCTTCTTTGAAAACTTGTTTGGAGACTTTCTCGTGCAGTCAACCGTGTTACAAACCACTAAACGTCTTACAGCTTCTAAAAGTATCTTACATTCATGACAATCGGCAGTTAATGCTTCATACATGAAGTCTGGAATTTCTAAAATACTTTCATAACAAAATCGCACATTCCAAAAGTAAAAAGCAGTGTTTACCTTTCCTACACCTGTGTTATGCTTTCAGCACAGATTCACCTGGCGTGACCGCTTATATCAATGACAAACATCAACATTGAAAATAATAATGATCAAAAGTAATATATCCAATATATTGGGTAATTTTTTTTTACCTTTTCTCGAAGAACACGTAATTATAGTTTTACTTAAATACGAGTCTGAGGTTACATGATTTGTAAATAAATAATAAGAAGTAATGTAATCCAAGGGAGACAACTCGTAAAGGATTTTTTTTTCTTGTATGCTTACAATGATACGATAATCATGCCTACTGTGCAGTATATATTACATTGTTTGTTTACTGGTGACTACCTTACTGAACAACACACAGGATGTCTATTGTATACCACCCAGAGTAATCCGCATTTTGTTTTCCTATTTCAAAATGCACACCCTTGCCACTTAAATCCTTTTGTTTCAGATATATAGCCTACTGTAGGTCACATATCCAGTGTTTTAGCACGATCTGAAGAGAGCATTAATGGTTATTTACACCCAAGTAAAATTTGAGTCACATGACATATATGCCTTATTGTAAAATTGGAAATCTTCATTGGAACATCATTGGTATCAACATGTTGCCAATAAAGAGAGTATTTATAAATATGTTTGGTAGGGGGCTTTAATATTGATAATATTAATATAATATTGGCGCTCCCTCATCCATTCTTATAATTTCGTTTAAATAAGATGTTGTGTACATTTCAACCTAATTTCCCTCAAAATGACGTATTAGTGCATTTTTTAATAAATAAACAATGTGTCACTATTTTCCGATCGATTTAATGTGTTGTTCTTCATTATTATTATGCACGCATTCATTTTGTTTTAAGATTAACCAGTGTGTGATTGAAAAAATAATAGCAATGTCATCCCATTTTATGGAAGTTTATTAATTTTCGTTGCAAAGTCATAAAAAGGTAGATTTCCCATGACTTTAAGTCTCCTGGTTTTGTCGCTATAACCTGCATGTCACGCTTTACTTCATTCGAATAGTTGCACGGTTCAGAAAATATACATATATACTTAACCCTGTTCTAAATTTATTTGATGTATGAAAGTAAAGAAATTTGTGTAATCATGGGGCTAGTGCATCTCTCAGACGAGATTTTTTTTTACTTTTCCTTCAATCACTTCGGCTGTTTCTCAATCGCCTCTTAAGCTTAAAAATCTAGGCCCTTAGCATCACTGATGAATCCTGGGAGGACGAAACAGCTGTATGATGCAGTTTAATTTATTGTTTGGCTCTACTGTATCTCTAAACTATTAAAAGATCCCAATTACTTGTGTGTCTTTTCTACAATATTTGAAACATTAACAAACAAATATTTACCACTCCATGGTATTTCCACTATATAATCTTAACAAATGTAGTTCAACATTATCACTTCATACCTCATACATCTTATCCTATGGCCCTTGTGGTGGTTGAGTACTATAGACAATGTCATCCTATGGCCCCTGTGGTGACCGTGTACTATAGACAATGTCATTCTATGGTCCCTGTGGTGATCGTGTACTATAGACAATGTCATACTATGACCCCTGTGGTGACCGTGTACTATAGACAATGTCATCCTATGGCCCCTGTGGTGACCGCGTACTATTGACAATGTCATCCTATGGCCCCTGTGGTGACCGTGTACTATAGACAATGTCATTCTATGGCCCCTGTGGTGACCGTGTACTATAGACAATGTCATCCTATGGCCCCTGTGGTGACCGTGTACTATAGACAATGTCATCCTATGGCCCCTGTGGTGACCGTGTACTATAGACAATGTCATCCTATGGCCCCTGTGGTGACCTTTTACCATAGACAATGTCATCCTATGGCCCCTGTGGTGACCGTGTACTATAGACAATGTCATCCTATGGCCCCTGTGGTGACCTTTTACCATAGACAATGTCATCCTATGGCCCCTGTGGTGACCTTTTACCATAGACAATGTCATCCTATGGCCCCTGTGGTGACCGTGTACTATAGACAATGTCATCCTATGGCCCCTGTGGTGACCGTGTACTATAGACAATGTCATCCTATGGCCCCTGTGGTGACCTTGTACTATAGACAATGTCATCCTATGGCCCCTGTGGTGGTTGAGTACTATAGACAATGTCATCCTATGGCCCCTGTGGTGACCGTGTACTATAGACAATGTCATCCTATGACCCCTGGGGTGACCGTGTACTATAGACAATGTCATCCTATGGCCCCTGTGGTGACCGTGTACTATAGACAATGTCATCCTATGGCCCCTGTGGTGACCTTGTACTATAGACAATGTCATCCTATGGCCCCTGTGGTGGTTGAGTACTATAGACAATGTCATCCTATGGCCCCTGTGGTGACCTTGTACTATAGACAATGTCATTCTATGGCCCCTGGGGTGACCGCGTACTATTGACAAATTCTTCCTATTACCCCTGTGGTGACCGTGTACTATAGACAATGTCATCCTATGGCCCCTGTGGTGACCTTGTACTATAGACAATGTCATCCTATGGCCCCTGTGGTGACCGTGTACTATAGACAATGTCATCCTATGGCCCCTGTGGTGACCGTGTACTATAGACAATGTCATCCTATGGCCCCTGTGGTGACCGAGTACTATAGACAATGTCATCCTATGGCCCCTGTGGTGACCGTGTACTATAGACAATGTCATCCTATGGCCCCTGTGGTGACCGTGTACTATAGACAATGTCATCCTATGGCCCCTGTGGTGACCGTGTACTATAGACAATGTCATCCTATTGCCCCTGTGGTGACCGTGTACTATAGACAATGTCATCCTATGGCCCCTGTGGTGACCGTGTACTATAGACAATGTCATCCTATGGCCCCTGTGGTGACCGTGTACTATAGACAATGCCATCCTATGGCCCTTGTGGTGACCGTGTACTATAGACAATGTCATCCTATTGCCCCTGTGGTGACCGTGTACTATAGACAATGTCATCCTATGGCCCCTGTGGTGACTGTGTACTATAGACAATGTCATCCTATGGCCCCTGTGGTGACGGCGTACTATTGACAAATTCTTCCTATGACCCCTGGGGTGACCGTGTACTATAGACAATGTCATCCTATGGCCCCTGTGGTGACCGTGTACTATAGACAATGTCATCCTATGGCCCCTGTGGTGACCGTGTACTATAGACAATGTCATCCTATGGCCCCTCTGGTGACCGCGTACTATAGACAATGTCATTCCATGGTCCCTGTGGTGATCGTGTACTATAGACAATGTCATACTATGACCCCTGTGGTGACCGTGTACTATAGACAATGTCATCCTATGACCCCTGTGGTGGTTGAGTACTATAGACTAAACAATGACATCTGACAGTTCTCTGTGGGGATGCAACTATAGATTACACAATGACATCTGATAGTTCTCTGCGGGGATGTCTACTATAGACTACACAATGACATCCGACAGTTCTCTGTGGGGATGTCTACTATAGACTACACAATGACATCTGACAGTTCTCTGTGGGGATGTCAAATGAAGATTACTCAATGTCATCTGAAAGTTCTTTGTGGGGATGTCTACTATTTACTACACAATGAAATCTTACAGTCCTGTATGGGAGATGTGTACTAAAGAGGACACAATGACATCCTACGATCAAACTACACAAATGAGACAAATGCACTCTACGCTCCCCTGTAGAAGCTATATATCATGAAGGATGCAATGGCATGCCACGTCCCCTGTAAAAGTTATGTATTATGAAAGAGATAATGGCATGTCACGGTTCCCTGGTGGAAGTTATGAAAGAGGCAATTATGTGACACAGTCCCTTTGACAACTAAACACTTCAAATTAATCCAATAGTTTATATTCAATAAAACCACATATAATAATGAGGTATAACCGAGTAAACAAGCATTCAGCTAACATTCTTCTCAACATACATATTGTATGATACAACCTTGTATACAATATACAGACTGAAGTTACATAACGTGTTATAACCTTGTGTACAATATACAGACTGAAGTTACATAACGTGATATAACCTTGTGTACAATATACAGACTGAAGTTACATCACGTGATATAACCTTGTGTACAATATACAGACTGAAGTTACATAACGTGTTATAACCTTGTGTACAATATACAGACTGAAGTTACATAACGTGTTATAACCTTGTGTACAATATACAGACTGAAGTTACATAACGTGTTATAACCTTGTGTACAATATACAGACTGAAGTTACATCACGTGATATAACCTTGTGTACAATATACAGACTGAAATTACATAACGTGTTATAACCTTGTGTACAATATACGGACTGAAGTTACATCACGTGATATAACCTTGTGTACAATATACAGACTGAAGTTACATCACGTGATATAACCTTGTGTACAATATACAGACTGAAGTTACATCACGTGATATAACCTTGTGTACAATATACAGACTGAAGTTACATCACGTGATATAACCTTGTGTACAATATACAGACTGAAGTTACATCACGTGATATAACCTTGTGTACAATATACAGACTGAAGTTACATCACGTAATATAACCTTGTGTACAATATACAGACTGAAGTTACATCACGTAATATAACCTTGTGTACGATATACAGACTGTACGTGATATAACCTTGTGTAGACTGTTAATCACGTTATAACATCACGTTACATACGTATATAACCTTGTGTACAATATACAGATATACATAACGTGATATAACCTTGTGTAAGTTAACTAACGTAACGTGATATAACCTTGTGTACAATATACAGACTGAAGTTACATCACGTGATATAACCTTGTGTACAATATACAGACATGAAGTGTACATATACGTGATATAACCTTGTGTACGATATACAGACTGAAGTTACATCACGTAATATAACTATGTGTACAATATACAGACTGAAGTAACATCACGTAATACAACCTTGTGTACAATATACAGACTGAAGTAACATCACGTAATACAACCTTGTGTACAATATACAGACTGAAGTTACATAACGTGATACAATAATAAGTTACACACGTGTGTACCTTGATATACATATAACCTTGACTGAAGTTACATAACGTGATATAACCTTGTGTACAATATACAGACTGAAGTTACATAACGTGATATAACCTTGTGTACAATATACAGACTGAAGTTACATCACGTGATATAACCTTGTGTACAATATACAGACTGAAGTTACATCACGTGATATAACCTTGTGTACACATATACAGACATCACGTGATATAACCTTGTGTACGATATACAGACTTACATACGTATAACCTTGTGTACAATATACAGACTGAAGTTACATCACGTGATATAACCTTGTGTACACAGATATACACGTGATATAACCTTGACTGAAGTTACATCACGTGATATAACCTTGTGTACAATATACAGACTGAAGTTACATCACGTGATATAACCTTGTGTACGATATACAGACTGAAGTTACATCACGTGATATAACCTTGTGTACAATATACAGACTGAAGTTACATAACGTGATATAACCTTGTGTAGGATATACAGACTGAAGTTACATCACGTGATATAGTGTACAATATACAGACTGAAGTTACTTGTGTTCAATATACAGACTGAAGTTACATCACGTGATATAACCTTGTGTAGGATATACAGACTGAAGTTACATAACGTGATATAACCTTGTGTACAATATACAGACTGAAGTTACATAACGTGATATAACCTTGTGTACGATATACAGACTGAAGTTACATCACGTGATATAACCTTGTGTACAATATACAGACTGAAGTTACATCACGTGATATAACCTTGTGTACGATATACAGACTGAAGTTACATAACGTGATATAACCTTGTGTACGATATACAGACTGAAGTTACATCACGTGATATAACCTTGTGTACGATATACAGACTGAAGTTACATCACGTGATATAACCTTGTGTACAATATACAGACTGAAGTTACATCACGTGATATAACCTTGTGTACGATATACAGACTGAAGTTACATCACGTAATATAACCTTGTGTACGATATACAGACTGAAGTTACATAACGTGATATAACCTTGTACAATATACAGACTGAAGTTACATAACGTGATATAACCTTGTGTGCAATATACAGACTGAAGTTACATCACGTGATATGACCTTGTGTAGGATATACAGACTGAAGTTACATAACGTGATATAACCTTTTATACAATATGCAGACTGAAGTTACATAACGTGATATAACCTTGTGTACGATATACAGACTGAAGTTACATAACGTGATATAACCTTGTGTACAATATACAGACTGAAGTTACATCACGTGATATAACCTTGTGTACAATATACAGACTTAAGTTACATCACGTGATATAACCTTGTGTACGATATACAGACTGAAGTTACATCACATGATACAACCTTGTGTACAATATACAGACTGAAGTTACATCACGTGATATAACCTTGTGTAGGATATACAGACTGAAGTAACATCACGTAATATAACCTTGTGTACGATATACAGACTGAAGTTACATCACGTGATATAACCTTGTGTACGATATACAGACTGAAGTTACATCACGTAATATAACCTTGTGTACGATATACAGACTGAAGTTACATAACGTGATATAACCTTGTACAATATACAGACTGAAGTTACATAACGTGATATAACCTTGTGTACAATATACAGACTGAAGTTACATCACGTGATATGACCTTGTGTAGGATATACAGACTGAAGTTACATAACGTGATATAACCTTTTATACAATATGCAGACTGAAGTTACATAACGTGATATAACCTTGTGTACGATATACAGAATGAAGTTACATAACGTGATATAACCTTGTGTACAATATACAGACTGAAGTTACATCACGTGATATAACCTTGTGTACAATATACAGACTGAAGTTACATCACGTGATATAACCTTGTGTACGATATACAGACTGAAGTTACATCACATGATACAACCTTGTGTACAATATACAGACTGAAGTTACATCACGTGATATAACCTTGTGTAGGATATACAGACTGAAGTAACATCACGTAATATAACCTTGTGTACGATATACAGACTGAAGTTACATAACGTGATATAACCTTGTGCACGATATGCAGACTGAAGTTACATCACGTGATATAACCTTGTGTACAATATACAGACTGAAGTTACATCACGTGATATAACCTTGTACAATATACAGACTGAAGTTACATAACGTGATATAACCTTGTGTAGGATATACAGACTGAAGTTACATCACGTGATATAACCTTGTACAATATACAGACTGAAGTTACACGATATTTAATAAACGTTAAGTAATTGGTTTCGTTTGAAGTGGTGTGTACATTAACAACAAGAAACAAATATTTTAAACATTTCGGAGAAAGTATTTTATCATAAAAGAAATCACTCATATAGTGTCGGGCCTTTATTAAGATTACATTCATGCGGTTGTACAAGAGACAAAGACTCTGCAAACAGTTTGAGTAATTAGAAGCTCAGGATAATATCGATAAAGGAAAATTAATTGATGGGTAAAAATTCGAAATAATGTCGTTAATTAAAACAGCGTCTCGCCTGTACGATATGATTTTGTATCTCCAGCAAACACTGAAGTATCCTTGTCAAGTTGTTTTATCTATATATGTAGCCGAAAACCCAGTCATGTTGGTGTAGAACCCATAATTCGTCAGCTGATTTGTTACAAATAGCAGTTGGTGTGGGCATGTAGTTATGATATTCTCCTTCATATGTTCCAGTTCCCGATAATCGTATGACAGAATGATTGTAGAAATCGCTGACGAAGAGTTCCCCGTCCTTGTTGTAGAAGACACCTCTCGGACTATACGCCAATTCGATACGATCCAGATCTGGTCTCAGTTCCGGAAATTTTCTCCGTCCAAAATAAATATGTAGAATTTTCAACAACTTGTCAAATATAACAACTCTAGATCGTTGGTCACCGCCATGAGATTTCCAATCCATGTCAATAACAGCCAGGTTATTTGTAGACGGACACTCCGCAATGCGATGAGGTGTTCGGACAACGTAGTCCTCCGTGGATGTGGCCGACGTTACTTCAGCTCCATCTGGTGTGTAAATGGTGAGTACCCCGACCATGCCCACCACTACACGGTAGTCTGCAGTAACACACAAAGACAATGGCTTTTTGTCAACAGTAAAGCGGACAATCTTCTGATCTGATTCTATCTCCCCAACCGTATTACTAGTTTGAGAGCAATACCACGCCTTCATGTTGTCCCGACAAAGACTGAAATCCGGAACACTTTCATGGAGATGTATAGTTTTACACACATACCTTGCCTCGGTATTGTATACAACGATCCTGTTCTCATCATCCAGAAGCCATACATCCTGACCAATATCAAACATAGATTTTACTTTACCCATGAAACGGAAGTTTCCTGTGTTTTCATACGGCATCGGAACAGTGATGTTCCTTATTTTAGACTCTGTCATATTTTTTACGAGAATATCTTCTCCTCTCCCGGTCTAATAGAATATCTTACAGGATACCTTGGAGTTACATCTATTTTAAGACCAGTAAAAAATCAGGACGCACTCGTTTATGAAATAGTGACATAAACTTCACTTTAAATGGCGTTTAATATTCCAGGGGATGAAAAACCTGTTTATTGAAGCTTATATACAAATGGAGACATTTGTTCTCATAATCAATTCTACAATCTCGCATAGCATACAGGCATTGGATCATACAATCGACATAATGAACATTTTTATTATTTTTGTGATTAATCAGACGCGATAGCTTAATCCTTACAAGTTCAGTGGCCGTGTTAACACGGTGTGGTAGTCCCGTCAACGAGTAGGCCTGGGTTTCATATAGTTCATTGTCGGCACTCATTTTTTTCAGCCTAAAAATGTTCACAAAGCAGACTTATTCTGCACGAGATAACTATCCTTGTTAGAATTTCACTTTAATAGCTATTTAATGTTTAACTTGAAACTATTTTATGCTAAATAGTGTTTCATTGCTTTACAATTTAGATTATGTATATGCAGTTAGACTAATGTAGATGCTTATTTATCTGATATAGGATATCGTAACATCAATGTTAAGTTTAAAAATGTTTTATTGCCAAAATGAATTTGAATAAAGGAATTGGGCACAAGTTATTACAACTTGTTGGAGCCCTCTCCTTTCATACATTTTCCAATACATGCTTATACAGATATAGGCTTAAACATAAATTATACATATTAAGCATTCACACACAGACATAAATACATCGCTGTGTAAGAATCTTAAAAACCTTTAGCTGGATTTAATGAAATTTTGCACATGTGTAAAGACAAAATAGTTTATGTCCTCAGAAAGATCAATACTACCAAACAAAAGAAGCTCTAAATTCAAATCTACGTCTAATTCAGCCAGATTATGAAACAAAGTACGTCTTTCATTTCGGAAAGTTTGACTCTCATCAATGTGTATATAACACACGAATAGATAGTATACAGAAGTATGAATTAAGTAAGGGATTTAATATAATGTAAAAACTGACACTTTTGAGGTCTGATTGTTTTCGAGGTTTGGGGTATTGGAGTATGAATTAAGTAAAAGATGTAATAGATTGTAAAAACTGATATTTTTGAGGTCTGATTGTTTTCGAGGTTTGGCTGTATTGAAGTATGAATTAAGTAAGATATGCAATATATTGTAAAAACTGACATTTTTGAGGTCTGATTGTTTTCGAGGTTTGGGGTATTGAAGTATGAATTAAGTAAGATATGCAATATATTGTAAAAACTGACACTTTTGAGGTCTGATTGTTTTCGAGGTTTGGGGTATTGGAGTATGAATTAAGTAAAAGATGTAATAGATTGTAAAAACTGATATTTTTGAGGTCTGATTGTTTTCGAGGTTTGGCTGTATTGTAGTATGAATTAAGTAAAATATGCAATATATTGTAAAAACTGACATTTTTGAGATTTGATTGTTTTCGAGGTTTGATGTATTGAAGTATGAATTAAGTAAGAGATGCAATATATTTAAAAAAAAAAACTGACACTTTTGAGATCTGATTGTTTTCGAGGTTTGGGGTATTGAAATATTAACTAGTATATAATATTTACAGAGAGAAAACATTTCTGAAAGTCCATTAAATGATTATCGTGGACAAAATTGTTTATGCTTGAAGCCTTTTGTATGACAAGAGGTTAATGACTTCATAAGTCTCTGGCAACTGGTTTAAATCTGAACTTATGAACTTGATGTCTCCTTTTGTTGGTAAGAAGAATGGCTGGGTCTTTAAATAAGGACTTGTTAGAGACATACTGCGGATGAGAAAAAAGATATTATCTTCATCATGTCATTTGATATGCCGTGAGTGCGACCTCTGCGTAAATACTAATTACCTGTGTTCAGGTTTACTTAATTGCCTTTTGTAAAGTGAAAACAGATATGAAAATAATCATGGAAAGAAGAGAGGAACGCCAGTATGATTTGATAACCATTAATCAGCTGTACAAAGTGAACAGTGGTGTATCACTAGTGTCTGGTGGCTGTGCTTGGTACAAACTGGATTAACTATTAGAAGGTCATTGATAAGACATATATGAATGTCCTTGATACTGATGTTAAATCAACACAATTCACATCACTGCAGATATTGCAACAAACGAACTGATCCTTGTCTGCAGATATTATTTAATAAATAAGTCCAAATTAATTAATACAAAACGGGCACGAATTATACAAATAATCAAGTTTCTGGTTGGTAATATGTTCGTCGAGTTTAGTGGAGAAGTTGTGAACTGGTCACCATGTTACGTCATACCTCACTACAGACGGGGAATTGTGACTACCTCTCTATCACAATAGTACGTTCTTATGTTTCAAATATTCATATATAATTCACAAGTTGCAGATAATTAAAAAATAAATTTTTTACTTATCTGTCAACTTGTTATTTGTTATTTTATCTAAAAAGATACAGAGTATCTTTGAGTAAAATGGCGACACATTGTATTGACGAGTATTACAAATATAAATTATAAGTTTACTGTCTAGAAACATCTTTTGCTGTTAGGCTTCTGCTGGAAAATGCCGAGGTAGCAGGCAAGTTACATATTACCTGTCTTCTTTTGGTGCATTGGAGAGAGAACCTTATCAAACCTGACCAACAATGGGATGTATTTAATACCCAGCTAGAATGACATATTTATTAGTAACTATATGCCGATTTCTAGGAGTTCGAAAGAACAATAATTACCTCGTTTTTCATAAACGTTCAGTTTAGTTATTATGAACACACCTCACGAGATCATATCTAAAGGATAAAACTTCTCCAGTTTCAACTGTTACCTGTATTTCATTATCTGTCTAATTCTTAATTTAGAATAATCTTTGAGATCATAATTGGTTGACATCGTGATGAAATCCCTATGGTTTACTATTATCTGCATGCCACGTATAACATTTCTAATAATAGCACTGTCAGAATATGCACGTGAAATTGCTGTTGCAATAACCCGATATATAAAAAAGAAATACGAAACATTTAATTATGGGGATAGTGCAACCAAACGAGCTTTTGTACCGAACACATCACTGGTACAGCGATTTGAACCGTTGCTTTGTTAAGACAGCATTCTCCGAATGATTGAAATGGGATGAAACACTGACACATCTATTCATTGAGAAATATCAATACTTTAAACCGGTAGAATTGAATATGTTACTAAATACTGTCCCACGATTTGTGTCCGAGGTCGGGTCTGGCATCATTATCTGACAGTTGTCAGACAAAGCACCTCATGACATTTAGTGTAATCTTATCTTAACTTTATCATTCGTAATTATGAAGACAACGAAAATCAGCATTGTATTCAATTTTTTTTTAAATGACAAAGATTAAGTCGGAATTAACTGCTCTTATAACAGAAAAAATCTTAATAGTTAGGAGTTATCTCCCTTGCATGTGCGCTATACAGAAGTGCAATACCTTATGCAATCATTTCTATATAATTCAGTTGTAAAATTCAATACTTCCCCAAATCAGAATTTTGTAGGCTTTTAGTAAGGTTTAATTAAATGCATTTCGATGGCAAACCAAGGCTTGCCCTATAAGGGTACAAAGATTATAGGCTTTTTTCAAATAGTCTGAACAAGTTGGGTGGTCCGACACAAAAGCCTTGCTGATAGGTGGTATCCGCGGAAAGTCAAATATTCCGAACTAATTGACCATAACTTTAGACACTGAGTCAAAGACTTAACCCTTAATGATGCGTGGTATTCGCTGGAAGTGAAATTTCGTGTTGGAAGTGCGATTTCAAGATGTCTTGGATAGGGAGATCTGTGTTCGTATGCCAGGATTTGTCTAGCTGCTGTTGGCAGCAACTGAAACCAAGTGTTTTGTTATTTGTTTGGTATGAAGAAACACACCATCGTGTGAAAAAAAAAATCCCCATTCTTTTGAGTAGGACTGTCAGATCTTTCGAGGGTTTAGCATAATGTTTCGATTTCCTCACAAATGGCCTTAAAATATCTGCATGAGACTCGAGACATTGTAACCAATGGAACCAGTATAGTCCACACTGGGCCGTGTTTCCCGTGTTTTGTGGATCTTTGGTTTGTAATAAAGGAGTGCTCTCTGCTTCACTGCAGTTGGACGAGGGTGTCTGTATCGTGATAAAGTTGATGTATTTTCTCTCTTGTTTTTCTTTCTAATTTTGAGAGAATGACTGTTTTCATGTCCTTGAACATAGTCACAACCGTACTTCCACAATCCGTGTCTGCTGGTTTAGTTATAATAAATTTGTCCTTGGTTCATTGTATAAGTACGCACTCACTTCATTGATTTTATTTTGTAATTTTGAAAACCTATAACCTAGGACCTAAGTTGTTCAGTCTCGGCGTACATTTGGTTCTTATTTGTATACCCTGGAGCTTCATAAAATTCATCAAAATCTTGATATTCTATCCGAAACGATGAACTACTACAAACCATTCGCTGTTAGTGTTTTGTAGCTACTTGTGAGATTTTTTCCAGAGATATTAAATAACTTCATGTTAAGCTTAGTTTCATTCAGATCTACCAGGAACGATGAGCTACTACAGACCATTCGCTATTAGTGTTCTGTAGCTACTTGTGAGATTTTTCCCGGAGATATTAGATACTTTCATGTTAAGCTTAGTTTCATTCAGATCTACCAGGAACGATGACCTACTACAGACAATTCGCTTTTAGTGTTTTGTGGCTATAAGTGTTTTGTAGACTTGTGAATTGTGTTTTGAAGATACTTACTACCCTTTTGTTAAGCATGGTTTCATTCAACTCTTTGGTATTCATTTTGTAAATTTTGTAAAATTCTGATCCTTGGTATCACTGTCGAGTCTTATCACGTTTGATTCACATAAAATAGTGTGTAACTGGCACCTACTGGTCGATTTGTACATCAATGTATTCATGTAATATATTACAATAACTCGATATGACGAGTTGTCCTTATTTCTTGCTTTATCGAAACAATTTTGTCGCCATGAATTAACGAGTTAACGAGATCTAGTCGACATAACGATATGCGATGTGCACATGTCGACATATCAAGCTAGATTTATTGACGACGTATTTTAAAGTTGAACAAATCGACATCACAGAAATCGATATGTCGCAGTATTGTCTCACTCTCTCGATTTGGTTTTATTGACCTATTGCGAAATATTTAGTTTAATTGATATTAACAGACTCGAGGTATGAAAATAGATATGACAGCTCGACTTTATATTATCGTGGAAACCAACAGTATAACATACACAAATGCAAGTACATGGCCGTTACATGCCAACTTGTGCTGTACCCAATTCTATTTCAGGGTTTTTTGTCAGTTCAAAAGTATGCCTTACATGTCAATCGATAAATAATTTACCGCTCTACTAGGTATAACGACAGTGGGGTTAAATCATTTACTATTATACTGCGTCGAGATGACTCATTTGTTCTTTTCAACTTTTATTTTTGTCAGATACATCAAAAAGAAATGAAAAGCAACATGCCATGCAAGCTTTCATTATGAAGATCCTAAAACCCATCGGAGACAATGGTGTATCTCATCTTGTCTATAAATTATGTCATTAGTTAGGGCAATGAAAAGCCAAATACAATTTATCAAAAGGTATATAGAGATCAAGGAACGATACTTAATACAGATGAGCCAAGAGGTTAATATTACATACATACAGACCAAACTAATGAGGACCAAAATTCAGTAAATTCTGTCCTCCACCTAGAATATCATATGATGATAATGGTAGGATTGGAGGTGGGGTGCTGCTAAGGAAGTTTCGCCGCAATCTTGGATCAAGAAATCAAGATGGCGGCCTTAGCAACCCCATAACATCTTTAATCATTGGGTCGTGTGACGTTATCGATTCTGTTTACATGCCCATTTTTGCATCTAAGATGGCGGAGTATTTTGCCGGTTTGAAATTGACGACGCTATTGGTGATCTTAGCTTTGGTAGAGTTTGTAATTGGACTGACGGGTTGGTTTTGCCGACTTCATTGATGTTTTTGGCTTTGGTAGAGTTTGTAATTCGAGTGACGGGTTGGTTTCCATGACGTCATTAAGTTTTCTGTAGTACCGAAGAGTGTATACATCTTTTTTCACAACGGTATATGACTTGTATGGCGTGTAAAGAATGTTTAGGCGCATATTGGTGGTATTTTGCACGCGAAAACTATTATTTATTACAAAATATTACTACTTTCTGACAAAAAAAAGCATGCAAATATTACAATTCTTTAAATAATTATATTTTTATTTGCAACATTTTCTACGTACAAAATTACATTTTTATAATTTTTTTCAAAATACGAAATGATAACTAAAAATCAGACTTTTGCTGTTTTGCTGTTGTTTGTTGCTATTTGATGCTGCTTTGCTGCTGTTTGCTGTTGTGTGCTGCTGTTTTGCTGTTGTTTACGGCTGGAGCTTGCATGGAAAAGTTTTAAGGGTTTTTTTTTAGCTTTTTGCAATATTTACTGACAAAATATTGCTATTTTACATTTTTGTACTGGCAATAAGTTTTTTTATTTCATGAGACTGAAGAGAATTTATATTAGTATTCTTTCATATGTATATACATAAACTACATATTTGATGTAATCTTATATTTTACCTGAATGATAAAAAAAAGAAACGAAAAAAAATCTTACACCATTTTGGTTATTGTATAACCAAATAAATGTTTTAGTGGTAAAAAATGGAAATTTTAAGAGTCATTCGGATACAAATAAGGACACAGACGTTTCAACTTGTTTAGATAATGTTCGCTATTCGCTCCACTACTCCAGTCTTCGGTAAAAACAAAAGTACTTTAAGTCTATAGTGAGTAACTAATCCGCCAGGAAAAAAACATATAAAACACAAGTTTAAGATAATTGTACTTGCTGTTGATTGTTAATTACATTTAATTCCAATATGATGAATTCCAATAGATGATTTTTTATAAAGCCACATACCTTAGCCAACAGTTAAAATAAATGTTTATCTTTCCTCTTCTTTTCTCCTTCTTTTCATTTTCAAAGGCTTGTGAGCGATAGTAAAAAAGTGTATAGATTAAACTAGAAGAGGCTTCCGTTACCTCATACATAGTGACTTATGAAGAAATGTATTATATCCCACTGCAAAAGTGATCCACCTACCCATTCAGCCTCTTCTAAAAGCCTTCCCCGTCTCTAACCACGTGCACTCACTAACCAATCGTAGTACTTCAACTCAAATGTAACCAATCGTAGTACTTCAGCTAGAATGTAACCAATCGTAGTACTTCAGCTAGAATGTAACCAATCGTTGTACTTCAGCTAGAATGTAACCAATCGTTGTACTTCAGCTAGAATGTAACCAATCGTTGTACTTCAGCTAGAATGTAACCAATCGTAGTACTTCAGCTAGAATGTAACCAATCGTTGTACTTCAACTAGAATGTAACCAATCGTTGTACTTCAGCTAGAATGTAACCAATCGTTGTACTTCAGCTAGAATGTAACCAATCGTAGTACTTCAGCTAGAATGTAACCAATCGTTGTACTTCAGCTAGAATGTAACCAATCGTTGTACTTCAGCTAGAATGTAACCAATCGTTGTACTTCAGCTAGAATGTAACCAATCGTTGTACTTCAGCTAGAATGTAACCAATCGTTGTACTTCAGCTAGAATGTAACCAATCGTTGTACTTCAGCTAGAATGTAACCAATCGTTGTACTTCAGCTAGAATGTAACCAATCGTTGTACTTCAGCTAGAATGTAACCAATCGTTGTACTTCAGCTAGAATGTAACCAATCGTTGTACTTCAGCTAGAATGTAACCAATCGTTGTACTTCAGCTAGAATGTAACCGATCGTTGTACTTCAGCTAGAATGTAACCAATCGTTGTACTTCAGCTAGAATGTAACCAATCGTTGTACTTCAACTAGAATGTAACCAATCGTAGTACTTCAGCTAGAATGTAACCAATCGTTGTACTTCAGCTAGAATGTAACCAATCGTTGTACTTCAGCTAGAATGTAACCAATCGTTGTACTTCAGCTAGAATGTAACCAATCGTTGTACTTCAGCTAGAATGTAACCAATCGTAGTACTTCAGCTAGAATGTAACCAATCGTTGTACTTCAGCTAGAATGTAACCAATCGTTGTACTTCAACTAGAATGTAACCAATCGTAGTACTTCAGCTAGAATGTAACCAATCATGCTAAGTCAACAAAAACAACCAATCGTTGTACTTCAAGTACAAACGCAACCAATCGTTGTACACCATGTACAAATGCAACCAATCGTATTGCTGCTGTAATAACAACTCACACGGTATAAAAGACCGTCTTACTTGATTTACTCATATATAAGTTATACCATCGACGTGAATGCCATGGCTGGAAAATTATACAGACTGTGAGAAAACATATTCTACCAGAAAATCTTTTAAAAGGAATTTCAATTTAAAACATAAAGAGCGATAATAATACCAATGATAATTTAGGTATTTATGTAATAATATCAATTTTTACGTAAACGACCTTAGCGACTATACAACTGATGAGAGTACATAATTACTAAATACGATCATCCGACGACACGAGAACAGTGTACATGGTTGACTCGCCGAACGGTTTGCTTTTTAACTTGAATGTCCTGGGTCCGTCAAGGTTGTCATTTTGATTAAATCTATACGTTCAAAAGATGAAGTATTGGACTCAGAAGATACTCCGGAATTTTTTTACGGATACTTTTTCCTTAAGTAACAAGCTACTATAGGATTAATCATGGGTCAATTGCTTTAGAATTATGGTGAAAATAAGCGATAAATTTACGATACTTTAATTATAGTTTATAACATGGCGCTCGGTGTACATGGTTGACTCAACGGTTTGCTTTTTAACTTGAATGTCCTGGGTCTTTTTTTGTCATTTTGATTAAATACTATACGTTCAAAAGATGAAGTATTGGACTAGAAGATACTACCAAATTTTTTTACGGATACTTTTTCCTGTGTAACAAGCTACTATAGGAAAAAGAATATTTCTTAGAAACAGCTGAATTTTGAATACAATTTACGTATGTAAATGCTTATAACAGGTTGTTTTGTCACGTTATACTGCCAACTTTAACAAAAAGAATATTTCTTAGAAACAGCTGAATTTTGAATACAATTGTATGTAAATGCTTAGAAAAGGTTGTGTTGTAATAATTATACTGACAACAACAACAACAACAACAACAACAACAACAACAACAACAACAACAACAACAACAACAACAACAACAATAATAATAATATGAAAACAATAAGGAAAATTACGAAGTACAATAGGATAATACAGAATAGGAAAACATAAAAGCTCCACAAGCATACAAACAGGAAGGAGAAAAAGAAAATATTAACCCGGACGAAACAGAAGATATTAACCCGGACGAAAAAGAAAATATTAACCCGGACGAAACAGAAGATATTAACCCGGACGAAAAAGAAAATATTAACCCGGACGAAACAGAAGATATTAACCCGGACGAAACAGAAGATATTAACCCGGACGAAACAGAAGATATTAACCCGGACGAAAAAGAAAATATTAACCCGGACGAAAAAGAAAATATTAATCCGGAAGAAAAAGAAAATATTCACCGAAAAAAAATTAGACGACGTGGCTTACCTCCATAATGTGAATCTATACAAGTTCCTTACACCGTAACTAAAGAAAAAGAAGTTCCTTCAATTGCTCTGCCGCCGCCCTCACCGTTAAGCATAAAAACACTTTATACAAAACAACAAAGTCCAATGTCAATAGCTTGGTTTATTACTGAACCGAATCTACATTATGTAATTTGGCAAAACTCAGGGGCTACTCTGTATTGTCCTATTATAAGCTACAATCATAATGAGCCTGTTAGTAATGTACTCTCAGAAGGCCCATGCTAGGTGATAAAACCTGGGGAAAACACTAGACAGTAAAATACGGGAAGCTTTTGCAAGGTTTATCTCAGTGAAAAATGTGAATTCATTTTGTCATCTTGGTGACAATATCTACATAACAATTCAAAATCCTTATGCTTGTGTCGACATACGTTAATTCCGCGGAAGTTGTTTCAGTGAAAATGTAGTACCAAGCAAGCACTGTATTTCTTAGGCATTTGCAAATTCTACGGAATTTAAAAAAACAAAAAAAAAAAAAAAAAAAAAAAAAACAAATAAAAAAACAAAATGATTGGATACATAATACAATGCTTGAGTAACTGGCATTTTAGTAGAAGGATACTTTCTTAGCCCATTGGAATGAAATATCATTAAAAATCAGCAGCGAGTGCGATATTTTTGAAATTATATTTCATATGTTTTCTGTCGAGTCAAAGTGTTGGGATCGACCAAGGGTTACACGTTGGGTGGCGTTGATAAAGCAGAAGACGCTAATTCTTCCGAAATACCTGGTTCTATTCTCCTTGTACTTCTTAAGGAGTCTGCGTGTAAATCTTTATTTTGTTCTCATGAAGGAATTTGAGTTTGAATTATGATTATGTTGCTATGTTGGTATTTTCATGATGTTTTGTTAAACTTCTGATACTTAATTTTTATCCGAACGAATGTTAAAATTTCCATTTCTTTCAATAAATATTTTTTTAGTTGGACAACTAAATCTTGAACGATTTTTATTTTCTTCAGTTAATTTTAGGTAAGATTTCAGGTAATATTACATCACGTTTTGTTACCAGAATGTGACATAGTTTAATGTATATAGACGTAAAAGGCTTGTAGTTTTAATCCTCCTCACTACCCTGAAATAAAAAAAAAATATTTTGTATGTAAAATTGTAAAAAGCTATTTTAAAAAAATAAAAACAGCAAAAATGCAAATTTTGCATGCAAATACCAGCAGTAAACCAAAGCAGAACAGAAGCAAACGGCGGCAAAAACAGCAGCAAACAACAAGAAGAAGCAGCAAACAGCAGCAAAGAGCAGCAAACAGCAGCGAAACAGCAGACAGCAGCGAAACAGCAGCAAACAGCAGCAAACAACAAGAAGAAGCAGCAAACAGCAGCAAACAACAGCGAAACAGCAGCAAACAGCAGCGGAACAGCAGCATACAGCAGCAAACAGCAGCAGACAGCAGCAAACAGCAGCGAAACAGCAGCAAACAGCAGCAAACAGCAGCGAAACAGCAGCAAACAACAGCAAGCAGCAGCAAACAGCAGCAAACAACAAGAAGAAGCAGCAAACAGCAGCGAAACAGCAGCAAACAGCAGCAAACAATAGCGAAACTACAGCAAACAGCAGCAAATAACAGCGAAACAGCAGCAAACAACAAGAAGAAGCAGCAAACAGCAGCAAACAACAGCGAAATAGCAGCAAACAGCAGCGAAACAGCAGCATACAGCAGCAAACAGCAGCATACAGCAGCAAACAGCAGCAGACTGCAGCAAACAGCAGCGAAACAGCAGCAAACAGCAGCAAACAATAGCGAAACTACAGCAAACAGCAGCAAATAACAGCGAAACAGCAGCAAACAACAAGAAGAAGCAGCAAACAGCAGCAAACAGCAGCAAACAACAGCGAAACAGCAGCAAACAGCAGCGAAACAGCAGCATACAGCAGCAAACAGCATCAGACTGCAGCAAACAGCAGCGAAACAGCAGCAAACAGCAGCAAACAGCAGCAAAACAGCAGCAAACAACAGCAAGCAGCAGCAAACAGCAGCAAACAACAAGAAGCAGCAAACAGCAGCAAACAGCAGCAAGCAACAGTAAATAATAGTAATCAGCAGCAAACAGCAGCAAGCAACAGTAAATAATAGTAAACAGCAGCAAACAGCAGCAAACAACAAGAAGAAGCAGTAAACAGCAGCAAACAACAAGAAGAAGCAGTAAACAGCAGCAAACAACAAGAAGAAGCAGTAAACAGAAGCAAACAGCAGCGAAACAGCAGCAAACAACAAGAAGAAGCAGTAAACAGCAGCAAACAACAAGAAGAAGCAGTAAACAGAAGCAAACAGCAGCGAAACAGCAGCAAACAACAAGAAGAAGCAGCAAACAGCAGCAAACAACAGCGAAATAGCAGCAAACAACAGCAAACAACAAGAAGAAGCAGCAAACAGCAGCAAACAACAGCGAAACAGCAGCAAAAACAACAAGAAGAAGCAGTAAACAGCAGCAAAACAGCAGCAAACAACAGCAAACTGCAGCAAACAGCAGCAAACAACAGCAAACAGCAGCGAAACAGCAGCAAACAACAAGAAGAAGCAGTAAACAGCAGCAAACAACAAGAAGAAGCAGTAAACAGAAGCAAACAGCAGCGAAACAGCAGCAAACAACAAGAAGAAGCAGTAAACAGCAGCAAACAACAAGAAGAAGCAGTAAACAGCAACAAACAACAAGAAGAAGCAGTAAACAGCAGCAAAACAGCAGCAAACAACAGCAAACTGCAGCAAACAACAGCAAACAGCAGCAAACAACAGCAAACAGCAGCAAACAACAGCGAAACAGCAGCAAACAACAGCAAACAGCAGCAAACAACAGCGAAACTGCAGCAAATAACAGCAAACAGCAGCAAACAACAGCAAACAGCAGCGAACAGCAGCAAACAGCAGCAAACATCGGCGAAACAGCAGCACACAGCAGCAAACAACGGCGAAACAGCAGCACACAGCAGCAAACAACGGCGAAACAGCAGCATACAGCAGCAAACAACAGCAAACGTTTAATTTTTTTATCACCATCGCATATTAAAAAGAAATTAAATGTAATTTTGTAAGTGAAAAACGTAAATTTTGCAAATAGAAAATGCGATGATTAAGAAATGTAATAATTGTATGTTTTTTTGTCAGTAATGTAGTAATATTATATAATTAAAAACTGTGAAATTGTGTTCTTGCATGCAAAATACCAACAATACACTCCGCAAAACGCCATACAAACCATATACTGCTGTAAGAGAGGATGAATACTTGATGACGTCATCAAAGCCAACCCGCCAATTAAAATACTACCCCATCTTAGATACAGAAATGGAAAGTAAACAAAAACGACGAAACCACTCTCCAATGATTACCATGGGCTTTTTGTTAGGGGTTGCTAAGGCCGACATCTTGGTCCCCGCCCCTATCCACCCATTATCACCAATCATAGTTCGGTGAGGAAAATGACAATATGGCCAACGCATGGTTTGTTCATAAGTTTTCGATTACGTCCTCTTACAGTGGATTTGTTCCATCGTGCGAACGTTACCACGTGATGAAGTCAAGGTGTTTCTCAGACATTGATTAGTTAGCAGTCTCCAGGTAAGCAGATATGTTCGCTATTAAAGGCACCTTATTAGGATACCACTAACCAAAGCCCAGCTAACTGTCATACGTTTCAATACTTCGTTTGTTTAAAGCTCCTTTTCTTCCAAGGTAAGGACATTTTATTTTGTTTATAAATTTCTAGTTTTGATTTTCTTGTTTGTCTATGTTATCAGTAAAGCTATGTTGTTCTCTATGTTATCAGTAGGCGAGCTATGTTGTTCTCTATGTCATCAGTAGGCGAGCTATGTAGTTCTCTATGTCATCAGTAGGCGAGCTATGTTGTTCTCTATGTTATCAGTAGACGAGCTATGTTGTTCTCTATGTTATCAGTAGGCGAGCTATGTTGTTCTCTATGTTATCAGTAAGCGAGCTATGTTGTTTCTCTATGTTATCAGTAGGCGAGCTATGTTGTTCTCTATGTTATCAGTAAGCGAGCTATGTTGTTCTCTATGTTATCAGTAGGCGAGCTATGTTGTTCTCTATGTTATCAGTAAGAGAGCTATGTTGTTCTCTATTTTATCAGTAGGCGAGCTATGTTGTTCTCTATGTTATCAGTAGGCGAGCTATGTTGTTCTCTATGTTATCAGTAGGCGAGCTATGTTGTTCTCTATGTTATCAGTAGACGAGCTATGTTGTTCTCTATGTTATCAGTAGGCGAGCTATGTTGTTCTCTATGTTATCAGTAGGCGAGCTATGTTGTTCTCTATGTTATCAGTAGGCGAGCTATGTTGTTCTCTATGTTATCAGTAGGCGAGCTATGTTGTTCTCTATGTTATCAGTAGGCGAGCTATGTTGTTCTCTATGTTATCAGTAGGCGAGCTATGTTGTTCTCTATGTTATCAGTAAGCGAGCTATGTTGTTCTCTATGTTATCAGTAAGCGAGCTATGTTGTTCTCTATGTTATCAGTAGGCGAGCTATGTTGTTCTCTATGTTATCAGTAGACGAGCTATGTTGTTCTCTATGTTATCAGTAGGCGAGCTATGTTGTTCTCTATGTTATCAGTAGGCGAGCTATGTTGTTCTCTATGTTATCAGTAAGCGAGCTATGTTGTTCTCTATGTTATCAGTAGGCGAGCTATGTTGTTCTCTATGTTATCAGTAGGCGAGCTATGTTGTTCTCTATGTTATCAGTAGACGAGCTATGTTGTTCTCTATGTTATCAGTAGGCGAGCTATGTTATTCTCTATGTTATCAGTAGGCGAGCTATGTTGTTCTCTATGTTATCAGTAGGCGAGCTATGTTGTTCTCTATGTTATCAGTAGGCGAGCTATGTTGTTCTCTATGTTATCAGTAGGCGAGCTATGTTGTTCTCTATGTTATCAGTAGGCGAGCTATGTTGTTCTCTATGTTATCAGTAGTATGTTGTTCTCTATGTTATCAGTAGGAGCTATGTTGTTCTCTAGTTATCAGTATATGTTGTTCTCTATGTTATCAGTAAGAGAGCTATGTTGTTCTCTATGTTATCAGTAGGCGAGCTATGTTGTTCTCTATGTTATCAGTAGGCGAGCTATGTTGTTCTATGTTGTTATGTTGTTCTCTATGTTATCAGTAGGCGAGCTATGTTGTTCTCTATGTTATCAGTAGGCGAGCTATGTTGTTCTCTATGTTATCAGTAGGCGAGCTATGTTGTTCTCTATGTTATCAGTAGGCGAGCTATGTTGTTCTCTATGTTATCAGTAGGCGAGCTATGTTGTTCTCTATGTTATCAGTAGTTGTTCTCTATGTTATCAGCGAGCTATGTTGTTCTGTTTATCTCTATGTTGTTCTCTATGTTATCAGTAGGCGAGCTATGTTGTTCTCTATGTTATCAGTAGGCGAGCTATGTTGTTCTCTATGTTATCAGTAGGCGAGCTATGTTGTTCTCTATGTTATCAGTTGGCGAGCTATGTTGTTGTTATCAGTAAGCGAGCTATGTTGTTCTCTATGTTATCAGTAGGCGAGCTATGTTGTTCTCTATGTTATCAGTAGGCGAGCTATGTTGTTCTCTATGTTATCAGTAGGCGAGCTATGTTGTTCTCTATGTTATCAGTAGGCGAGCTATGTTGTTCTCTATGTTATCAGTAAGAGAGCTATGTTGTTCTCTATGTTATCAGTAGGCGAGCTATGTTGTTCTCTATGTTATCAGTAGGCGAGCTATGTTGTTCTCTATGTTATCAGTAGGCGAGCTATGTTGTTCTCTATGTTATCAGTAGGCGAGCTATGTTGTTCTCTATGTTATCAGTAGTTATCAGTAGCGAGCTATGTTGTTCTCTATGTTATCAGTAGGCGAGCTATGTTGTTCTCTATGTTATCAGTAGGCGAGCTATGTTGTTCTCTATGTTATCAGTAGGCGAGCTATGTTGTTCTCTATGTTATCAGTAGGCGAGCTATGTTGTTCTCTATGTTATCAGTAGGCGAGCTATGTTGTTCTCTATGTTATCAGTAGGCGAGCTATGTTGTTCTCTATGTTATCAGTAGGCGAGCTATGTTGTTCTCTATGTTATCAGTAGGCGAGCTATGTTGTTCTCTATGTTATCAGTAGGCGAGCTATGTTGTTCTCTATGTTATCAGTAGGCGAGCTATGTTGTTCTCTATGTTATCAGTAGGTATGTTGTTCTCTATGTTATCAGTAGGCGAGCTATGTTGTTCTCTATGTTATCAGTAGGCGAGCTATGTTGTTCTCTATGTTATCAGTAGGCGAGCTATGTTGTTCTCTATGTTATCAGTAGGCGAGCTATGTTGTTCTCTATGTTATCAGTAGGCGAGCTATGTTGTTCTCTATGTTATCAGTAGGCGAGCTATGTTGTTCTCTATGTTATCAGTAGGCGAGCTATGTTGTTCTCTATGTTATCAGTAGGCGAGCTATGTTGTTCTCTATGTTATCAGTAGGCGAGCTATGTTGTTCTCTATGTTATCAGTAGGCGAGCTATGTTGTTCTCTATGTTATCAGTCAGTAGCGAGCTATGTTGTTCTCTATGTTATCAGTAGGCGAGCTATGTTGTTCTCTATGTTATCAGTAGGCGAGCTATGTTGTTCTCTATGTTATCAGTAGGCGAGCTATGTTGTTCTCTATGTTATCAGTGTATGTTGTTCTCTATGTTATCAGTAGGCGAGCTATGTTGTTCTCTATGTTATCAGTAGGCGAGCTATGTTGTTCTCTATGTTATCAGTAGGCGAGCTATGTTGTTCTCTATGTTATCAGTAGGCGAGCTATGTTGTTCTCTATGTTATCAGTAGGCGAGCTATGTTGTTCTCTATGTTATCAGTAGGCGAGCTATGTTGTTCTCTATGTTATCAGTAGGCGAGCTATGTTGTTCTCTATGTTATCAGTAGGCGAGCTATGTTGTTCTCTATGTTATCAGTAGGCGAGCTATGTTGTTCTCTATGTTATCAGTAGGCGAGCTATGTTGTTCTCTATGTTATCAGTAAGCGAGCTATGTTGTTCTCTATGTTATCAGTAGGCGAGCTATGTAGTTCTCTATGTTATCAGTAGGCGAGCTATGTTGTTCTCTATGTTATCAGTAGGCGAGCTATGTTGTTCTCTATGTTATCAGTAGGCGAGCTATGTTGTTCTCTATGTTATCAGTAGGCGAGCTATGTTGTTCTCTATGTTATCAGTAGGCGAGCTATGTTGTTCTCTATGTTATCAGTAGGCGAGCTATGTTGTTCTCTATGTTATCAGTAGGCGAGCTATGTTGTTCTCTATGTTATCTCTAGGCGAGCTATGTTGTTCTCTATGTTATCAGTAGACGAGCTATGTTGTTCTCTATGTTATCAGTAGGCGAGCTATGTTGTTCTCTATGTTATCAGTAGGCGAGCTATGTTGTTCTCTATGTTATCAGTAGGCGAGCTATGTTGTTCTCTATGTTATCAGTAGACGAGCTATGTTGTTCTCTATGTTATCAGTAGGCGAGCTATGTTGTTCTCTATGTTATCAGTAGGCGAGCTATGTTGTTCTCTATGTTATCAGTAGGCGAGCTATGTTGTTCTCTATGTTATCAGTAGGCGAGCTATGTTGTTCTCTATGTTATCAGTAGTCGAGCTATGTTGTTCTCTATGTTATCAGTAGGCGAGCTATGTTGTTCTCTATGTTATCAGTAGGCGAGCTATGTTGTTCTCTATGTTATCAGTAGGCGAGCTATGTTGTTCTCTATGTTATCAGTAGGCGAGCTATGTTGTTCTCTATGTTATCAGTAGGCGAGCTATGTAGTTCTCTATGTTATCAGTAGGCGAGCTATATTGTTCTCTATGTTATCAGTAAGAGAGCTATGTTGTTCTCTATGTTTTCAGTAAGCGAGCTATGTTGTTCTCTATGTTATCAGTAGGCGAGCTATGTTGTTCTCTATGTTATCAGTAGGCGAGCTATGTTGTTCTCTATGTTATCAGTAGGCGAGCTATGTTGTTCTCTATGTTATCAGTAGGCGAGCTATGTTGTTCTCTATGTTATCAGTAGGCGAGCTATGTTGTTCTCTATGTTATCAGTAAGCGAGCTATGTTGTTCTCTGTTTTCAGTAAGCGAGCTATGTTGTTCTCTATGTTATCAGTAGGCGAGCTATGTTGTTCTCTATGTTATCAGTAGGCGAGCTATGTTGTTCTCTATGTTATCGAGCTATGTTGTTCTCTATGTTATCAGTAGGCGAGCTATGTTGTTCTCTATGTTATCAGTAAGCGAGCTATGTTGTTCTCTATGTTATCAGTAAGCGAGCTATGTTGTTCTCTATGTTATCAGTAGGCGAGCTATGTTGTTCTCTATGTTATCAGTAAGCGAGCTATGTTGTTCTCTATGTTGTTCTCTATGTTATCAGTAGGCGAGCTATGTTGTTCTCTATGTTATCAGTAGGCGAGCTATGTTGTTCTCTATGTTATCAGTAGGCGAGCTATGTTGTTCTCTATGTTATCAGTAGGCGAGCTATGTTGTTCTCTATGTTATCAGTAAGCGAGCTATGTTGTTCTCTATGTTATCAGTAGGCGAGCTATGTTGTTCTCTATGTTATCAGTAGGCGAGCTATGTTGTTCTCTGTTTTCAGTAAGCGAGCTATGTTGTTCTCTATGTTATCAGTAGGCGATATTTAAAGAGGTTTCAGTTGAATCTTTGATTATTAGGGCGTGATAGGGGACATCATGACAGCTACTTTGATGTTTAAAGAAGTTTCAGCTGGAGGTGATGATTAAGACGTGATAGGGGGCATCATTACAGCTACTGTGACGTTTAAAGAGGTTTCAGTTTGAATATTGATGATCTGGATGCGGTTGGGAAAACCACCGCCCTGTAAAGGCTAAAAGTTTTATGTTCTTATTCAACTAATTCTGAAATAAAAAAAAATATTTGTACAAGATATGTTGTGACCACCCTATACAGATTTAGGCCATATCCACACGAAAGTTCAATTCCGTAAGTTGGAAGTGTGTTAAGAACTATGCTTTAAACAAACAACTATTTACCATTGTCGTTCATTTTCTAACTTCAGTGAGACTATGGGTGACCAGAACTTCAGTCTTCAGAATCAGACGACGCTCTTATTCAACGAAAGCGAACCTACCAACTTTACCAATTATACCAACTCGGACAACGAAATGCTCGCTGAGATGTATATACACGGAATCGTTTGGCCAACCATTTCATCCATTGGTATTGTGGGTAACATTTTGTCGTTTGTGGTAATAGCGAAACTTGCGAACTCTTCGTTCTATCTCTGTCTCGCGTGTCTAGCCCTATCCGACATGGCTGCATTGGTTGTCGGAGTGACCGTATTTATTGTGGAAATGACGGGATCGGTGTTCGAAAGCCCTGTCCAAATTTACTGCTCTGCCATCGAGGCATGCTTGAGAACATTTTCCCAATTATCATCGTGGATCACAGTAGCCGTCACTGTCGATCGGTATATAGCTGTCTGTCATCCATTAAAAAAAAATCAGTATTGTACCAGAAAGAATGCGCTGATTATCATCGGAATAGAACTCCTGGTTATTGTTGCTGTCAATATTCCGATCATATGTCTTGAATGGGATGACGAGTATTCATCCTGTGTTGTACCTGGATTCACTCAAAACTATTGCTTTGAATATGGTTACTTTATTGATCTGTCTGTTTACGTTCTTATACCCTTGGGTTTAATTTGTGTCTTCAATGTGTTTATAATCAAAGGAATCTACACTTCAGCAATTACAAGACGCAAAATGTTTTCCATCAATGAAAACATGGCTAACACTGACGCCACGAAGGATTCAAAGATGAAAACAATTACGATTTTGTTCACCATCTCTACGTTCTTTATTCTGTCTTTTCTGCCTTTTATAGGTTTATCCTTCTACGCCATAGTTTTAAACAAGCATTGGGATGAAATTAGGGAACAATTCCCAATCCCTTTTGCTATTACATATATAGGCTCGGTATTGAATCACTCTATCAATTTTCTTCTGTATGGTTTATCGGGACAGCGTTTCCGGGAAAAATTTGTAGAAATATTTTGTTTTCGTCGTTTTGTATAGGAAAGGTTAAAAAGAATACAGCTGTTTGTTCCATACTTAAAGAACAATTAAAGCCATTTCCTTTGGGCCGAAGATGAGAACCTGTTTCTCAAGACCAATTAACCGCTATAGAAAGCAATGAATTTTCATTTTTTTTCATGAATATGTGAAGTAGTACATTAGTGTAAAAACTGTTCAATTTAGTTCGGCAGAAATCAATGCCAAAATATTAATGGGGAGGTGTACTATCTACAAAGCTCAAAAATGATAAATTCCATTATTGTCAATAGTAGGTGTTTCAAAACAACGTCAAGTATATCATGAGCTTGTAAAGCACTACCAAAGGAATTAAAACATGAGGGTATTGAGGCAAAATTTGGAGATTGACATTTACCCATATTTGAACTGTATATAGAAATTTAAAATTCCAGAAAGCATACCCAAACACTGTATTCCTTCTTTGACTTTTCAGTGATGCAAGGTGCCTGAAATATCAGGAGGCGAGACGTAATACCTAAATGTCAAGCAGTTTTTCTTCGTGCATGTATCTGCATTTGTTGACTGTAGCCACCGAGAGTTTTCTATGAGCTTGGGTGTAAAAGTTTAATTCCATCTCTTATACGTACACTATACGCTCTATTTCAAACACTCAGCGCGAAATTGTAGATATTATACCAGTATAGTGTAGACTGTATATAGACTATTTCCCAGAAAACGATTGTGTCGTTACGAACTTGATATAGAAAGTAGATGTTGTACCGGTGGTACATGTCCTAAATATACCCAGAAATATCTGTTTCGTTGTGAACTAAGTTACGACTGTAAATAGTATACCGGATTGATGTTGCTTGTGTATAAAATATTTCCTGGAGTACATCCGTGCTGTCGCGAACATGAACGTTGCATTAGAAGTTAGATTTTGTACTAGAGAGATGTATTTATTGTATATGCTATTTCCTAGAAAAGTTCTGCTGTAGGAAATAAGTACAAGAATGTAGATGTTGTAGTAGTGTGATGTAGTCTGTATATAGGTTATTGCCTAGAAAAGTTCAGCTGTGGGAAATTATATACTAGAATGCAGATATTGTACTAGTATGATGTAGTCTTTATATAAGGTATTTCCTAGAAAAAAATAGGACTTTCGAGGTTTCACCAAAGGTTGTATTTAAAACGAGAGTCATTAACGGACTTTGGGTTCCTCTACTAAAACAGTAAGAAAAATTAAGCGTGTCTACTTAAACGCGTCTTCTACTTCATCAATGGCACCCCCTTGTAAATTCTGGTTGATTCAAGTTACTGTCACATCCTCAAATGAGAACAAGGTATACTACAACGAAACCAATAGCTACACTAACGATTATTAAACACGTCCAACTTCACATCGCTTAGAGAAATAGAAGTTTATTCTGAAAAAAAAATTTTACGCGAATTTATTCTATCCTAGACTACAACAAAGATGAGGATCCCTCTTAAAAATCAGGAATATAAAATGTTTACTGTTGTCATGGATCGACTTCTCTAAAAAGCGAAGATTAGTTCACCTCGTAAATAATGAAGTTTTAGTATATAGCATGTTTGTCGTTGATCGACTTCTCTAGCATGCGAAGATTTGTTGTTTTGGCAACTTGTTGGTACTGTTGAATATAGGAGATCAAGACGATCCATACATAGTAATGGCAGCATGGAAAGCACGTGCAGGAAACATCGATGTTACGTTTGTTTTATGTACTTTTTGTTTTAACATGTTGATGTACATATATGAATACATAAGTTGTCTGTGAGAAATAAAAAAGGGTAGAACCATCCGCAAATGGAAATCTTGTGTCATTTTATTACAAAGGGGGTATACTTACAAAAAATGCTACAACTGAAAAACAACACACAGTATTGTCGAGAAGACAGCTTAATCATTGAACTACAGTGACCTTGACCATTAGCAATGTCAAATAAATGAGACTAAAATAACGAAACTATCGACATGTCCACAAAATCTGAATTGAAACATGACAACAACAAGAAAGAGTTTACATGGAACATATGATAATTGGAGACTTATCTGTAATCTCATTTCAGTCGAGCCTAGAATCTGACATAAAGCTGTGTGAAGTTTCAGATTCTGACAGACCAATACACAATGTACATTGTTAGGACCTTAACCTTTGACCTCTGACCATGGCATTCAATTATATGTAGTCGAAGCAAAAGTCAAATACCACTCAGCATTCCATGTTTAGGGTTAGGGTTAGGGTTGGGGTTGGGGTTAGGGTTAGGGTTAGGGTTAGGGTTAGGGTATTGAGCTGCTAGAACTTTAACCTTTACGGAACGTTGTCATATTAACCGGAATCCATTGTAGGATCAAGGAAACATCATAAATGCTGTTTTATCTTGTGAATCTCAAAAAGTGAATAAAAGAACATCTCCACCTGATTCTATTGTGGGGTCGAAAATGATTTCTTGGATATTGTCTAGTGGAAAAGTAGACTGTATCGTGAATGTAATGTAAATTGCTTCCTCAAACATACTAGTGTTCGTATTTAAAGGTATGAATGGTAGATGAATATTCCGTCAGAGTTAGCAAACCTTATCTAAATCTCATTTAAACAATAATTGTTTACATAGGAATAAGGAATATTTATCCAGAATTACTAGTTATTACTAGTTACTACTAGTTATTAGTGATACAAACGGAAATACACAGATATTGTATTTGCAAATTATGGATATATACACTGTTGGCAATACAAAAAATACTTGCCAGGCTTCAGGCAGATTTGTTCATTTGCTGGTAGAATTGTTGCCGATATGCGCTATCATTACCATAATAAAACAGATAAGACAGTAAGACAACATACTATGATGTAAATCTCGTGAACATGTTCTAAACCATAAAATGTACACATTAGACGATCTCAGGATTTAATCTTATGATGTCCCTTTATTTCCCCATTCATCCCTACTCATTCAGTTATACACATTTGACAATTAATATAGAAGTGATAATATCTATGTGATATTTCAAAAATAATTACACTGTGTTGATTTTTAAAAACAAATCTACGACTCTCAGAAGACACTTGTTCGTCATCTTGGTGATGTAAGATAAACAGTGACATAAACCGGGCGTTTGAACATTGCTTATTGCTTTTTAATTCGCTAATGATATCTTCAGGTGACATCTTTCAACATTTCATGGGGAAAGTTCTGTAAGGCCTGTATATGGTTATGTAAATTTCCACATATACAATGCGTATATGCGCATATATCTTCAAAAACATAATTGAAATATTGTTTGTGCGTAGACTGTTACTGAAAGTAACTGGAGATATTTCTTCTGGAGAGTCTTGAGACCGGAAACACTATTGTAGGGTTGAACCCTATTTTCTCTTAGTGTGGGCCCAGATGTTCTCGATTCGCGAGCAGGAAATCAAGAGCAGATTGATAGGGTAGCAGTCACTCTTCTCTCAGTTTCCTACCACAATTGGAAAAAGTGAAAGATGCTGTCAGACGGTCAAGAGTCTTATCTAGAAATACGGAGGAAAACAACAATAATGTAAATGTATAGTTTACAAGCGTTCCATTGCACTATCGGTGCTCCATTTCGAGCTTGTGGTAGACCAGCCATTTTAAAAGAAATGTCATGTAGCACATCTAAACTGTGAAATTGTGTGACCACAGTCTCTCATTTAAGGAAGGGGGAGATAATTCAATCACAGAGCGATGACCCCAGTATATTGATGTTACATATTACATATTTCAAAAGGTACATCTATTCCCTCGAACGGAAGAAATATGCTACAATAGTATTTTTCTATTTTACATCATTAGGGTAGAGTTATTCTATAACAGGCGATTAAATTAGCATCAGATTGGATCAGAAAATGCACAGATTATATATAAACTCTGTTTTTATGCATTGGGACTAGAACATTTGACGACAAAGTTACATCACAAGCTGAATTATGGTTACAAACTGAGTTTCTATGACGGCAGTTATAAACATGATACACAAACATACAGTGGTGATACGATTAAAGTCTTCGTATCTAGATTGTAGCAAGCTTATCTACGGGTATAAAGTTTACAGATCACTGGAGCAGAACCACTGTTATTATTGAGCCGAAGTGGCTCCGTTTGCCATCTTTAACCTATTCACTCGAGCTGCTAATGCAAGAAGTATGTTTTATGCTGTATAAGGGAGGACAATCTGATATATATATGTATCATACAACTGGGATTCACTAAAGCTTGCTTTACATTTATACAAATATTTTTATTTTTCCGGTCAACATTTTGTTCATTTCATTTTTTTCAAGAATTTATTAAACTCTACATCTATTTCAAATGAAATAAAATCATTTGTATCACTCAATGGTTTACGAGTTATCAAGATATATATCTATATGTATGGACATTACGATATCGCCGTAAATCATCAAAGGACCAGATGTTGCTCATTCTTGTCTATGCCTTTCCAAAGGTTTACATCAACTCGTGTGAATTGCCTGTCAGCATCAGAAACAGTCATGTACACAGCGAAATACCGCATAGAAATAAAGTTCGATATAAATTCAGGTTTGCACGGTGTTTAACAGTCGAGAAATACTCTTGTATAGGGATCAGTCAACCGGATGACGTGACAAGATATATTCAGTTTGTTAACAAAAATAACCCGTGCTACATGAAAGCCTACCTGAAAGAACGAAAACGTAAGTGTTTGTTAGTAATATGTGGACGCCTTTTAATTTGTTCACGGGTCTCTGTGTAAGTATTTCTTTTGTTCTTGTTTTGCTCCAATCTCATCGAATTCGTGTTGGTATTTTCTTTGTCGTCATCGATGTGGATGTGAATTGATGTCCATGATGAAACTGACCGACTCCCAAAGTGTCACTCTGCTCTGATCACGGTTTAATATTATCGTTTGAATGTTGTGAATCCTGAAGTTTTATACTCATCAACTTGATACCGTGTTGTAGATTACTAAGTTTAAGCTTTAATAATTATATCTTTATAACTGTAACTTCCTTTCTAATATTCTTTTCAGAATCAATCTTGCTGCTTTAACATCCCATAACGGAGAATGGCATTTTTGGAATGGGAAGATTATGTCATATTCATCGTAACACTCATCTTTTCCCTGGGAATTGGTTTATATTATTCTGTAAGGGACTCAGAAAAGAAGACAACGAACTATTTTTTATTAGGAGATGGTAATATGTCCATATTTCCTGTTGCAATGTCATTGATGGTATCATTTGAGTCAGGGATCATGATGCTGTCTATTCCTGCTGAGGTCTACATGTACGGCATGCAGTGGTATATGTCTATCATTTCTATGTTTGTATCCAACATGCTGACGATGCATCTCATCATACCAACACAAAGGAAGCTTAACATTACTAGTTTGAACCAGGTATAAGGATGAATATTACATATCTTATTTTCATAATCAAATAACTGATCAATTTCATCTTACGTCGGAAATTGGGATCTATTCAATCAGTATTTTTTAAGGTTTTACAAAAGACATATAAGTAAATTTTACCTTTCAATAAAAATAGAATTGAAATTCAAATAATGAATTACGCTGTATATCATACAGCTGTTTCCTTCTCGTCAGATTTACTATTGATGCGAAGGGCCTAAATATCAAAACTTTGGAGGCAGCTGGGGAAAATAAAAATGGACCAAATACTCTGTCGAAATCTAGATGGGTGGTAGTAGGGGTTGGGTAGTTGTTTGGGAGGGTGTGTATTATCCCCCTTAATTCAATAGATTTAGTAATTTTTATATATCTGCTAGTTTCAAAAGAATATCAAGCACATGCACTAAAGAAGATTGGAATAATGACACAATTGCGGTATTTATGTCCCATTTAAGAATTGAAAATTATTACATTTATCACACATATTACCAAATTCTCTCTCTCTCTCTCTCTCTCTCTCTCTCTCTCTCTCTCTCTCTCTCTCTCTCTCTCTCTCTCTCTCTCTTATCTATTTGTACTTCTCTGATACTGAGAATAATCAATGTGTATTTTTATTGATTTCTCTCAGATTAAGAATACAGCTAGTCTTTTTTGAGTTCTCTCAGATTCGGAATACAGCTAGTCCTTTTTGAGTTCTCTCAGATTCAGAATACAGCTAGTCCTTTCTTAGTTCTCTCAGATTCAGAATACAGCTAGTCCTTTTTGAGTTCTCTCAGATTCAGAATACAGCTAGTCCTTTCTTAGTTCTCTCAGATTCGGAATACAGCTAGTCCTTTCTTAGTTCTCTCAGATTCAGAATACAGCTAGTCCTTTCTTAGTTCTCTCAGATTCAGAATACAGCTAGTCCTTTCTTAGTTCTCTCAGATTCAGAATACAGCTAGTCCTTTCTTAGTTCTCTCAGATTCAGAATACAGCTAGTCCTTTCTTAGTTCTCTCAGATTCAGAATACAGCTAGTCCTTTCTTAGTTCTCTCAGATTCAGAATACAGCTAGTCCTTTCTTAGTTCTCTCAGATTAAGAATACAGCTAGTCCTTTCTTAGTTCTCTCAGATTCAGAATACAGCTAGTCCTTTCTTAGTTCTCTCAGATTCGGAATACAGCTAGTCCTTTCTTAGTTCTCTCAGATTCAGAATACAGCTAGTCCTTTCTTAGTTCTCTCAGATTCGGAATACAGCTAGTCCTTTCTTAGTTCTCTCAGATTCGGAATACAGCTAGTCTTTTTTTGTCGCTGCAGTATTTTGAGCTTCGATATAAATCCCATGGACTGAGGCTGTTTTCTACGGTGATCCGTTTACTGGCTGTGGTAAGTTGGATATACATTTTCTGTATCTTATATCTTCATACGTGGGTGTGTAATTTATGCACATAAAGATTCGTAGAAGTCAATTGAAAAGTTTTACAGTGGAACAGGAAACACGAAAAGATGGGATATGAAACGTATCAAATCATTAGCAAAAGGCACGTCTAGGACACTGGACTAATATATAACAAAGATTCGTGGAAATCAATTGAATGATGTTAAAGTTGTAGCTCGTTCTCAAAATAATATTATACTGAGAACTAGGCTTTATATCGAAGATAATTTCCTATTAACTCACAAAAGTTTGATTTTTAAAGTTGCCTCTGATCTACCGATACTTTGTGTTGATCTGTGGTAATCTTAAGAGTTGCTTATCTCATTCTGTATTGCCTTATTAATTTATCACTAACCTATCCTTTTTCTGTTTAAATGGAACAAGACAAACTATCTTGGCAATGTTGTGTTTGTACCAGCTGTAACATTGGAAATAGGTAAGTCATTTACCACGTCAGTTACTGTATCGAAAACAAATCAAAGAAACTAGTATTATTTCAATGATTTTACAATAAGTAATATTTATTTAAGCATTAAATACCAGTTAAAAGTGTCACTATCCATTGGTTTTCACGTGTTAGGTATACGAGATATACATGCATATGTTTCATGCGCTGGTATAAACAAAACCTGGTTGCGTAATATTTTGTGTTTTTAATCATATTGTCTCGAAAATAATTTCATCAGATATGTTACGATGTCCTTAATATCAATAAATTAACACAAGGTATATAGCAATGTTGTTGATGTAAAGGCTTCAGATTTGAATAACCTATTTTACATGTACCCGACTTTTGTGTGTGCTATTTGTAAAATTCCTGCCTATGTATATATATATATATATATATATATATATATATATATAGTAATAAAGTGATGAATTCTATAAGCAAAAATATAAAAAAAATTAAAAGATTGGAAAACACGATGAGCTGTAAAACATAAGTATCTATGTACATTATGTAAAACATCTGATGAAGAAATGAAAGCGGATATGTTTTACAGCTCATTGTGTTTTCCAGTCTTTTAATTATATATGTATATATATATTGCGATCTATGTTATCATATCACGTAATAAAACAACTTGCCACGATCATCAATTTTCAGAATTTCAAGTTGTTGTTCAACTTCACAACATCCTTTTTGGGGGGATGTCGTGGTGGTGTAATGATTAGGCAGTTTGGAATGTCTTAGCTCGGTGATTGGTGCTGTAGATTGGATTAGGCAGAGTTTAAAATTTGACTTCCTTCTTCACTTGTGTTCCAGTGTCTAAAATATTATTAGATTAACATAATGCATCATATACAGTAATTTTGTTGATCCGAAAATTCCGGATTTGAATTCTCTGTTGTCTCTGTTGTCTTCAGTAGACTGAACTACTGTGGATTCATTTATTTTCGTTGGGTTCAATTTTCGTTGTTTCTACAAATTAGACAGTTTCGTGGACTCATAAATTCGTGGATTTTTGGTTCTGTGGGAAAAAAATAAAAACGTTAGAATTTTCTCTTTTTGCTTCCAGTCGAATTTTTTTCTGTTTGTATTAAGGCTATGTTCACAGGAATTAACACTAATGACAAGAATAAAAGAACGTTTTTTTTTCAAGATGGCGTCCTGTGTTTTTATAACGCTGTTTACAACAGTCTCGCATTAATATCAAACCACAAATCAGTATATATCCTGGCGTGTAATCAATCGGTAATTATCAGAAACAATTGTTTTCAGTGGATAAACATTGTGTGCTGATCAGTCGGTGTACCGCAGTCATATGAAAACACCACGCGTATCGATGGGACCATGTGTGTAAACAGGTGTGTAAACAAGATCTGCATTATTAATAATTATTGTGAACCTGTAGTCGGATAGAAATACGGATCCAATATTCAATCGACAGGATGGTCCGATCAAGCCTAGTGTCCACAGTGTCGCTAACGACTGCGATCCCATCATACTTAGCATCACAATGGGTACTTACCCTTTGTTATGTTTAATAATATATAATTATATATCGTTGACACCAATTTAGCGTATCCATGTCGAGCCTCAGACTACCCGACTCCCGACTAATTACGGGGCTTCTGTCATTACCGGTGGACGTTTCCGGTGTCGGCAAAGATTACTTGGTCAAATTTCAAAATTACTTTAGTAAGTAGTTCATATTTCGTTGTGTTTTTAAATTCGTGGATTTGCTCATCCACGAAAACAACGAAAATTGGACCCCCACGAAATAAAATGAATCCACAGTATATTACCTTCGCGGAATCAAAATGAAATGTAAAGGTCAAACTTATGTACACTGCTGATAAATAATAAAGAGTACTGTATAAAGACAAACACATCAATAACAATTTCCAATACAAATTAAAAGTATATCCAATTATCAAATTAAACTGCATGATACGGCTTCCTTTTTTCGCATTATTTGTGTCATGTAATCATTCAACTTTCCAGTGGCTGGAATCCCAGTATGGATCTCTATCGTAACATTGATGGGCGTTGTAGTAATCTATACAATAATTGTAAGTGTGGCTTATAACCCTTCCTTAAAGATTGTGTTACAGACACCCAACAATACAAACTTTAAATTAATTCCAGAATATATTTGAAATAATGAAATAATAGTATTATTGTTGTACCCTTCTTGGACTCGTCATTGATTCGAAGGGTGAATGTTTTAACCCTACGGAAAGGTCAGAATCAACAGATCACAATGAACATGTGTCTATTTTTCAAAGTGTCACAGTTCAAATAAGTTGCACGTGGTTTGCAGGTTACATCGAAATACCAGCAGTGGCTATCTTCTATCAATGACTGCACAAGTAAAAAGGTCAAAATAGGTTAAGAGAGTCATTCTTACAACCAATTCTGTTTTGATTTTTATAGTACATTTAATAAATATCAATATGTTTACTTTTGTCATTCACATTGAACGATCTATAGATATTTCACAGGGAGTTTGTCTCAAAACCTTATGTCTTGTTTGTTAAGGACGACTTTTCATTGTAGGGAGGTTTCCAAGCAGTCGTCTGGACAGACGTTTTCCAAGCCTTCTTCATGTTTGGCGGTATATTTGCCATCCTTATCAAGGTAAACAACACTTCAATTGCCCTCTATTTAATCCATTCATTTCATATTTAAGGATATTCTTTCTATAGTTATAGAGTCGTGCTGAAGGTCTTATAGTAATAGGATTACGAAAAAGTCACGTGTTTGTTGATATCAAGAAATACCGAGTTTCTTAGTATCTAGCTTTCTTTGTTTGCTCTGTAATATTATGAAGAGCACACATATTGTGTTCGTGATTTGTTACTTTTTTGTCGATAAATATGTAAGAGAATGTCAGTTTAATTAACTTATATAATTTGCTCGTGCGGTTGCTGGTTTGAGAGAATATATTGATATTTTTCACGAGTGTGAAATCTCTTTTTTTTTCATTTTGATGCATACGTCGACGTGTATTTACATTGGGCTAATTACAGTGTTAAAGCACAACAAACAAATTAAGGCCATAGTTACCTCAATGCACACTAATGCACCTAGTGACGTAAGCAAGAATTGCGCATTTATTATCTGCATGAGTGATGACAAGTCATTGTAATTCTATGTAAACCTGATCACCATGCCTAATATCGATAAATACAAACGTTGGGGTGACCAAGCTTGCCTTGGGATTCTACATACACCGCATTAGATAAAAAATACTAAATGAGAAAACATTCACTATTCTCTACGTTACCGTATTTTTGTAATAAATATGAATTACTCCTATGGTCGGTCAATACACATATCAAAATGAAGTAATTTAAATATATTTATTTCACAAGGGTACAATAGAGGCAGGTGGACTGACCAAAACATGGACCATAATAACAGAAAAGGGAAGAGTCAACCTACTGAAGTAAGTCGGACCACTTTTCAACATTTCTGCTCAATCTTTTGGTCACTTTGAATTTTTCTAAGACGCGTCCTTGGCATCACAGTTAAGGCCCATAGCATCACTGAGGAGCCCTGGAAGGACGAAACAGCGGCATGATGCACTTTGATTTATCTTTTTGCTCAAAGTTATCTAAATTAGTGTCTGTTGTACAATCTTCCTTAAGTTTCTCCACCCTTGGACACCGGTTACTGAGAAGTTAAGGAGTCTGGTGTCGTTATCATTAGTTTCTAGCCCCGTCCCATCTCTAGATTGCGGGTTCCAGGCCTACGTGCAGTAGTAACCAAGTATTAGTCACAGGTCGGTCGTTTTTCCCCCGGGAACTCCAGCTTTCCTCTTCCACTAAACCTGACACATAGCCTCGACTGTTAGAAGGGCGTAAAGCAACTGACATCAACTTCTAGAAAAACGAAACTGCTGCTGTAGAAAGTGGTATTTATATATATTTATTATCTAACAAACGCCTTCGTTTCATCAATAATGAGATTGAATTGATATTATTATATAAATTTGATACATAGAAACAATAACACAGATTGGTGACACAACATTAGTCCGCTCATCCGACTCTCCACACTAAGGAATAAATACAACCAACTTTCTAAGTTGTTCATTAAATGCTGACAGAGTCTTTAATTTAGTCAGATTTTAGTCAGATAGTTTCTGAATGTTGGAGAAAGCCGTTTACTTCCTATTTAGGAATTTTCTTGATGTTTTTTTATACACAATTTTCGAGGATTTAGTTTGTATCTAATTACATGTGCGAAATATAATTAACCAAAGAGGTATATATTTATTAGAAAATATCGATGCAAGAAATCCTTGGCGCTTTTCGTATGTGAGACGACATATTTTCTCTCTTTTAAAAAATGAAAACCAATTACCTTAAACTTGAAATAGGATAAACGGGAAATCAGATATCCCCTCATCTCGATTGAGAAGCTTTCCATATCTTACATCTCCAACAATTGAGGTTTATTTTGCTAAGTTAATTTGGATTGTTGAAGACATTTAGTATATTTTTATTTCAATACTGAAGATTAAAAGGATAATTTGTCAGTCAAGATATTTCCAATGAATCAACAGGTTGCAAGCTTTAAGTCCATTATGTGATAAAAGTTCCATCAATCCAGCTGTTGGAGACGTATGGCGTTTGTGGGTTTTTTATTGACCACATAAAACTTCTACAAACATGATTTTGAAGTGATTGCTCAACTTGCTATAACAACAAACAGTCTGAATCAAAAATGTCGACCGTTATGTGTTATTTACGTTATATTAGTAGCTTTGTTGACAAATTTATCACTGTTTTTTTATCAGCGAATAGGTTATGATCATAAAAAAGCAGAACATAGTTTATTTACTATGTTTTGAATAAAACCTGGAAACGACGTACTGAAATAATTTCGCTCATGATACATAGATTCATTTTGCAAAATATCTTACAGTTCTGTTTATTGTAAAGTAAGATATAATCTTCTACTTCGCCCAAAACGAATTGATTTCGTCGACATATTAAAACCGAAGTACTTTATCTCTACTCGTTTTCTTCCAAAATACAATACAAATACAATGATGGGTGGTTAGGTTATTGTCAGTGTACTGTTACCGGTTGTATTTTTTTTTTTTTTTTCAATTACCTTTACTTCTTGTCCTGTCTCAAAGCTTTGATCCTGATCCAACCCTGCGTCAGTCATTTTGGAGTTTGATGATCGGTGGTATTACAAGTGGACTTGAACTACAGTTTAGTCAGGCGACTTTCCAAAGAATAAAAGCAACACCGACATTATCAACGACTAAAAGGTTTTTGTTAATTTTCTGTACATCTTTATGTATATTGTAGGAAAATTGTAATCGGGTTTAAAGTTTATTGATAAGTTAAATATTTTTGTCTCCAAGAATACAAAATGTTCGGTGGTGGATTATAATCATTAATATTATCCTAAACATATTGTTGTATAAAGCATGAGTACAGCATAAGCATACCCTGAAACAGAACTCATTCTAGACCAACAGCGAACTGTACCACTGAGAACAATACCGTCCCATACTGGTGATGATAGGGGCTGTAAATAGATGGAAAACCTAGGTACCTGTAAGCTTTTATTTCAACAGAAATACTCTGCAACAATGAAAGAGCAGTCATTTAGACAAAGGCAAGAAAAAAAAATCTGAAAATTCTGCGGATATGCCATCAAGGATAAAATATCGTCAGTGTGTTTTCTTCTTGTAGTCATTAAAAATCCAAATGCTATTACGTCAGATTATGGAGACGTATAAATATCTTATTCTGCAGTCACTAAACATCATTTTATGTAATGTAAAGACACTGAGTTTTTACATAACAAAACATTTCCGTTATATTTAATCTAATTCTATTTATTGACTTCTCCGTTTTAGAATGTTTATTCTAGCTTCGGTATTGTCTTTGTTGATCTCTGGTCTGGCGGTAATTGAGGGCGGTGTCATGTTCGCCTTCTACCATTCAAAGAGCTGCGACCCTCTTGAAGCCAAGCAAGTTCTTAATGAGAACCAGGTAACACAATATGGTTTGATAGATACCAGGAAATTACGAATTTTATTGAAATAAGGGAAAGGTACACCTGCGCGTCTATTTTTTTCATTTTCTTGCGATCACTTTGAATTTCCGTCAGTCGCCTCCGAGGAACTCGTTAAACCGACGTTCTGTACTGTTTTTGATTATTGTAAAAAACGATTATAACCGAGTCTATTTGATAGGCAATGTACACACAGCATAAAGTACACAGTTATATGAAAGGTTGCATATCTTGTATGATATCTATTTAGAGAGTTTAAGTATCGTAAAATGTTCTCAACCTTCTTTTTATTTCAGCTGATAGCTAAAATGGTACGAGACATATTCCACGACACGCCTTGTCTACCAGGGCTGTTTCTTGCGGCTGTTTTTAGTGCATCTCTGAGGTAATGTTATATATTTAGGATGTCAATTCTGTCACCATGCCGATTTTCTGGATTTGTACAAACCTAGGAAATGTCCTCTGATAACAATGATAGTTTTTCTTCAATTCTCCACTATGTCGTTTTACGGTCGTCATAGATTTCTTTGTGTGATATGAACGTGGGCGTGTTTGCGCTCATTAGTTTGCCTGCTGGTTCCGTTGTTGTATACCTCGTTTGAGAACTTGACATTACTCACTTAGATTGACCACGATTTACATGGTAAGTGTCGTCGACGAAGCAAAAGATGCTTACTCTTTCTGAACACATGGTCTTATTCTCCTTGTACTTTTTCACGAGTCTCCGTGTAGATTTCTCTTTTGTTCAAATATTTCCCCTGGTTTCATTGAATTCGAGTTTGGATTATGGTTATGTTGATATGGCGGTATTTTTTTTTATCTTTTCATCTCTTACACAGTTTTAATTCCGTTCCTCTTGTTCCCGAATATCATCGTCTTTCTCTTGCATTTTTTCAGTTTCCACGTTCGGGTTCAGAAGATGTATTATTTAACTGAGCGCTCTTTCCTGAAAGTTCCTGTTTTGATTGTCTTATTTCTAATTTCAGCAGTTTGATTTCCTTACGTTGGTTCTATACTAATGTTTCAAGTTGACTTTTGATATCATCTCGCGTGTTTAATGTAAACAGGACAGTCGTGCTGTCACGTCCACGCTTTCACATCTATTTATTGTGTTTACATGTATACCTGTAGTCGCCGGGTAGGAGGCTCCTGTGGGATCTTTTTGAAAAAAAAATGGTATTAATTTCAACTAGATCACCTTTTTTCGTGCAAGACGTTGCCAACTGACGGACAAACTCGTAACACAGGTATCCAAAAGACACAGGTTGGTGAAAACTTTGGGTAATTTTATGGTCGTCATAGTGATCTCATTCTAACAATTATATTTCTTTGTGCAGGACGTGTTTGATGCTCGTTAGTTTGCCTTTAGATTCCGTTGTTGTATACCTTGTTCTCTTTCGAGAATTGGATTGACAAATATTTACATGACGATTGCTGTCGAGGAGGCAGAAGACGCTTACTCTTCCCGGACACATACTTATTTTTCTATTTTTCTTGTACTTTTTCAGGAATATCAGTGTTAATTTTTCTTTGTTGATTTTTTGCTTAAGTTTTATTGAAACTGAATTAGGATTATGTTTACATGTTGGTATTTTCTTGTCGTTTTTCTACAGCGAAACCACCAGGCATACTAACAAGGTTTGAATACTTCTAACTTTACATAACTCAAATAGATATAATATCACGCATTAACATCATGGTACCGGTCATCGAAGCTCTCCATTATCTTCAATGATTGGAATCGCGATACTGGGGTGCATAGATTCATCCTCGTATGTAAAAATAAAATTAGATAAATAAGTTTGTCTCCAATGTGATTTGCACTGTTACTGTACACCAGTACTCTGTTTGGTGATCTTACCAACAATCACTATAAAGTTATTGTGAGACAGATTACAACCAAATTCCTCTTGGCTTTAGCTATCAAAATCGAATTTCGTATTCGTCGAATAATTAAACACATATTTTTAATATCATGCAATGATTCATTATCAGGGTGTTTTGTTCTGTCCCGTTTCGATGATTTTGTATAGATGAGTACATTTGTTCCATAATTATTCACAGTTGAGTTAATATTATATAGAACTGAAGTCACTGGGTAAATGAATATCGTTCACACTCCAAGTATATTATATTAGTATCAGTATAGGGTATCATAAAGCATTCTGTACTTAATACATTGCTGTGTAGAAATAAGATTTATTCTATGTTTCATCATATATTCCCAACGTTTACTATATACAAGATCACATAATTTATACTCACGGCACGTACTAACGGTACATACTAACGGTTCATACGATACCCACTCACGGTACATACTCACGGTACACACTCATGGTACACACTCACGGTACACACTCACTGTACACACCCACAGTACATACTCACGGTACACACTCACGGTACACACTCACGGCACGTACTAACGGTACATACTCACGGTACACACTCACGGTACCCATTCACGGTACATGCTCACGGTACCCACTGACGGTACATACTCACGGTACATACTCACGGTACACACTCACGGTACATACTCACGGTACACACTCACGGTACGCACTTACTGTACACACCCACGGTACACACCCACGGAACACACTCACGGTACACACTCACGGTACATACTCACGGCACATACTCAATGTACTCACTCACGGTACATACTCACGATTACACACTCACGGTACATACTCACGATACACACACACGGTACACACTCACGGTACATACGGTACACACTCACGGTACATACTCACGGTAAATACTCACGGTACATACTCACGGTAAATACTCACGGTACATACTCACGGTAAATACTCACGGTACACACTCACTGTACACACTCACGGTACATACTCACGGTACATACGGTACATACTCACGGTAAATACTCACGATTACACACTCACGGTACATACTCACGATTACTCACTCACGTTACATACTCACGTTACTCACACACGGTACACACTCACGGTACATACGGTACACACTCACGGTACATACTCACGGTAAATACTCACGGTACATACTCACGGTAAATACTCACGGTACACACTCACTGTACACACTCACGGTACATACTCACGGTACATACGGTACATACTCACGGTAAATACTCACGATTACACACTCACGGTACATACTCACGATACACACACACGGTACACACTCACGGTACATACGGTACACACTCACGGTACATACTCACGGTAAATACTCACGGTACATACTCACGGTAAATACTCACGGTACATACTCACGGTAAATACTCACGGTACACACTCACTGTACACACTCACGGTACATACTCACGGTACATACGGTACATACTCACGGTAAATACTCACGGTACACACTCACGGTACATACTCACGGCACATACTCACTGTGCACATTTACGGTACCCACTCACGGTACACACTCACGGTACCCACTCGCGGTACACACTCACGGTATATACTCACGGTATATACTCGCGGTACACACTCGCGGTACACATTCACGGTATATACTCACGGTACACATTCACGGTACACACTCACGATGTATATATGTTAACTTAAAATGATTGTGAAGTTTTCTGATAATTCTTCAGTTTTAATAGTTGGATATTTAACTAACATAACGATAGGTTCTGTTCAGATAAAATAATTTTACTGCAGGTCTCCAAACCAGTATAGGCTTCCAGTATGGTTTTGATGATGTGCCTTAATATCGACAAAAGTATATTGCATGAATAAAAAGGTCCTAATTTCTTCAATTTAACGGGTGTTCTAATGAAAACTTTCTGCAATGAAAACGTTTGAGAATAAATAAATCACCTTCATGCTACCTGTGTGTGTTTCCTGTAACAATGATATTAGGCATTTTACACTTTTAAACGTATAACAAAATTTTTCGTAAGTGGAAATTTGCCTGTTTCATTCTTAACGTGATATCTAATTTCTTCCAGTACAATGTCGTCACTGTTAAACTGCCTATCCGCGATTTTCTGGGAGGATATTGTCAAACGCCATACGAAACCGATGTCGGAGAAAAAAGCAGTTTTGATTACACAGTCGTCGGGTGATCTGTCTTCTATTTACCGATATGTTGATAAAAATACTACGACATAATTTAAGTCAATATATACGTTCAATGAGGTTTTATTGATAAACGAACATTCAGTTATGATTTGAAGGACATATATTTTACGCTATTGTCACGCTCTAATTTCTGTATTAAAGAGAAATTTTCATGATTTATTTTTGAAACATGAAACCCGTTTTTTTCAATTCCAATTTTGATAATTCTGGCTGCCTGCTTTCAGGAAAACATGTATTATGACGTTTTTCAAAAACATATGCTTGGTTTAAAGTTTCGTCAGCATTGAATTGGGATATTGCAGAAACATGATGTGAGACCTGCGATATTTCAATTACAGTGACAATTTTTAATAGCCTTATTCGGTAAATAACACACAAATACATAATTGATGTAATACATGGACAAACGATTAAATCGTGATCTTTATCGACTTGTAACTTCTGCAGAAAAAAATTGAGCATGGTCATCGAATAATATTTTCGCCAATTTTATCTTTCTCTGTCGTTGATTTAGAACCTTCCATTTGATTTCGCGTACATTTTGATCCGTTTCAGTCTTACTATTTGGAGGCCTGGCTGTATGTTTAGCCTTTGGTATATCTGGAATTGAAGGTCCTGTGTCAAGGGTAAGAACTCTACTTTTCTGTCATCAATTCACATTCAAACACACATATAATATTATTACCTTATGAACATCGTTCAACAGTATTTTTGAGCTCCCCAAAAAGTTTTTGGGGGGGAGCATTTAGTTGTCATATCGTCAATCCGTTTGGACGTCCGTCTTTCCGTCCATTCTTTTCGTGACTGAAACATGAATATACTTGCATTTAGCGTAGAATAATGAAACTTGGTGTATGCATCCGTCATATTAATACAATTTGTACCAATGTCAGGACTATCAACCCTAAATAACAGAGTTATTGTCCTTTGTTAAAAATTAGTTACCAGTTCATGCATAACTGCATTTTGAAATTATGAAATTTACAACATAGTCAGTATAAATGTCCATCAAAAAACATTTCAAAGCCAATAATCTTTGATTGTCTCCATCACAATTTTTTTTACGAAATCATTAAAAAAAATACTTGTATTAGAAACTGTCCATACATTTAGTATCAGACTGAGAGAAATATGCTACTCCATTCACAATTCACGAGTAATTATGTGTCAACACAAACACGTGTGTCATATTTTAACATCATTCATTCCTCTTTCGGGGATCATTCATATCAGTTACACTGAAGGTACTCTTCTATATAACTACTATATAGTATGTTCATATTCTTATTATTTTTACCCCATTTTTATGTTTATTTTGATTCTGATGGGAATATCTGGGTCACGAAAACAGATCTATGTTAACATGTAACTTTAGCTGTGTGACATGTAACTGTTTCAAACAAATTAATACCAGAACAATGTTATATATATACTCGATATAACTGGAACTTATTTCTCAGCTTCACTGTTACAAATACTCGATATAACTGGAACTTATTTCTCAGCTTCACTGTTACAAATACTCGATATAACTGGAACTTATTTCTCAGCTTCACTGTTACAAATACTCGATATAACTGGATATTGTTTCTCAAATTACCTTTTACAAGAACTCGATATAACTGGAGCTTGTGTTGCCGTTACACTAAACAATTAAACGATATATCCTTTTACAAGAACTCGATATAACTGAGATATATCGTCTGTCTGGTTCATTTTTACAAATAATCGATATAACTCGTGCTTCTTTGATAAATACACTTTAGCAAATATCTCGAAATAACTCGAACATCTCGATGTATATGGAGCTTGTTTGGTAAACTTTTACAGATCCTCGATATAACTGGAGCTTGTTTGGTAAACTTTTACAGATACTCGATATAACTGGAGCTTGTTTGGTAAACGTTTACAGATACTCGATATAACTGGAGCTTGTTTGGTAAACTTTTACAAATCCTCGATATCACTGGAGCTTGTTTGGTAAACTTTTACAGATCCTCGATATAACTGTAGCTTGTTTGGTAATTTTTTACAGATACTCGATATAACTGGAGCTTGTTTATCTGGTACCCTTATAGGACTGTTCCTACTTGGTATGTTCGTGCCAAGAGCAAATTCATTGGTGAGTTTGACGCATGTGTTATTTCCTACATTTGGAATTAGTCGACATGTCATTGAAGAATAAGAAAATCATGTGTAATAGAAAAGTACATGTGTAGATATAAGAATAATAAGTATCAGATTTGTGTTACTGATACGTATCGTTTTAGTAAGTTACCTTTTCCTGTAATGTTCTGACAGAAAGATAACCTCTTTATCTTAAGGCAATCTGACCTCACACCCCTTTGTTTGACTTTATAAGAATGGTTCTATCTTCTGTAGACATTTTCACTGAATTAGTTTGTCGCCATAACGCATTTTTATTGTCATTGCCGATATACGTCACAGATTTGTGTAGACTGTATTGATGACGTATGTTTACAGGGTGCTTTAGTTGGTGGACTGGCCTGCTTCCTTTTCATTGGCTGGATCTCTCTTGGAAAGTTGATTTCGTCGGGTGTCCGTGTTAATGTCAAATTAGAGTCCGCATCAACAGAAAGATGTCCACAACTGGATACTTCTCTGATCACAAATTATACAACTACATACAACCAGACATCAACCATTACGATGCAGGATGTCACAGATCTGACATTACAGACAAACCAAACACTCATATTTTCTGAACCGTAAGTATTACACAAATATTTTTCTTAAAAAGATAAAAGAGCAAATTATATTTCTTCGGCTATCATATGTATGATTTTATATTATATTTATGGATATCAATATAAATATATTTGATTTCTAATGAGACCGTGATGTTTGAAGAGTTCTGAGTTCTGAACAATAGTATGTCTACTTGTATGAACCCTTGTATGCACCATTCACTTCTATTCCATTTGTATGATTATTTGAACACATCGTATTTTATATCAAATATGTAGAAATTATATCAATATCGAACTTTTTTGAAATACAAAAATGCACCAATTGATAAATAGATATAAATTTGATAATATCTTCTAGTTCCGGAATGATTGTCTGTCCTGTTTTGTGTTTAGTTTTCTATGGTTAAAAGAACTAAACACAAATAAACGTTACATGGTTCAATATGGCGCTCGTGTTTATGAATTGACGAAATAGTTGTATTATTCTGTTTATTAGGAAACTATCTGTCAAAACTAAAACATAAATTTATTTAATCGCATGAAAACTATTTTTGACTTTAATCTTGAATAGTATAATCGATCATCACGTGTTGTTTTTACGTTAAGCTTGTCTTCAGCCGAATCCGAATTGTTGTTTGACATGGTATATGTGTTACAATGTGTTCTGATAGGTATATGTGATACTGCATTATCATATAGTGGACATACCGTGGTATTTCAGTAGTACCTCTTGCTCTAGCATCTGCTGTAAATTAATAATTTAACTAGAATAAGGCCATGTTTAGCAATGTTTTTTTCACGTCGACTTTTCAACACGTCAGACTGAACGAGTAGAATTACGACTTGTACTTTTTCTATTTACAAAACTTTGGTTGAAAAAAACCGTCCTGATTTTCTCACTATTTTCTTTAGTTTTCTGTAACCGGAAACTAGTCAAACTTCTACATTCAGTAGACAAACACTGAATATTTCCTTAATAGTTGTCGGCAACACATCAAAACATGAAAGTTTGGGAGATGTATGTTGATAAAAAATAAGTTGTAGAATAAGTGACGAAACATTAGTATACCGTTCCTGGATGGCGTACATTGATCTGAGACCGTGATATTTGATTAATCTATTTTAAGATTTACAGGAGATTTAAATTTAATACGGTGGTGAGTTGTCTTCCTTTTGATTTAAATGTCATTAGAAGGAAAGTTGAGTATAAACCTACTGTTTAGATAGTTGTATGAACTTACAGACAAGGCCTGGATATTCTCTACTCCATATCCTACAAATGGTTACTGCCACTTGGTATAGTTTTGGTTTTCTCCGTCGGATCACTTGCCAGCCGTCTACAAGGTAAAAACTTTATCAAACTTACAATGGTTTATAAGTATACTCTGAAGTATGTCATTCATCTACGATTCCATTTTTAAAAGTGTAACTATTACATTTTTGCCAGGGAAATATATTGATATATAACAGATTGATAAAAGTGTTTTTTTTTCACTAGAGAAGCAGCACTTTCGCAGATATACACCAATGAAAAGACAGAATATAAATAATGTTACAATATAGACAAATCGTAAAGCCCGCTACAAAAAATAAAATAAATATAAAAACACAAGAAACATGAAGGGGTTGTTTACGAGTGACATGACCTTTATGTCCATGGTGAAACTCAGATTACCTTATCAGAGATAAATACGGCACTCCCCCCCCCCTCCCCCTAACCAAACGTCTTGAAAGCAGAGCTAGACATTTCAAGAGAATTCGTATCATCCACAGCGACAACTAGGTGGCTGACATAGTAACTTGTCACAGGTTAAATTCTCTCTGAATATTTACAGCAAATTATTGTTTGTTAGTGACATCAATAAATGTTTGAAGTGCTAAAGTTTTATCATTACGACCGATATCGAGACTTTAAAGGATCACTTTAGAATAAAAGATAATAGATTTAATGATCAGGGATAAGGATGCCTTATACCGGGGTATTTCTAGATCTGAATCTTAAACAAGTCATGTGACAACAGCTCTCTGTATAGAACTTTAAATTTCCGTTGTTTGTAATTGCGTTCAGTATCTAAATGTAAATTTAGTTTTTCTATATCGACATCAGTGATTGGTGTTTTATTGTCAATACGCTGAGAAAGAAGGGCTTAATAACAAAAGGAGTTAATTCGTTGGCAATAGGGAAAGGAAAAAAAAACAAAACAAAAACAAAAAAGCAGGAATATCTATAGAACTCACTCTTGAGATACTTTTTTTTTATCGAAAATGGAAGAAAAACATTAAAAAAGATAACTTGCATGTTAAAGAAAAAAACGTTTTTGTTTCTATCAAAAAAGTTCCTTATCAGCTTAAACTTTCTATAAAAAGCATGAATATTCCACTGATTAAAAACAGCATTGCTCAGATAACAAAATACTATACAAAGATAGATTTATAAACAAACGTAATAGTAAATAACTATTGATCTACTCCTTACCCAATTAGAAGTCTTCATTTACAAAAAACAAAAACAAAACAGAAAAGAAAAAAAGGAGCTGGTGTTAATTAATGAAACTATATTATCTTTGGTATTGTATAGCTCAGACACCAGTAGATTTGTGGTTTAACTTACTCCGTCTGGTATTGTATAGCTCAGACACCAGTAGATCTGTGGTTTAACTTACTCCGTCTGGTATTGTATAGCTCAGACACCAGTAGATCTGTGGTTTAACGTACTCCGTCTGGTATTGTATAGCTCAGACACCAGTAGATCTGTGGATTAACTTACTCCGTCTGGTATTGTATAGCTCAGACACTAGTAGATCTGTTGTTTAACGTACTCCGTCTGGTATTGTATAGGTCAGACACCTGTACATCTGTTGTTTAACGTACTCCGTCTGGTATTGTATAGCTCAGACACGAGTAAATCTGTTGTTTAACGTACTCCGTCTCGTATTGTACAGCTCAGACACCTGAAGATCTGTTTTTTAACGTACTCCGTCTGGTATTGTATAGGTCAGACACTAGTAGATCTGTTGTTTAACGTACACCGTCTGGTATTGTATAGCTCAGACACTAGTAGATCTGTTGTTTAACATACTCCGTCTGGTATTGTATAGCTCAGACACAAGTAGGTCTGTTGTTTAATGTACTCCGTCTGGTATTGTATAGCTCAGACACCTGTAGATCTGTTGTTTAACGTACACCGTCTGGTATTGTAAAGCTCAGACACCTGAAGATCTGTTGTTTAACGTACTCCGTCTGGTATTGTATAGCTCAGACACCAGTAGATCTGTGGTTTAACTTACTCCGTCTGGTATTGTATAGCTCAGACACCAGTAGATCTGTTGTTTAACGTACTCCGTCTGGTATTGTATAGCTCAGACACCAGTAGATCTGTGGTTTAACGTCCTTCCTTTGGTATTGTATAGCTCAGACACCAGTAGATCTGTTGTTTAACGTACTCCGTCTGGTATTGTATAGCTCAGACACTAGTAGATCTGTTGTTTAACGTACTCCGTCTGGTATTGTATAGCTCAGACACCTGTACATCTGTTGTTTAACGTACTCCGTCTGGTATTGTATAGCTCAGACACGAGTAAATCTGTTGTTTAACGTACTCCGTCTCGTATTGTACAGCTCAGACACCTGAAGATCTGTTTTTAACGTACTCCGTCTGGTATTGTATAGCTCAGACAACAGTAGATCTGTTGTTTAACGTACTCCGTCTGGTATTGTATAGCTCAGAAACCAGTAGATCTGTGGTTTAACTTACTCCGTCTGGTATTGTATAGCTCAGACACCAGTAGATCTGTGGTTTAACGTACTCCGTCTGGTATTGTATAGCTCAGACACCAGTAGATCTGTGGTTTAACGTCCTTCCTTTGGTATTGTATAGCTCAGACACCAGTAGATCTGTTGTTTAACGTACTCCGTCTGGTATTGTATAGCTCAGACACCAGTATATCTGTGGATTAACTTACTCCGTCTCGTATTGTATAGCTCAGACACTAGTAGATCTGTTGTTTAACGTACTCCGTCTGGTATTGTATAGCTCAGACACCTGTACATCTGTTGTTTAACGTACTCCGTCTGGTATTGTATAGCTCAGACACAAGTAGGTCTGTTGTTTAATGTACTCCGTCTGGTATTGTATAGCTCAGACACCGGTAGATCTGTTGTTTAACGTACTCCGTCTGGTATTGTATAGCTCAGACACCTGTAGATCTGTTGTTTAACGTACTCCGTCTCGTATTGTACAGCTCAGACACCTGAAGATCTGTTTTTTAACGTACTCCGTCTGGTATTGTATAGGTCAGACACTAGTAGATCTGTTGTTTAACGTACTCCGTCTCGTATTGTACAGCTCAGACACCTGAAGATCTGTTTTTTAACGTACTCCGTCTGGTATTGTATAGCTCAGACACTAGTAGATCTGTTGTTTAACATACTCCGTCTGGTATTGTATAGCTCAGACACAAGTAGGTCTGTTGTTTAATGTACTCCGTCTGGTATTGTATAGCTCAGACACCGGTAGATCTGTTGTTTAACGTACTCCGTCTGGTATTGTATAGCTCAGACACGAGTAGATCTGTTGTTTAACGTACACCGTCTGGTATTGTAAAGCTCAGACACCTGAAGATCTGTTGTTTAACGTACTCCGTCTGGTATTGTATAGCTCAGACACAAGTAGGTCTGTTGTTTAATGTACTCCGTCTGGTATTGTATAGCTCAGACACCGGTAGATCTGTTGTTTAACGTACTCCGTCTGGTATTGTATAGCTCAGACACCTGTAGATCTGTTGTTTAACGTACACCGTCTGGTATTGTAAAGCTCAGACACCTGAAGATCTGTTGTTTAACATACTCCGTCTGGTATTGTAAAGCTCACACACCTGAAGATCTGTTGTTTAACGTACTCCGTCTGGTATTGTATATCTCAGACACCTGAAGATCTGTTGTTTAACGTACTCCGTCTGGTATTGTATAGCTCAGACACTAGTAGATCTGTTGTTTAACGTACTCCGTCTGGTATTGTATAGCTCAGACAACAGTAGATCTGTTGTTTAATGTACTCCGTCTGGTATTGTATAGCTCAGACAACTGTAGATCTGTTGTTTAACGTACTCCGTCTGGTATTGTATAGCTCAGACACTAGTAGATCTGTGGATTAACTTACTCCGTCTCGTATTGTATAGCTCAGACACTAGTAGATCTGTTGTTTAACGTACTCCGTCTGGTTTTGTATAGCTCAGACACCTGTACATCTGTTGTTTAACGTACTCCGTCTGGTATTGTATAGCTCAGACACGAGTAAATCTGTTGTTTAACGTACTCCGTCTCGTATTGTACAGCTCAGACACCTGAAGATCTGTTTTTTAACGTACTCCCTTTGGTATTGTATAGCCCAGACACGAGTAGATCTGTTGTTTTACTTACCTCATTTTGGTATTGTATAGCTCAGACACCTGAAGATCTGTTTTTTAACGTACTCCGTCTGGTATTGTATAGGTCAGACACTAGTAGATCTGTTGTTTAACGTACTCCGTCTGGTATTGTATAGCTCAGACAACAGTAGATCTGTTGTTTAACGTACACCGTCTGGTATTGTATAGCTCAGACACCTGAAGATCTGTTGTTTAACGTACTCCGTCTGGTATTGTATAGCTCAGACACCAGTAGATCTGTGGTTTAACGTACTCCGTCTGGTATTGTATAGCTCAGACAACAGTAGATCTGTTGTTTAACGTACTCCGTCTGGTATTGTATATCTCAGACACCTGAAGATCTGTTGTTTAACGTACTCCGTCTGGTATTGTATAGCTCAGACACTAGTAGATCTGTTGTTTAACGTACTCCGTCTGGTATTGTATAGCTCAGACAACAGTAGATCTGTTGTTTAATGTACTCCGTCTGGTATTGTATAGCTCAGACAACTGTAGATCTGTTGTTTAACGTACTCCGTCTGGTATTGTATAGCTCAGACACTAGTAGATCTGTGGATTAACTTACTCCGTCTCGTATTGTATAGCTCAGACACTAGTAGATCTGTTGTTTAACGTACTCCGTCTGGTTTTGTATAGCTCAGACACCTGTACATCTGTTGTTTAACGTACTCCGTCTGGTATTGTATAGCTCAGACACGAGTAAATCTGTTGTTTAACGTACTCCGTCTCGTATTGTACAGCTCAGACACCTGAAGATCTGTTTTTTAACGTACTCCCTTTGGTATTGTATAGCCCAGACACGAGTAGATCTGTTGTTTTACTTACCTCATTTTGGTATTGTATAGCTCAGACACCTGAAGATCTGTTTTTTAACGTACTCCGTCTGGTATTGTATAGGTCAGACACTAGTAGATCTGTTGTTTAACGTACTCCGTCTGGTATTGTATAGCTCAGACAACAGTAGATCTGTTGTTTAACGTACACCGTCTGGTATTGTATAGCTCAGACACCTGAAGATCTGTTGTTTAACGTACTCCGTCTGGTATTGTATAGCTCAGACACCAGTAGATCTGTGGTTTAACGTACTCCGTCTGGTATTGTATAGCTCAGACAACAGTAGATCTGTTGTTTAACGTACACCGTCTGGTATTGTACAGCTCAGACACCTGAAGATCTGTTGTTTAACGTACTCCGTCTGCGGTATTGTATAGCTCAGACACTAGTAGATCTGTTGTTTAACGTACTCCCTTTGGTATTGTATAGCTCAGACAACAGTAGATCTGTTGTTTAACGTACTCCCTTTGGTATTGTATAGCTCAGACAACAGTAGATCTGTTGTTTAACGTACTCCCTTTGGTATTGTATAGCCCAGACACTAGTAGATCTGTTGTTTTACTTACCTCATTTTGGTATTGTATAGCTCAGACGCCGGTAGATCCGCTGTATTACGTCCCAGTTTGTGATTACCTGAATGACTACATTTGTGCACCAATCAGAAGAATATTTGGATGTGACGTAAAATATTCTGCCACTGTACGTATACCAATTTTGGGAACACCGTGATTTCATTTTGCTACAATTGTTTATATTTTTTATGCTTTCCTAAAAGCAGAAAATGTAAATTTCCGAAAGAAAAAAAATTTGGATTTCTTTTTTTAATAATTGATAGAATAAACTTGCTGATCAATAAAGCTTATTTCACCAGTTAAGAAGTGTTTTAGGTAATATAAATTCTGAATGAATTGGAATTCCAATAAAAATCATGTTTTGAGGATAATGTCCTCATATAAAAGCATGTATGAAGTCCAGACGTAATCAATGATGTTTTGTATTTAATTGACAATATATTTTTTCTGTCAGGATACGACTGAAGATGGAACAGCTGTGAATGAACTGATAGAGGCGGCACCTACAAACGGAAATACAATTATATAAGATTTTAAAATGGATATTATAGATCGTTAAAATGAACTAAAACATGAAAGATGTGTATTTCACAGTGTAAATATTTTTCATATTTACCATGCTTTGTCCTTTAGGATTCTCTGGATTTTGTGTCAGATTAATTATTGCTTTAATCAAATATATTAATTTTAAATTAAGGTGCCTTTTCTATGATGCAACCAGATATCGATTGTTCTATAAGTATCATTATTATCAATTATCAAACGATGACGTGAGCGTTTTAATACCCCGACGGCTGATTAATTGAAAACAAGTCAATGTGACATTTGTATGGACAAATTATATGTATACTGTTTATATTGTAAACTCATTCTGCAGAACATGTGTTCATTCTTAAGAACAGATAATTTCATTCCAAAGGACATGCATTCATTCTTTAGAACAGATAATTTCATTCTACAGAACGAGTGTTCATTCTTTAGAACAGACATTTTCATTCCACAGAACTTGTGTGCATTCTTTAGAACAGATATTTTCATTCTGCAGAACTTGTGATCATTCTTTAGAACAGATGTTTTTATTGTTTAGAACATATCTTTTTTTCCTTAGAAAAATGTTTTCATTACTTTGAATTTATATTGTCATTTCTCAGAAGGTACATTTTCATTCCTTAGATCGTGTTTCTTTCAATAATTGCTTTGATTTGTGCTATGAAAATGTTTACCGTTTTGATTTTCACTGACTTTACTCCTTATGAATGTTTAAAGGTTCCACCAACTGTAGAATTTCTTCCTGGTAAATGTCCTTGATACTTATACTAACTATTTTACAACAAGAAACATATCACACGAAAGGGTGTAAGGGTCGCAACTATGATGTCCTTTAATGACACAGGGTTTCCTCCCATCTACTGTTATTTTGAAATGTACCTACAAAAAGTAAATCAATATTAATTGTGAAATATGAACAAACCAAAAACGATTTTAAAGCATTTTTCGTCATAATGTTTACAATTATTCCAATCCACTAACTATTCAAAGGAGAAACAACCCTCAATACTTGAATAATAGATGGAGACTGTTAATCAGTAAGTTATCAATAAAACCAAGTTACAGTCGAAACTCGATATCTCGAAATTCAAAGGACCGTGGAAAATATTTCGAATTTTGACTCAAACGGAGTATATATATAAGCTTAACGATATCACTTTCCAGACGTTGAATACAGTTGAACAAAGTAGGGTTACGATAGCATGCAAGCAGCGTAGTTTAATCTGTTATTTAAAGCGGCAGTAAATAAACAAATACATTTGTTTCTTCTTTCTCCCTTTATTGTTTACTGATGTAAACAACAAACCTGTAAAAACAACTCCGGTCAAATACATTTGTACTCACGATGTTCCGTTCCGCACACGTGTACAATACCCTTGCTGACTAAGCACATATACATTACATATATATATTACAGAATGACAATAAAACAAAATTAAGATTTGCTTATGATACGCTACAAGAAACGATGTATGAAGTTACAGATCAATATGACTTTATTATCAATAAACATTAAAAACGCGGTACTACAAAGTTTTTACCTGTTAAAGAAAAAGATGGTACAAGCACTAGACTTCAGCACTTCATTGTGAAAACACTAAATGTCAAATAGTGACTGATAACAGTCCTTTAGTAAACAAACTCAAAATTAGTTTCTCTTTCATCCTTTTTTATTTTACTTAAATTGTACAAGATTTTAACAAGACACACGGAGACATATGAACACATAGCAATGTTTGACATCATCAACTTCTTTTCCTTCTGGACACCGTTGCATCATCCTCATTATCATCACAAGGTTGGTCTAGTGGCGCACTGGTTATACGCTATTTTCCACTTTGATTGTCTGAATGGATATGTATATCAAGTGTGAGAAGTATAACTTAAATTGCTATTAAGATATGATCCCGTGCACTGTCCAACCTTTTATCACTGGTATGGTGAAAAGGTTCCTTGCCGATTGGAAGCGAGGATGTGACAATTTCGACAAAGTGCCATTTGAAGAAGGCAAAGTCCATTGTAAGCAAGGACACTCCCACCATCCACCCTTTAGCGTATTACTTATATTTGCTTCTTGAAGTCGCCTGGCAGGGTGTGGGCTCATTTGCATATAAGGTGTTTGAAGTGAAAACAACTCTGGGAGTTATCGCCCTTAGTTTAACCTGACGTGACACGACAGCGCTTTCTTGACTCTTGACTTTTAAAGTAAACGGACTTGTCTCCAAAAGCGCTGTATCACTTATAAGTTAGGAGCTGGGAGCATCCCTAGAGGGTCCAGTATGTAAACCGAACACCGCCATTCTTTACATTTTGTGTAAGAATTTGGTGAAATTTCGTTGTATTTACATATATCCCTTGTTGTTTTTCTTTTTTTTTTACCGTCACCGGTGTGTTGTGCTTGTGCACGTGATCGCCATTTTGGCAGCTCGTGGGAACAGGTGTACAATACAACGTGCTATTTTAGGATTTTATTATCTATTTTTTATCAAAGTTTTTTTGCCAATTAACAAAAGTTATACATAGCTGAACTACCCGAAAGTCTAGGTAGACTGCTGGGATTAATATTGGTATTTTGTTTCGTCTTGGAGAAGGATTCGATAGTACTGAAATGGTATTTTGACGTAATATTGAAGTTCGTCTTACCAATGAATGAATCAAATTGATCCCGTCAAGTGTATGTCTCGTCGTTTCGACAAGGCTATTTTTCGGTTTTGTTTCCTTAGATTTGTCGATCTGTTTTACCATTAGAAGGTAGGTAACTCGCGTTTGTTACATTTATCCTGATACGGTTTGTTAATGTAATAAATGGTGGGAGATAAATGTATCCCACAGATAAAGAATGTAAGATGTGAAAATACCTAATCATTATTAAATTTATTTCTTCATGGTGTTGTTTTATCTTAATATACATTCTCCAAAACGTATGTACATTTTTATCTACCTTCTATAGATCACATGTATTCGCCGATATTGTTTTCTATGATACGATTCGTAAGTGACCCCATATCGTTGTTAAAGTTTCATAATTTCATATGCTGATTCTATGTTGTCACAGATTTGGTATTCATTGGCAGGTAATTCAAAGATATATACGTTGGACGAATCAAAAACATCTTCGTCGAGTTTGGTGGTAGATCTTCCAAAAGACTATTGGCATACATCCGTCTCCTTGTTGGTTGGCTTATTTTTGTTTTTGCCTAAATTTATTGAAGAGCTGATCAAAACAGGTCACAAAGACCTTGCAAAGTCATTCAATTTTTTAGATATATTGATGACTTCTCTTATCTTTAAATATCAAGAAATGTATTGACTCGGTCTTTTCCTACAACGAAACTCGCATGGACAGTTTTCCACCAAGCTGTATGATGAACTTGATGATTTCATTTTTCCTTATATTTTTTTAATTTTCTAAATAGCAATATCTCTGCATCTCCAACCTACAGTTGATTCGATATTCAAGGGCCTGTTCCCATTATCACGATTTCCTTGCGAGACTGACGGGCAAACTAGTAACACTGGGTTCAAAAGATACAGCTTAATGAAAATTATGAGGAAGTTTTATGGTCGCCATAGTGATCTTATTGAGAAATATGATATTTCTTTGTAAGATATGACGCGGGATATGTTAGATGCTCGTTAGTGTGACTGTTGATTCTGTTGACGTATACCTTGTTCTTAATTCAGAACATGACATTACATACTTGGATTGACTAAGGTTCAAATTGCGGGTGCCGGCGATGAAGCAGAAGACGCTTTCCCTTCCGGAAGAGCTGGTCTTGTTCTCCTACTTTTTCAGGCGTCTCCGTGTAAATCTTTCTTCTGTTTTTACTTCATTTGAGTTCGGAATATGATTTTTGTTGCCATTTTGGTATTTTCTTAGAATACCATAAATCCGACGTCTGCACATCATCACGTCAACCATAAACCAGCAAAAAGGTAGTCCCAACTGACGGACTAGTGCTAATCCATAGATGTGCAGAGGAAATAAACAAATAAAAAAAATCTTAAACGAAATATATTTTTTGAACAAATGTTATATTCGTTCGCTAATCACATTGATTTAAACATGCATATATAAATAAAGTTGTAATGTTACATTAGATGGGTGTAATTTTATACTTTGACGTTAGTTGATGGCTGGTAAAGTTTGGTAAGTTTATTTCTTTATTCTTTTTTTATCGCGATTAAAAGATCAAAACCTTCAGAAAAAATTACACAGCACAATTTAATAATTCTATTTTTAAAGTCGAAAGTTATTTCAATACACAGACAACAAACATCATTTAAAAGTTAAGTTCACATAAAACACTATACTTGTACAGCTTGAAAGCGAACTTTTATTGACAATGTTCTGACTGTGTTAGTTACGAAATTTGGCGATAAGCTAGAGAATCCTAGTCTTCACATCAACAAGTGTCTCTTTTCTTTGTTAAGATACTGTATTGTAACTATTGAAATCCTTGTTTGACAAATAAACAATTTTTGTGCTTTTGCTTTTTTTACCCGAATTCCCCCTCCCCCTTCATCACCCCTTCCCCTAATTGACATTCAATGGAAGATATCTTGAATTAAAGTAAAAATGTCATTTAACGGACGCACGAGGCACATGCAATTTATCCAATATTTAAATTTAATTTTCCATGACGAGAAAAGTTCTCCGAAGAAATCATGCTCTTCAAAGACAATAAAAAGTACCAATCTGTTGACATAGTCATAATCCAGAGTCGGCTTAAAAACTAGGACAAAATATGAACTAAAAACCTATTTACACTGACACTTAAGAAAAAAAACTAGGTTAATATGACCAGTTGTTCTGAAAGGGTATGCGTTTTCTGCTTCATCAACAACATTCGCCATGTACATGGTGGTCAATTCAAGTAGGTAATGTCACGTTCCGAAATGGTGATAACGATAAAACCAGTACTAACGAATATAAAACACTTCTGACTTCATATCGCATAAGGAAAAAAATAGCTCCCAATAATGTCATTAGGACGATCATAAAATATCATCATTTCATCTACTTACATCTCTCGAAAACCTGTTAGTTTGTCTATATGTTGTCGACATCTTGCACAAAAAATCAATACTGATCTCTTGTATATCGAAATAACTGCGATACGAAAATAAGGAAACTTAAATCACCATACAGTTAGAAAGTAAATGTCTGTTAATTTCAATTTAGGAAAAAATAATACCTGAAGAATATATGATTAAATATGTTTGTAAATATATCGAAATCATGATTTTCAATGTCTACCATTATCTCTCGCCAATGATATATACGATTAATACTATAATATATGGTTATTCCTTTTAATACACACCGAGTCCAAAAGTCTGGACATAAACGTCAAATACAGCTAATTGACCTCCAACTTCGATTTAATTAGGCTGTGCTAAACAGAAAGGTGTAAATATCACCTGTAATCTGTATTTAAGCTGGTAATGGTTGTGGTAGATCCGATCTTATACATTTTTTCTGCACTGGATTTAGAAATATTTTCTCAATAATCATAACCAGTTATGTGAGTTTACGCGTCACCAAATGCCATGATATGTTGTGAAATATGATAATCTGTACATACGTCCTCATTATAGTTTTGTACTGCGACCTACATGAAATCAGTAATTGACAAACATTAAGGCTCCGTTATGATAATGACTAATACAAAAAATTATCACTTAAAAGAAACTTTTCAATTATCGATGCCTCACATAGTTACTTATTTGTACAGGGGAAAATCATACAATCTCGGAATCTCCATTCTCCATTTCATGTCGCACAAATTTTAAATCTTAATCTGTACTTTATTCTCAATGTTGCACTGGACTCGGATAGAAACTAAAAACTGTTGGGACAATATTGATATGAAGCTGCACGTATTTGATGCTTGTTTGTTTGCCTGTTTGGTTCCGTTGTTGTATACCTTGTTCTTATTTGAGAACGTGTCATTTCTTGGATTGACCAAGATTTACATGGCGGGTACTCTTCCGGAACATCTGATCTTATTCTCCTGGTGTACTTTTTCATAAATCGCCCTGTAAATCTTTCTTTTGTTCATATTTTGCATTAGATTGATGGACTTTGAGTTTGGACGAAGACAACGTTGACTATTTGGTATTTTCCTGAGATTTCCCCGGTAGCAGTTTGAAAGTCACAAAACTACAACATGTTAATTTTATGTACGAAAGTCTTATTTTTAGACGTGAAAAGGAAAGTTTTAAGAAAAATATAAATTGATTTAATCACGTAAATAATGGAACTGTATCAGTCATCAATGGTTGTCTAAGTTTGAAATGGTACACATGTAATATAACATAACGGCTATTATTTTCTATAAGCATATATATATCTCCTTGTTGTTACGCAAGGAAGTGGGTTATATATGTGAAAAATCGCTTCAAAATTGCGTCTTTTATCTAAACATCAATCGTACATGAAAACGCGTCGTTATTATTCTTAACCAACGACTTGATGAAAAGAAATATTCGTGTAGATCATGGACTAGTGGCAATCATCCGCGACAAATCGGCTTTCTAAGTAAACGGTATGTATTGTCAGTCATTTATGTTGAAAAGTACTTGGTACATATAAACTATGTGTGTTGTCGAACTGCCTTACAGTACATGTACATGTACAGGGTTCATGGCTTAGACTGACACATTGTGACTTTTTAACTATACGATATACATGTGATTTTTGTTGAGTTAAGATTCTTAGTGTATGACGCATTACACATATGATTGCATTTCATTGATGGCTATATTTTACCTTACGCATTAATCTGTGATTTGTGTTAAAGTTATAACATACCTTAAACATCACACATACGACTTGTGAGTTCAAAGTTTATTCTACCTAATATATAATGACATGAAATGAATAATTATTCTGAAATAAATATAAATATAAGTAAAAATCACTTTGTAAATAAATCTTCTCAGTACTTGTTTTAAAACAGTGAAGTTTTAATATTGAAACAACAAATAGAAAAACGAAAAACCATATGTTAATAGAATCTTCATTCAAACCAAGTCAAACTAAGAATAAAATAAAGATTCACATTTATACTCATAAAAAAACAACATACAAACAAGAAAAATAATACCATTTGTTTCGGAAGAGTAAGCGTGTTCTGCTTCATCGATTACATCCAAGTTACAAGTGGAGAAGCCGAAGTTTTTTGTTGTGTCTATAGTGAAGTATATATGTATTACATTTGATACCGCTGGGGGAGATACTGTTACCTAGAAAATGGACATATGTTTATCTATTCATTTAGTGTCCATCAAACTACTACATCTTGTGTATGAAATTATGAAAACATTAAGCAATTACCAACATGGCAACATAGTCATAATCCAGACTCAACTTCCATATGAACAAAAGAAAAACAAATACATGGAGACTCGTGGAAAGTACAACGATAATATGACCATGTGTTCCGGAAGAGTAAGCGACTTCTGCTTCATCGATGACAACTGCCATGATATATGGATCTTAGGTATATGATTATTTAGCTGTGCATGTAGAGCGATATCCTGTAAATTAATAAAAATAAGATAAAAACGAAAACAAAAACAAAAAGTTTATGTTATTTAGTATATCTACATTTACTTACGTAAGGCAATGGTGTATCTTTAGATGTATGTAGAATATAGAATCAGCTCTTGTGAAGAAAAATCCATGATAAAATAACAAAAACACGAGAAAGAACTGTGTGTTGTATTATTTCATCTTGGTTTAATTTGATAATCAATTAGAAAGTCAATTATCAATTACCTGTTTAAGTTTGTAAGACAACAAATTTGTCATTTCATGTTTCATAAGATTTGTTTCGAAATATTCTTAAAACAGTGCTGGAAGTCAATATTTGTCTGCTCGATGATTTATGTAAATCACAACACTTTGGGTCATAGGATAGACATGTAGTTATATCATGGTCATCTTATATAACATTCAAGTCTTAACTTAAACTTAAAATCTTAACCAGGAAGTCAAAACACGGGAAAACCTAATTTTTTTTTAAAACCCCAGTAGTTTTTCGTTTAGATCATTACAAAGTAGTTGTAATGAATCTGAATTCGTAACGCAATACGATTATATTTATCCGGCTATTATCATAAAAAAAAACAATTAGATAGTTACATTGGGATTAAAAAACCATCAAACAAGACCAATGTAGTTGACATTTCCAATGGAGGAAGGGGATGGGTTGGGATACATATTCCACAATCGCGTGATCTCAAATGGTAACATTAAGTATTGCTTATATCAGTTAAGTTGTTAATAGGGTGTTAATTTAAAAGAACATAAATAGTTTTACAAAGGAATAAAAGCCAATCAGGGTTTAAGAATACCAAGTAGTATATAGTAATAGTGGTCATAAATATTAAATTGTCAACATAATCATTCAACTCACGAAATCACATTCACGAAAAACGATTATAAATGGAAACTGACGTGATATCTTATGGAGTATACATCACCCTGAACATCTATCTCAACTTACCTCACCATACGCTTAACTACAAAACTATTTATTTTTTCAGTGTCTAGTTATCTAGTTGAAACTTTCACGGAACTGTCCGTTAATGTAACCACACCTTTAACATCCTCCTTTTAAGTCTCGTCATTAGTCCTGGGGGCCAAGGGGCGTTATTTGTGAAACCTATGAGCTAAGCGCACAGAAAGAAAGCGAAACTGATCGATTCTGTTGGCCTTTAAGTAAAGTATTTTAGATATTCTAACTATACCAACCAAATTCAATGCAATGTGAACTGCCCTGTCAACGTACGATTCATCATGCCATTTGTTACCTGTTATTTTATTGTTTGGTATTGAAATCAGACTAAGTCAACACTTTACTAAACTTCCGGGGTTGACGGCTTAAGTCCATCTATATTTTCAAATATTAAATTACCTATTGATTAGTTGAAGTACTTTCAATGTCGAAATTATTCCATGTATAAACAAATGTTTGTCGAGGATTCTCAAAACTAGTGAAAACTATCAAAAATATTTTCGTCGGCATATTTTATTTGAAAGTACTTATGACTTAGCTTCCGTAAATAATGAATATGATGTATGACCATGAATAGCCACTTGTGCAAACCCTAAAACCTACATCTCGATACCAGTTATGCTTCATATAAGAGTAAATCTGGAGGTTTTTTTTTTAGATATTATGGGCATTACTTTTGTTTGTTTTTCTTTTATTTGACTTAGGGTATAACATGGAATATTTTTTAGAACTTTCGTTGTCTCCGTGGCAAAAGACACTCCACTGAAATAAAGGATGATTACTAATTTGGCCCACAAATTTTCAATTGACCCAAATAAGATATGATGTTTTTGGTAACATTCTATATATAGTCGACATAAAGATGTCAGGCTTATTAATTAGTAGCCGCAAAATGGCCAAATCGATATCCTTCCTTCAACAAATAAGATTTCCAACATTTCAGGTTGTACATTATATTCCCTTATTTGTTATATCCGGTGAAAATAGTTTCCTTTTCTCACATTTTTTTCTCACTGAGTTTACTTTACATCTTTGAATTTTTTGTATTTGTTCAAAAGGTATTATGACTGTAAATTAACATGATATTTCTTTTGTCCATTGAATCGTTTAACAACATCATCACACAGAGTTGTCTTTTTGACACTCGTGTCCTTATATTTCGTCCGTATATCCAAGTTAACTTACCTGATGTTCAGGTAACAAGGACACACAGTAAGTGTATGATAGTTTATGCCCTATATATCAGAACAACGTAAAATTCCAACATGTTGGATGGACGGAATGGATTGTTGGAAAACTAAAAGCTTTGTGAAGTATAGGTTAGTTATACAAAGTAAACTCACCATTGTGACCGTTAGATAACCAGGTATACCCACTTGTGGTACAATACAATCAATTATATCTTATCCACAGGTGTTTATTTTTGATTATCTACATAGAATAAATGAGGTTATTGACTATTAACACAGACAACACTCTTTGTTACAATCTATAGTCCAAATGGTTAACCGCATTGTTTATTTGCATTAAGAGACTTATTATCCTGATCTCTAAAAAGGAAGGGAAACGGCATATTTAATGGCGAAAAGATTATTTCATGAATGTGTTGAAGAAATACATCAACATTTTCTGAAATTATGATGATTTGCCGGTAACTTTACTTGTGATTTGTGCAGATGAACAGGAATATAATTATTAAATGTTGTTGTTTGTGTCTGCAGCAATACAATATAACTATGTTTCCATAACAGTAAAAAGTTTTAATACAATATATTAACTTTTGATTTCTTTGATAAATCTTTGGCAACGGAATAGCAAGAGTAGATAGTTTGATATATAAGGAATGATGTATACTGAGAACTATTTTTGCCATCCTTTACATCTTTGTTACTATGTAAATCAAATTACTTTTATATTGATTAAAACGATTAAAAAAAGACGAAACATTTACTGGGATAGGAAATATCTACCGACATTACAAACATGATTAGATAATACAAAATTGCTTTCGTTTTTACCAAATCATTGACGCTAATACACTAATGTAAACTTTAAATTGTATAGTCTTATTGCGTTTATTTTGTAATTAACTTAGTTTGAATCGAAATGTCATCGACCTGATAACCTTAACTTTCTTACCGTTCCAGTGTAGGTTAATATCCTACAGACATGCATTCGACGGACGAATAAAACCAACAGGTATATTTTACAATAAGTGAGAAATTGTAAACACAATCCACAATACAAAATCTTTTATTAAATATTTTACTTTATGTAAGGATACATGAATCAGAGGATGGAAACACTTCAGTTGTCTCTACATTGATGTTAAAATGAAAAGATTTAGAAGTTTAGGTTTTTTAACGTCTGTATTATAAAAACGAGAGAATGTCAACTTATCCTAACCCTTATCCTTACTTACTTACCATCAAAGCTCAAAAATGAATGGGGACAAGATGCGAACAAAGAAAAACCACTGAAAATGTACTCTAAGAATATTGTTCCGTTGAGGACACCTGTTTTGTTATCATTTAACGTCACATTCTCCAGAGAGCACCTGATATATATGAAAGTTATACCACCAAGCATATCATCGAGAATCGAACACACCAAACTAAAAATCAGGACATCGACCATTTGCCGAGGAGATCATGATCTTGACCTTATAACCTCATCATAGTGAACAGCTTCCCATACATTACAACCAGTTAAGAAGTGTGTGAATTGACGTCATCATCACCTTCATATATATAATATATGAAAACCTATTAAGTTTATACTTACCTACCTGACGAAAATGTTTAATGACTTATCTTGTTTTCAAAATGATAGCGTGAATTTCTTATGCCAATATCTTAGAGCCTCAGTATTCAGTGTGGTTTCTGTTGTTGCCTCAAACTCATTATGTATAACTTCGCTAACGATTAACTGCAATATATAAAGAAAATTGCCGCTTTGCATAATTTGGTGTACTCATGCACAGTATATCTGAAACGTAATGCACTTGAATTAAATAGTTTTCTGTTGAGATCATGAAAAGTAGAAATTTGTGAATTGATTGATGTGAATCCATATTTCTACATACGTTCCAATATTTAAGAACCCTAGCATTACTGATGAATTCAAGTAGAACAAAATAGCTGCATAATGCAAATTAATAATTTTTGTTCTGTTCTATTTAATTCTGCATTTGCAATGAAATATGCTAAACACTAGTGTATCTTGTGCATATCAACTATTAAAACACCAACACTAATTCACTCTCTACAAGTTAAAAGCAAATGGGCGTAACATGTTAAAATGGTCATTTCCTGTTACATAAATAAACTCCTCTCAAAGATTTTATTTAAATTCGCCTGTCACACAATGACAGTGCTTAATCGTAGCCGATGACTGATAAGGGTTAAGTGTTGGTCAAGTATTGGTTTTTGCAGTGACGTTAGACCGTTTGATATCAGAAAGCTCACTCTAATCCAGGTTTTATGACGTAATAAAGCCACTACACGTCAAGTGGTAGAGTTAGGTAATTATAGCATTAACCGCCTCACGACACATTATTGAGTGGGAAGTGTTTTCAGGTATTCTGATAATGTAAAGCTTGAAAATACATTGACATGATGCATCATGAAGATTAATATGTCTACTACGGCTGAAATTTAACTTCATTACAAACATAACAACATCTAAGGTGAACGCGTTACATCGGTACAGTAGTGAAATGTAGAGAGGGTTTTTTCTACCCTACCGGACATAAATATCCACACTTCCGGTGAGCCAAGACAGTCTGCATACACAGGAAATGGCATTTCGGGTTTGTGTAATTGTTAATAACGTCATATTTATGACATGTCGGGGTCAGTTGCGGTCATTGACGTCATTCACGATTTTCATACGGGCCTCAAATGCAAATGACTATACCGGTAGTTACAATGTCACATGTATATTTATTTGTTGTTTTATCTATTATGCCCTACCCTCCAGCTAGAGAAAGATCCTATTAATCCAGATACAGAAGACAGATTATGAGACATGAGACATATCATAGAGATTTATATAATGGACTTTTGTATTCCTATGTTTTCAAGAAATATTTAAAATAGTTTTTTTTATCTTCTATCTAACATATAAAATTCATTCTGAGGATAGTTGATTTTATGTTTACGAAAATCGTTATACAAAACGTTTATTGCATGTTAAAATTCAGTACACATTAAAAAATCAAATGTTTATTAATAACAGAAAAAAATGTCCTTTATTCTATGTATTATTATACTGATTTCATCATCATATCAGATTACACGTCTGTTTACAGCATTACCTTATTCTTAAGTAAATTAGTACAGGACAAAAAATATATTTCACATAAAAAATCTATAGATAAAATAATTGTTTATGATTATTTTAAGTGAGAGACATAACATTAATTGATCCCTTTTTTCATGGCTGTTGTTGAAAGACATTTTCTTATCTTTGAATTTTTTCAAATGTCTCCGAAAAAAAACTGTCTTCTGTTATTGTCTCACTCTTTTAGTCTCCTGTTAAAAACTTGTTTAAGCAAGACGAAACATTTGTATAGAAAACTGGGAAATACACATACATCATGTTATTAAGAGATTAACTTTAAATTGTTGTTTGATTTGATATAATATTAGATTCTAAACCGTTCTAATTTTTAACATTGATATTACCAATAATTGGTGATAATTGGTAAAAAAAATACGGTAAGAATCAACAAGTAATGATCTTGAAGTAACATAAGTGAGTGTAAAATATTCCGAATCCGATATAATAAAGAATAAAATTCCATTTGCTTGAATGAACTCCAAAGACACTGGAAAGATAAAAACAGAAATTGATAAAACAAGAAATCATGAAACATTCTCTACTTTCATATTTGTGTATATTAAGTGTACATAACCTTTTTGTTTTAAGGTCAATATCAGTGATTTGATGCACGACACTAAATTACTATATAGATATGTTAGATTTGTATATGTAATGTACGAACGATAAGAGGGATGTAATATATGTGTGTGAAATAATGAACAATTGTTATTATTGTTAGGTAACAAGAGGCATTTTCAAGCGAAATGAATCGTCGAGAATCAGAAGACTCTCACTAAAGAAGGAATGTCGTAAAATTGATATTCATTTGGACTGACAACCGTCAATAATAGATAACGTTATTCAGCCAAATAACATTAGAGGATTTGAAATAGCTTTGGACAAAATCTAGAACTGAAACACAACTAGAGGGCGAGATGACATTGCTTTGGAAGTGAATTTGGACTTTGTAAAAACTAGATGTGGGCATAGTGGCATTGCATACCCGTGTTAATAAATTATCCTATCTATTCTGTTCCTATTAGTTACTATTAAACTAAATGTTTCCTGACCTCAAAACAGTACTAAAACGGACAGCTTTTATTAATCATAAAATTTTAATTAGTAAAATAGCATGCCTTGTGTTTAATAAAACAAATCAATTGAATCAATGTTTATTTGTTGACAATTAACGATATGACTTTGATGTTGTTTTATATCGATTTTTGTATTCATATAAGTATGACACTTACCGTACTTCACTTTTTCAACTGTAAAGAAAGGCGATTAACAGGATTATGTTTGTCTCATCTGGTCAGAATGTAAATAGTGTTGATAGGGTTCGTCACCCAAGGCTTTAACCATTTAATAAATACACATAAATAAAAACTTAATCTCGTATTGACCACGCGCTCGGACAATGTACTTCTGGTCCAACCTTTACGTTCACATAAATAAGTTAGATATACATGTACCGAAATCTTGTATATGGCGTCTGGACAGGTGAGAAGAAATACATGGTAGACAGGTGAGGCATTTTTTAGTATAATCATTATATATACTCTCTTTCTTGAAATATGTTTTTTATCTTAGTTTTTTTCCTATATATATGTGTATAGATAAATTATTAATGATTTCAAAAATCCTAAAAATCCCATATTATTTTCCAGTGTTTGTTCGTCTACATCTGATTAATAAATTTGTTATCCAACTCTTAACGTTTTGATAACGTTATTTAAACACACATTTAAACTCATTCGTTGACTTGCTACAATGTTAGTCATGATTAATTCCGTCATCTGTATACCAACTACTATTAAAATAACCGCCACCTATATACAACAACTACCATTAAAATAACCGGCACCTATATACAACAACTACCATTAAAATAACCGGCACCTATATACAACAACTACCATTAAAATAACCGGCACCTATATACAACAACTACCATTAAAATAACCGGCACCTATATACAACAACTACCATTAAAATAACCGGCACCTATATACAACAACTACCATTAAAATAACCGGCACCTATATACAACAACTACCATTAAAATAACCGGCACCTATATACAACTACCATTAAAATAACCGGCACCTATATACAACTACCATCATCAATATGAACTATTTCTAGTGCTTAAGTGTTAATCGACAGACTTTAAAATCATAATTATCTCTTGTCTTATCAACTTTATTTCCAGTGAATCGGATAAACTCGCAACATGGGATATGCTAGCATTAAAGATAGTGGCAATATACTGAAATGTGATATAAGGTCAAGAATATGTTTGTTGATAATGTAGTCTATATCAAAAAAGGAAGTAATGTGACATATAAAGATGAGACTATCGGGTCTGTATAAATATACCTTATCTTAAATGGCTGGCATTTTAATATATCGTACAGCTGAATTTAATATCGTACGTCATAAATTACATTATAGCTCACGTGTTTTCTTCAGTGAACTATATTTTGTTTTTAACATGGAAGAGTTTCAATATACATATGCATATATCCCCTTGTTTCATTGCTTTGAAGGTTTGGTTACATTATACAAGGGCTAAATCCACTAGATTCTAAATAAGGAGTGGGGTATTTAATTTTGCATATACGAATCCTCAGTATTTTTTGTGGGTTTTTGTTAGTATGGAATATTTAAATGCACGACTATCGTGCTTCAGGTTCGTCCTGTTTTTCTTGTACGCATCATAAATATTCTGTGTCTAATTTCAGCTCAGACCTGTCGGATTTATAATGGTACGGAACAGTTGATTGATATTATGAGTTGACACTGATTAAATCTGTGATAAAAACTACCAGAACAATGTAATGATTTACTTTTGTGAACCATGGATTTAAATTCAAGTTTAAGTTGTGTGTAGTACATGACTGCTGTGTTTTCAAATCAGGATTTTGACACAGCGTCACAACATCAAAAGGTCAGGATGGATGAGAACTGTGATATGCCGGAAGTCGTCACAGGTAAAGAGGTAAATATGATTATCTACTATAATCGGCTGTATACAAGTGTGACATCTATAACTGAGATGACAACCAAAAGTTGTCCTCAACTCGATTCGAAGAACCGGGTAAAAAAAAAACAAACAAACAAAAGTAAGAACGGAGACTCCTGAAAATACAGGGAGTGTAAGGCCGTTAACAGCGGATTAAAAAGCTTATCCTTTAGAAAGTCGTCTTATTCACATTTAAAGTTAGACAACAATCGTTGATTCTGTCGACGTGTTGATATTTTCTTTGTTGTTGCTGTTGACATTTTGATGTTTTCTTTGTTTACAATGTTGACATTTTGATGTTTTCTCTGTTGATTTTGTTGACATGTTGATATATCCTCTGTTGATTCTGTCGACATGTTGTTTTTGCTTTGTTGACAATGTTGACATGTTGATATTTTCTCTGTTGATAATGTTGACATGTTGATATTTTCTCTGTTGATAATGTTGACATGTTGATATTTTCTCTGTTGATAATGTTGACATGTTGATATTTTCTCTGTTGATAATGTTGACATGTTGATATTTTCTCTGTTGATAATGTTGACATGTTGATATTTTCTTTGTTGATAATGTTGACATGTTGATGATTTCTTCATATATTCTGTTAAGATGTTGGTATTTCCTCAATGATTTCGTTGACGAGTCGGTAATTTTTTCGTTTGTCCTGTTAATATGTTGTTATTCCCTTTGCTGTTCCAGAGACAGGACAGAACAGCCAGGCTGGTGTTTAACAGAGAAAATTTGAAGGAACTTCGTAAAGCTGTCAATGATCTTTTTGATATATTCCACGATATTTTGGAAAGAGATTTCGAATTCGGAGCATATTTCAAAGTAGAAGATATCCTGAAGAGACTTGAAAATGTGGTAAGTAATATATATATATATTCCAGTAGATTTACAAAACAATACGCCAAGTTTTCATATTTCATTTTTACTTAGACCTAGAATAGCACAGAATCATTTTTTTTCCACTCATGAAGCTGCTTCCAACATGTTATCAGTATGTGGTGTGGGATGATTTGTTTAACTAACTCATTACCGATACCTAGCCTAATAGACAGTACATGAGTGTAAGATAAAATTAGTCAAACAAATTCAATAATTTCGTATACCACTTGCATTCACATAATAAACCATTTAACGACTTTAATGAATTACAAATTGCAATGACACGAGTGAAAGATTCTATTATTCCATAACTCATATTTCTGGACAATAAGCTAAAACTTTCAGAAACACTATTAAATACTGACACGTCAACAAAATATCAAGTTAATTTAAGAAAAAAATAAGATCAGAGAAAATTACACGAAGATTTCTGAAAACAGTACCTTCGCCGTGTTTATCTTGTCAATCCAAATAAGTAACGTTTTGCAATGAGAACAATGTAAATTAACAAAGGAAATATTAGGCATATTAACGGTAATCAAACATGTCCAACTTGACATCAAGCAATCTTTTATGATTTAAAGACATCATCAGTATATCTGAAAGTGAAAATGAATGACTTTGCAAGGCCTTGTAACCAGTTTTGCTAAGCTCTGAGATAAATTCAACCTCGCGTAATGACAGATGTGCAGTTTGTTCCCCTAGGTGTGACAAACGTCTTTTGGACGATCTTACCACCAACTCAACGAAAAATTGTTAACCAGAAATAAATTATAGCGTATTAATTGATTTTAATGTAAGACATACTTATCAAAGCATGACGTAACAATAGTGTTCTTATATATGTCTTACGATATTTAAGATATGACCCTATGACATTCCACAACAGGTAAGATATATGATCAAATAAGTGTAACATCGCTATTTAGACCACTTTGGGGACTGGACAAAAGTGGTGTTAACAGTGAGGTGGATCAGATTGAACGCCTTGAACTGTAACTCTGTTTAAAAGAAAAAAAATACTGTATATATAGACATATGTATCATTAATCAATGTACATGTATATTATTCAACAATAATAACTTCAAGTTTAATAAACTGTATATAAAATGTTGAAATTTATGAAATGAATGTAAAACGGATAAAATTGGTGAATTGACAAAAGAATATATTCCTTTGTTAGTTTATATTATAATATACATGTATATTTACTATTGTAAACATTGAATAAAAGAAAACAATCAATTTTAAGTTCAATAGGAATTTTATATTATTTTTTTCAAACTTTTCATATAATTTACAAACATTTCAACTCAGTCAATGTATAACACAATACAACACATTTGTCTCTATACTTAAAAAAATGAGTGCAGTATACACTATCGTGACGAGCGACGAATCTGGACAGTCTCCTCTTCCATACAGTCCTCGGCTGAATTAAATAGTTCCAAATGTTTTTGGAGATTTTTCCTGGCAGCAAACTTCTGCAAGTTCTTGATAGCTTTAAGAGCAACTTGTAAAAATTTGAATCCTCCGTCTCATCAATATCATTATCGTGTCACTCATGTCATCTTCAAGATGTGTACCAGTGATGCTTGACAGTCCAAATGTATCACTGATAATTGACAATCCCGACCATCCTCTAGCACCTCCCAAGCTGGAGCCTGTTGATCACAGTCAGCATACTCCTCTGCTGTCATGTCGATGTCACAGGGTGGACGATCTCCTGCAGTTCACAACAGGTCCCTGAGCTCACTAAGAGGAGTGTCATCATCTGTCTAATCAACAACAACATCACTTACACTGATACCACCTTTCGCAAAACATTTCCCTAGTTTCCTTCTTTACATCCTTGGCAGCACAACTCACAAAACGTATAGCATCCAGAACAGTTATTCACATCCTGAATAATACCTTTATCCAGAGGCTGAAGAACAGAAGTCGTATTGACAGGAAAGAAAACAAGCTTGACTTTGGTCAGCTTCAGACTAGGATGAGAAGGGGCGTTGTCCAAGAATAACAGGTTGTGAGCGAACTCATACATCTGTCCAAATCAGTTACTCATTCCCTAAATAACTGTCCGGTCATTCAGGCTTTCTTGTTTGCGCGCAAGGTAACAGACAGTTGAGTAGGCCTAATGCTCTTGAAGCACTGGGGATTTAAGGACTTTCCAATGATAAGAGTATTCTCAAAGTCACCTTCCAGGTTACAACACAGAACGAGTGTGATTCTGTCCTTCTGACTTCTTCCCTCCCTTGCATGCCTCTCCTCGAATACATAATGACTTGTAAGGTAAGGATCGGCAGAAAAGGACAATTTCGTCCATATTGTAAATGTCACGAGCATCATATCCACAGATAATATCTGGCAGCTTGTCTTTCCATTTGAACACCACATTCTGAGTAATACTAGCACTTTCACCACAGATGTTAGCAAATGGGGCTTCCTTCCTTATATTGACAAAGGATCGTCTTAATGAGATATCTGAGAGTTCATTTAATCTTAACGTTTGATTTTGTTAAAGGAGGAAGTCCATTGGAGGTCAATTCGTATGACGTATCTAGATGAAGATCGCCATGGTTACTGTAACGGTAACTTTAGTGACGATGAACTCAAATGTCCCGCCAAAATTATGCTCGACATTCTAAAATGTTTAAAGTGTTTACGGGATGGTGTATATGATAAGATAGACGTGAGTATGTTAGCCCTTTTTACGATATATATCTATATTTAATGTTCTATATCATGTTTAATACATTAGTGGATGTGTTATACAATTGTTACATAATACGACCTGTTAGCTACTGACGAAAGGTTGTTTCTACAGTAGCATCACATTATCGGTAATCTGATTCATCACATCTCACTCAGATGATCTTGATAGATAATAACATCCAATATTGACAAGACTTTACGGAAAATGTCAATGAATATTTAGACTAAATTAAAAATAACAACAACAACAAAACCCAATGATTTATGTTGTTTAGCATACACGATGCACAACATATTGCTTTTTTCATTTAACAGCAAAAACACTACGAGATTTTAGAAATAGAGAGAAAGACTGCAGAATTCAGACGTAAGTATTATATTTTGTGCTAACTCTTGATAAGATCAAATTGTTTCAATGACCAGCTTATACGATATCAAAGAGATTTAGTCCGCCATCTTCAACTCGTCTACAGCTAATCACATGTTTCTCCTTTTTTAAAATCTTCCACGGCCTTCTTGAGACGTTTGACACCAAGTTAGCTTCTTCACTTCATTATCTTTGTACTCATTTACATACACTAGGTATGTGCTTGTTCATTGATATACCAGGTAGAACAACGCTGTTTATACTAATATTGACACGGTACCGTAGTATAATTTCAAATGATTCGACAGTGAATGTTTTCACAGTTCATGCATTAAATAAAATGACATATTTGGCGTACGTTGTAATTACAGATCAGTCCGACTGTATACAAGGGCAGCTAATGGAGGAAAAATTACGTATGGCACAAAAGGTCATAGATGCGGCTCGACAAGAAGGAAAACTTCAGTATTTAGAAAAATCTTTACAGGAAAAGACTGATAGACTTCACGAGTATGTGATTTTATTTGATTTATATACAGGGGAGGGGAGGGTTGAAAAAGGTCATTAACGAAGGTGTTTTATGAAGGTATAGAGTCTCCTGTTTCATTGGTCAAACCAACTTAATGTTACGTTCACTAAATGAGAAAAGTGGTAACCAATATGAAACTAACGTGAACACAAACAGATTCAGAAAAGACCGTTCTTATCCACACAAGGATGTGGAATGATTTCACACAACAGCATTGCTGGAACGACGCCATTTTGGTATCTATTAATATTTTAGTTAAATATGGGTGAGCTACAAGAGAGGCACACTAAAACAATGAAATCACATTGTGATAACATGACAATATGAGAATATGCAGAAAACATTTGTATCCAATTTATTCTTATTTTTTTCCCAGAAAACAAAAAAAGTCATTCTTGAATTAATCTAGCATAATCTAAATTTCCTTTACAACAAAGGTATTTCTCGACATTTCTCCACGAATTCATATAGTCGTTTTAGATTCAGAAAAGCAATAAATTTGGAATTATTGACTGAACCATACAAATAAGGCTGACACCAAGAAACCGTGAAGGTTAATTATTTTCCCCAAATTCCCGAAGTGGTTTCCGTACGTTTTAACACCTGAATCAGAAAGTCGAGAAATTTAGAAAGGAAGAATAGAATATTGCCATTAGAATCACGAAACACATTTTGAAATTGTTTATTTCTTTTTTAACGGATTTTTCTTTTTATATCTTTTGCTGTAACAGATTACAAAGAACGAGTTCTGTGAATCTTTGGGACAAAGAAAAAGAACGCATACTGAAAGACTCGAATAAAAGGTTTGTACATAACAATAAACTCACAATATACATGTCTGTATCCCTCTCTATGGTGAAAGTACCCTCATGTCATATCTGTGTTATGGTGAAAGTACCCTCATGCCATATCTCTGTTATGGTGAAAGTACCCTCATGTCATATCTCTGTTATGGTGAAAGTACCCTCATGTCATATCTCTGTTATGGTGAAAGTACCCTCATGTCATATATCTGTTATGGTGAAAGTACCCTCATGTCATATCTCTGTTATGGTGAAAGTACCTTCATGTCATATCTGTGTTATGGTGAAAGTACCCTCATGCCATATCTCTGTTATGGTGAAAGTACCCTCATGTCATATCTCTGTTATGGTGAAAGTACCCTCATTTCATATCTCTGTTATTGGTGAAAGTACCCTCATGGCATACCTGTGTTATGGTGAAAGTACCCTCATGTCATATCTGTGTTATGGTGAAAGTACCCTCATATCATATCTGTGTTATGGTGAAAGTACCCTCACCACATGATTTGATATGGACGTTATATTGTAACTTTAGTTAACACACTTCTCGAAGATATAGCTGACATTGTATTGTCCCAGATCATAATGATTGCAATGTTTAAATGATGATAGATTTCTCGCTGAGGTCCTGTATAAAGTATCACTTTATTAGTATTTCTGTTTATGTTTTTAAATCTTGATGGCAATGATACCATGATATCAATTTTATGATATTATATTGTATCACGTGACGAATTAAGATGAAGCATCAAAAGTTTATTTCTAAGACATTATAAAATACTTCAGTTATATTTGTAAAGAAAGAGAATTAGGATCTACTTTGAATTTCATATTAGACGCTTCATCTCATTCATAGTTTGTTCTTATTTCAATAAACTATTTTAGCAAGATAACATTTTTACAGAACATGAATCGTCTGATTGAATATCTCGTTTTCATATTTATTTTCAGAATCGCAGAACTTGAGCAAGAATTGGCAAGTGTGCGGAACAGCCAAAACAACATGAATCGTAGAATGTCGGTAAGTAATCAGGCACTATAGATGGTGGAAAGACATGCAAACCACTGGTATCTTTCATTACAAATTCAGAGTAGTGTCAGATACAGAAATAACTGCATCATACAGGCGTATCGTCTTTCTAGAACTTGTAAGTGATGCTTAGAGGCAAATATAAGAATTAGTGAGGTTTAGCTTCGATAGGGTTTCCACACCTGTTTATCTACAGGGGAATGAAGGCGTCCGAACATCTTCTTTAGAGACAGGAATCATCTTCATTTAGATAGAGGAAGCATCTTCACTTGGCAACAAGAAGCATCTTCATTTAGATAGAGGAAGCATCTTCACTTGGCAACAAGAAGCATCTTCATTTAGAAACAGTGCTCATTTTTCATTTAGAAACAGGAAACACTTTCATTTAGCAACAGGAAGCATCTTTACTTAGAAAACGGAAGCATCTTCATTAAGAAACAGTTTCGGTGCTTGAAATCACTCAGACTGTTGATATGGAGACAAAACAAAACATATAATATAATGATGATCTGAGCTTTGCTTTTGTTGTTTTCATCTTGATCCAAAGTTGAATTGTTTTGTCCACGCTTTGTCTCATATATATTTTTATTTAGCAATATTAACGTCAGATTTACTCTGATTCGGCTAGTGATAAAGTTTATCGTCTTCATTGTCAATCACTTATCAATGTAATGCCCAGTTAACCCAGTATCTATTGGAGATTTTATTATCAATGAGTAGAATTAAAAGGAGCTTAATTGGTTTCTTACAGAAAATCGACGACCAGTATAAAGCTCTTAAGTTACGACAGGAAAAGACTAGTGGAAGTCTAGGGAGTGATTCAGGTATGGTGTCGGAGAGGTTCTTTATCATGTTTCTAAACAGATGGGGTTTTATCGGAAAAGGGTGCATAAATAAGACTTCATATGAATTTGAAAAGCACGTGTCACATGTTAATAAAAAATACAACAGGAGGGGCGGAATATTCCTTATGTCAAAAAAAAAACACAATGGAAAACTATCTAGATAAATTAATCACTAAGCAAACCATGTATTGACAGATAAGATAATGTGTTGATTAGGAATCTAATAGACAAAGTATTATTACAACATTTTACCAATCTTACACGAGCTCATAAGGTAACCAAGTTTTATTTATCAAAATCAAAATGAAAATACCAATACAGTTAAATTTGTTTGATAATTTCTGTATCATTCTTCTGAAAAAGGGGATTATTCAGCAACTATTAACATTTATCTGAATTTCTTAAGTAATTTGAGTACATTTTCAGAAATATATGGTAAACGTAAATACAATTAGCAATGTGGTGAAGAATTCTGAGAAATGTGTAGTGTAATGTGATTGGTTATTGATACGGGTTTGTTGAATTTGTGTTTTGTTGTGATTATAAGCAATCTTTTAATCCATAGAAAACATGTATCGGTCAAACCTGTAAAATGATAGCATACTTCAAGTCCATCCTCACATTTATAATTTCTATCGGCCAGACCTGTAAAATGATAGCATACTTCAAGTCTATCCTAACTCTTATTATTTGTATCGGTCAGACCTGAAAAATGTAAGCATATTTCAAGTCCATCCTTACATTCATCATTTCTATCGGCCAGACCTGTAAAATGATAGCATACTTCAAGTCCATCCTTACATTTATCATTTGTTTTCGTCTGACCTGTACAATAATGATTTTTCTAATTACCATGAAAGTTACCCACCATTGTATTGCTGTATTTTGTCCTTGTAGATGGAGATGAAGTCAATTCGCTGAAGAGAGAAGGTTACATCAAAGAAAAGGTAATATCTATAGACAATTCGTCTAGACAGTAACGATGTCTTTTGGCTAGGACTAGGAGCCAGTCAGGGTTTTTTCAGTTCTGGTTTTAAGAGTTATAAGAAAATACTTGTACGCCAAAAACCGCATTTGTTCTCGGTACTGTTCGTTCGTTCTTGTTATCGTGGTAATTGAGAAAAAATAGACAAGTGACATTATATCGAGTTGGAAAATACGGCATAAAATTCATTCTGTATTGATTATATTTTCTATGACTTCGGAAATATATTCGTTTCCATGATATACAGATTTGTTCCACAAAGACATGCGAACTCAAAAGATCTGTACTAACTCCGCTGGGTCGGATGTCAGTGACTTTTTAGTTTTATTATGCGAATCATTAAAACTAATCATGATATCTGTAGAATTATTCTGTGCCTACAGGACATAGTCCATCTAGAAGGAGAACTCTACACCCAACAAAAGTTATTTGTTGGTGTACTTGGTGGACTGCGGACGGACATCAAGTAAGTCCTCACGCGTATTTCACTACCCTGTTACCAGGATAATCAGAAAAACTCGCCCTTGTTTATTTATCATAAATCATTCATTTACCGCTTGCACTTAACATCTGATTCTGCCTTTCGGTTTTTCGTTAGACGTGACAATATAGGACAGTTTATAGAATGTTTGAAGTATATCTCCAAGAAACGAAATACAGGTACTGGCCAGAAAACAGATACAGACAAGAATTCAAAGATACAACCATTGCGTTCAACTGGACCACTGAATCTTATTCAGAATAACGCATCACATCATGTTTGAGTACTGATCTGTAACCAAACCAGTCATTATTCTTCAGATAATACTTTGTTGACAACAGAAACAATTTACATACAAACATGTTTCCTTAATCACTGCCATCATGAAATGGTGATTGAAGATGATAATATCGTTTTGCTGTAATCTTTGATTCTTCACAAATAAATGTATTTGCGGTTGTGTAACATCAGTGTTTAATATATCTACGGCTTTATTTATTTGAATGATATTTAATTGAAATATGTTTTCTGGAATTTGAAATGAATCATTTACGTGAAATGTAATTACATACTTTATATCTCGAAGTTCTCGAACATTTGAATTTTCGATATACATGTATACATGGTATAAATTATATGAAAAGAAATCTTTAAATTGGTTGTCTTTATTGTAATGAAAAAGAACTATAGATGTGGCTGTAACGTTACAATATTGCGAGAATGGGACTTCTTAATATATAACGATAAATTTGCATGTCTATAGCAAACTCAGTGAGCAGTTTTACGACACTACGACACACACGAGAGATCCCGCCTTTGTGAAGTTGAGTCGGACGTTGGATAAGCTGTACGATGCGACGTCACAAGCTAAACTAGAATCTGCCAAGATGATGCTCCCGCCCCACTACACATACTATGATACGGTATGTAAACATGTGTTCTAGTCATCCTCAACCTAATATACATAATTTATTTAAAGTATTAAAGTATATTTTTTATTAACGCCATTTGATGACTTGGAGCGATTTGAACACTATCATTAAATGCTTAAGTCTCAGATCTGTGATATAAATAAATAAAACGTCAGTAAATTGGAATATTTGAAACTTTTTAAATTTGCAATTCTTCAGAAAAGAAAACAGTTGGAGGTGAAGATTGTACATAAAACATACTATTGAATACACCCTAAAAATATTTTTGCACGTGTAAGAGATGGTGATGGAGAGTATTTATAGTTTTAAATTAGTAATGTTTTGATGAGTGGTGATGAAAGGTTGTTTCACACCATGTTAGCTGTAGCTTTTAATGTTCTTTTCAGGACTTAAAATTAAGACGTATCAGACGATTGTCTAAAGTTCCCGCTGTGCCACAAATTGTTACACAAATTCCGTAAGTATATCATAAAATACCTACAGTGGTAAATATATACGGACGTAAGAATATGCACTTGTTTTGCTGTCTGTAACTTTGATGATCGTGTAGATATTCTTTTAAAGTTTCTAGTTTTAGTTACAAAATCCTGTCTTTTCAGAGCGAAACCATGTTTCATTAGAGAGTATACGCCACCCTCACAACTAAATGGCAGTCTAGCCAAACGACGCAATGAAGTGTTGATGCCACCGGTTTGTAAGTGCAATCTAGTCTTGTACCGGGAGTAAAAATCTCCTCAAATAGTTCCGATTATACAAATATACAATAAAAAAAATGATAAATTAAAAATAGAAGATACACACTGCACACAAACAGTTGTTTCCTAGTATTTGGAAGACTGGCCGACAAAAGAGACCAACCATCTTTCCTCCTTCCTGCTATTGATCGTATGATTTCAATAATTGGATAATCAATTCATATAGATAACGCATGGAAATCTACACAATATTTTTTTCAATTTTAGTTCCCAGCTCAAAGAGGTAGAAAAAATAGTATTATTATTTAGTTTTTGTTTTGCGAGATAAAGTGTTATGTGGATCAACTCCTATATATGGGGTGATCAAGTATATATGGAAATGTTGAAAATGACTGATTATAATGTCCCCAGTTAATGTTTGATTTGTCTTAAACAGCGGAGAATCCTGTAATCGTTGATCCCAACACAAACAAACTCAACGGCACAGTCTATCTTCGTCACTTCGCTCACATGTCGCAGAAATTTGTGAGTACAATGTTTGATTTGCTTACATTTGACCGCAAAATGCTCTTTGTATCAACCTATTTTTTGAAAGTGACATTTCGTCTACTTCATACTTAAATATAAGATAAATTCGCGATCACATCTCTGTTTCTCCTCAAACATTATTGACGCCTGCGTTTAATTTATAAGACTTTTTACCTGAAATACTCAGCGATATTTTATCGTAATATATTTGCAGCTGTTAGATCACTGGGCCAAATTTAAGGAATTTGACAAGAATGGTGATCTGATGCTAGATATGCAAGAGGTTGGTAGAAATCTTTTTCATTATTTTCAAAATTTTGTATTTTTCTATCGATGTCCGACATGGTTTGTAGTTCATGTCTTGTTTTGTTTTTATCATTATGTTTATTCAAACGCTTCACTCTTTCACAGGTCACTAAAATTCTGACATCCCTTGGCTGTGCTTTCACTCATGGGCAGATTGAGGTATGCATTGGTTTATTTTTTCTGTATTTAAATAGGAACCAGTGATAAAAAAATCATTTCCAAATGCAATGTGTAAACCACGCGTAACATAATGAAAATGTCGTTTATTACATTTTATCAGAGTATTTTATATTGGAAATAAACGCCCTAAAGTAACATTCAGGACTTAGTAAATTTTTAATCACTCTATCGAGACGTTTGATACATTTTTGTAAGATTTCCTTTGTATTAACACTACCAGCATTATACTTGCTGCTGTTTTAATATTCTTCTGTATTTTCCCGTGCCTGTGTTTTCCCCCTGTAAATTCTGTCAATGTATTTATTGTCAGTCAGCTTCATAAAAAATGCCCACGCGAGGTTAGGGATATTGCTTTATATCCATCATGTCCATTTCATCCTGGCGATTCTTTTTGGTGACAAATCTAGAACGTTGCTATGATATCTACTTATCTGAATTATACAATTTGTCATACTAATATTAAGCATTCTAAAACGCCCACGGAACACTGTAAACACAGCCAAATAAATAACAGGACAGGTGTGTCCTTATCTGAGTCGTTTTGTTACAGAACTTTTAGTGATTATATCTATGTACAGTAAAACTTCGATGTGTCGAAGTTCATGGGACCGTCGAGAAAACTTCGACACATCGGGACTTCGACTCATGAATGGTGACCGTCCAACCACAAAAAATACACCTGATGTGTATTGTGTCCGTTTGTCTTATATGCAGAGTCCCTTATCAATCAATATCTCGTGTTGATCGCTCGCATAATCTATCAAACATCGGAGAAAGGAAAAGAATTCATATGAATTTTAACATGTTTATTATAAAGAAAAAAGACATCAAATAACAACGAATAACAATGCAACATACCACTTTCATAGAATCATTCATACACTACAGTGCAGCATGGTTGTATCGGTGATGAGAGTTCGGTTCACTTCCGGTATGTGTATTTTACTGATTTCGAAAAGGACGGAACAACATACATACGTAACACACATGTAAGAATGCAAGCACAATATACATTACATATCTTAGCACTACATCGCAATGCAACATTTTCTTTAAATCCAAATTAAACAAAGAAACGATGTCCTGAAAAAAATCACTAATCTCAATACAGGAATCAGTCATGTTGCTCCACCGCGAAAAAATCCTCCATTGTCATTTGTTTCATGTCTAATCCACGGAGATAATGTCTATAGAACAAAGCACTAATGTCACTGACTTTAGTACTTGTAGTACTATTAGTAGCCAAAAGTGTGAGCAGTTATTCTTGTTAGAAGTGTTTATGTTCCATTGTATGTCCGGCTAGGAATATTCATTTAACTTTATGGACTAAAAAAAAATTCTGAAGAGTCTTGTACACCTCTCTCGGATGTTTGTTTAGTACCATAACCAGTCAGATAAGAATAGATTTAAAACTACACACTTAGTATCGTATGTACGATGGCCTGATAATCATCCTCGATACACCAGGGGTCACTCTCTCTCCCTCCCTCCCTCCCTACCTCCCCCCCCCCCCCCCCCCCCCTCTCTCTCTCTCTCTCTCTCTCTCTCTCTCTCTCTCTCTCTCTCTCTCTCTCTCTCTCTCTCTCTCTCTCTCTCTCTCTCTCTCTCTCTCTCTCTCTCTCTCTCTCTCTCTCTCTCTCTCTGTCTCTCTCTCTCTCTCTCTCTCTCTCTCTCTCTCTCTCTCTCTCTCTCTCTCTCTCTCTCTCTCTCTCTCTCTCTCTCTCTCTCTCTCTCTCTCTGTCTCTCTCTCTCTCTCTCTCTCCCCGACTCCCCCTCTCTTTTCCCTCCCCCCTCTCTCTACACCCTCCAAGCTCCATGTGCGACAAGCTTGTAGACAAGACTAGTATGATGTACATCAAATAAATCACGATGTCATATAACGGTATATTGTAATGACTTTGAAGTTGGGTCTCGCGCCCTTGAGAGCTTCAAAGGAACACATCAGTCTGTGAACGGTCATGTTTTACTTCCTGGAAGCAATCAAATTATTTAGTTTGTGCCTACAGTTTGACATGACATGTTCGAGGGGTGCAGAGAGCGAAAAATTGAGCGAACCCCAACCCCCCCCCCCCCCCCCCCTCGGAGTATCGAGGATGCATAACCTCCGTAGTATCGAGGATGCGTAACCCCCGGGGTATCGAGGATGCGTAACCCCTGGAGTATCGAGGATGCGTAATGATTTATTGTGTAAAGGCCAATACAAAGGTTTACATATCATTTATCTTTTCACATCTTGCCTACAGGAGGCGATGACGGAAGTAGATGTGGATAACTCTAACTCACTCGACTTTTACGAGTATATGTTGGTGGTGGAGAAAGTCGTACGGCGATCCGGTTGGTTTATCAGATCATTTTTTCGTGACATACAAGCAGTAATCGTGCTTATTTCGTGATTTTAAACATTTCTATTATTCTGTCTATAAAAAATTATATATATCGACCTACCTAGACAGTTTTATTGCACATATACAAATCTATGGAGGCAGTATGTCATTAAATTACTTCAGGCTTCTCTAGGCTGGTTCTCGACCTTGTGAATAGCAATTGAGATATATGAACAATTCAGATGTAGTAATTGAATTGGAAATAGTTTTTCAAAAAATGCAAAAATGCAAAAATAAATAAATAAAACAAGAGAAAATTATTTCTAAGATTTTCCCCATGTTTAGTTATTTTCTTTCTCTATGGGTACTAAATGTAGAAATAGTAAGAGGCATTTCTGTGAAGACAAAATATTTCTTGTCATGTGACTTTTCTTCCTTATTTATTGTTAAATCGTATGATTTTTTTTCAGGTAAAGCCAATTTGTTCACGAAAGGTTTGGCCAAACAAAACAATGCTGAAGTATCGAAAGCATGTGTAATACAATAGTGTTACATATAGACTATTCGCGTGAGGTTGGTTACCATGGTTAAACATTAAGGTCTATGTTAAAAAGACTCTTGGAGTGTGATAGGTTACCATGGTTAAACATTAAGTTCTATGTTGAATAGACTCTCGGAGTGTGGTTGGTTTCCATAGTGAAGTGTGCCAAAATAATATTTTGGAAGTCAATTCGCCAGCTGATGTCAGTGAGTGTTGTTGGAGATGGCTACACTGCCTTCACGGCCATTTTGTTCTCTGTGGTAACCAGACGTAACAATTATTCATCATAACAGCAGTGACGGTAAGAAACTAGTACCGCTGTTGTTATGTTTACCATAGTTGTCATAGCAACCATTAACACGCTGAAGTATATTTGGTTACCTTCTGTTGAGGAGAGACGATGTCGTGTTGGCTAAGAATATCTGGTTACTTTGAACAGTATATATACACTGAAATCTATTTGGCCATGTTGGAGACAGAAGAAAGCGTGTAGTCAGCATATTGAATTGTCATTCAATATCATACACGATCACGTCATCTAGCTGAAACGAGGATTCAGGGAGATTGATATACTAACTAATTGTGGATTATGACGTCTCTAGCAACAGACACAATTAAATTTCATGGTAACCGCTGAACAATCATAAATGTTTTATATAACATATTATATCATCATCAGAGTTATAGTGTTGGAAAGGCTCGTCATCTTCGAAGATTTGGATGATAATTTACGGCACCGTTGTCAAGGAAACCACTGTCTTGGTTAACATCCGTTTCTGGAATCCCATTTCGTCTCTCTCATTAAGTTTCATAATTAACTATGTTTCATCCGACTCAAATTACAGAGACGCTGGCATTTTCACATACACTGTAGATATCATGTATTGAAAGTGAATGTACACGCCGAAGCTACGTGTCCTGCTATTGGTTGTTTCTTGGTATTTTCATTCTTAAGACATTTCTTCGTGTCGGTGGGATTATATATATAGATCTTCTTCTTGGGTTGTGTACTTTATAGAACTACTTTCACTTTCTCACTACAGATAATGAAAAACTTAATTTGTATTCATTGACATCATATTTCCTGAAAATACCTCGATAGCTCTGGAGAATTACTATTTTCTAACGAGTCGTTACTTAACACTACGTGTAAAGCGTTCAAACTTATTGCTCTCGTGCTCTGTTGAGTAACGATTTCTGTCTCTTTTTGACTAGTGAACGTGGACTACCTATTACAATCTTGTTCATATGCCGATGTTTCTTTAACAGCACTATCAATATATTGTATAACATGTCGAGAGTAATTATACTATGCATCAAATATTTTCTTACAGTGAAGATCATTGACATAAAACATCTATACCTATATATAAATATTCCATTTTTCGAACTTCTCTTCAATAAATCCTTAGCGTGTAAGCAGTACAAACCCAATAATGGTGACTCTTTAGTTTTAGATAAGACAGACTTATATATTTGCCTCGATGTAAAATATGTGTAATACATTTACGTCTGTATCATGTAAATAAAGATGCACTGAATATAAAATGGTGTATGACTATTTATACCACATTAGGTTGGTGTTATTCAGCTTGAAACGGATCCATTAATCATTACAATTATTGTATAAACACATATCAATTCCAGACGTGGTATTAAATGTAAACGAGTTTTGATTGGCTGATACGGTGAACTTTGACCTAAAAGGCGCTTTCGCGGAAATGAAGTTGCGTCAGAGGTTGATGACGATTATTTTTGTATGGTTTCTTTATAAGGATTTCTACCAATATATTGCTTTGAAGATAGCAAACGCCTTATGTACTTTTTATGATTTGTAATTAATTATTGTATTTCCAAATATTTCAGAAATTGTCAGGTTTACATACTAATTAGCGGCATTTCAATGCTGGTCATATGGTAGAAATCGGTAAAACAAAGTGACTAAAGCTGGTGTATTGTTTTGTTTTTTCAATTGTATAAGAGATAGTAACTGGTGTGAAAGAAATACCATACACAAACACCAATTGTTGTGTAAACCCATCTCTGTATACACATATACTGGAGATACATGTACATCTGGATGATGACGATGATTATTATTATTACAATCTTAATGGTCCGTCAATACATAAAAGGTCATTAGGGCCATCAAACGGTAAAACAGACAACGATCCAAAAGGAAACAACATTAAACAAACCAAAAGGTAAAAGACAAATGTTAAAAATCTTAAATGGGTATGTTAACACAAAATATTGAAATGGTACGTCATAGTCTATTATATAGACCAACATCTTTCAGGTAATGTGGAATTTTACAAATCTCAACAGTTTCAAAAACTTCAGGATGAGAGAATTTTGTAAGTGTAGGTGTTCATAGTATATATTTTTATAGAACCCATAATAAAAACACTTAATCACCATACGACTTTGAAATGTTAATAAAGACAAGATTTCATATGGTGGAAATATCATCACAATACAACTTCAAAATGTTGGTAAAGAGACATTGTCATTTGGCCGAGACCTCGTAATGACACAACTTTAAAATGTCGGTAAAGAGACATTGTCATTTGGCCGAGACCTCGTAATGACACAACTTTAAAATGTCGGTAAAGAGACATTGTCATTTGGCCGAGACCTCGTAATGACACAACTTTAAAATGTCGGTAAAGAGACATTGTCATTTGGCCGAGACCTCGTAATGACACAACTTTAAAATATCGGTAAAGAGGCATTGTCAATTGAACGAGAAATCGTAACGACACAACTTTAAAATGTCGGTAAAGAGACATTGTGATTTGGCCGAGACCTCGTAATGACACAACTTTAAAATGTCGGTAAAGAGACATTGTCATTTGGCCGAGACCTCGTAATGACACAACTTTAAAATGTCGGTAAAGAGACATTGTCATTTGGCCGAGACCTCGTAATGACACAACTTTTAAAATATCGGTAAAGAGGCATTGTCAATTGAACGAGAAATCGTAACGACACAACTTTAAAATGTCGGTAAAGAGACATTGTAATTTGGCCGAGACCTCGTAATGACACAACTTTAAAATATCGGTAAAGAGGCATTGTCAATTGAACGAGAAATCGTAACGACACAACTTTAAAATGTTGGTAAAGAGACATTGTCATTTGGCCGAGACCTCGTAATGACACAACTTTAAAATGTCGGTAAAGAGACATTGTCATTTGGCCGAGACCTCGTAATGACACAACTTTAAAATGTCGGTAAAGAGACATTGTCATTTGGCCGAGACCTCGTAATGACACAACTTTAAAATGTCGGTAAAGAGACATTGTCATTTGGCCGAGACCTCGTAATGACACAACTTTAAAATGTCGGTAAAGAGACATTGTCATTTGGCCGAGACCTCGTAATGACACAACTTTAAAATATCGGTAAAGAGGCATTGTCAATTGAACGAGAAATCGTAACGACACAACTTTAAAATGTCGGTAAAGAGACATTGTAATTTGAACGAGACCTCGTAACGACACAACTTTAAAATGTCGGTAAAGAGAAGTTCTCATGTGGACTAGACTTCCTCACCAGATAATTTCTCCTTTGATGATGAAAATGGATTTTGCATACAGTCCAAACTTTATCAATAATACCAGAGCGTGTTTATCCTGCCAAATTATGTGATAACTGGTCACGCCAATTCACACTACATACCAATCACAAATGTACGTTTCGTAGCAGAATTAAAATTGTATAGAAAAATTTACAATATAGAAACATTTAAGTAAACTAATTAATGGACTGCTTTGTACGGCTGTTTTGTCCTTCGGGAGCATAGATTATGTAAACTTAGGAGGTAACTGAGAAAAATAAAAGTTGGTCTAAATAAAAGTGAAAAATGAGATAGGGAGACATGTTACCTCAAACTGATATCCATAACGGAAATTTGAATATGAAGACAATTTTTGTCGATTTCTTGGGACCCCATCGGCTGTAACAAATTTTCAATGTATGTCAAACGAGAAAATGTAGGCTCATATTTAACATCTTAATGAGAAGTTACAGTTTGTTCAGGAATACACTATATGCTTGTCGAGTGAAAAAAAATGTCCAAAATCTAGACAATATTGAAAACATTATTAATTTTCCATAATTTATAAATGTATATGAATTTGGGGTGGTTACCATGTAACCGTGATATAAATAATAGATAACTTTTGCTATGGTATCAAAGATGTATTCCAAAGTTGAAATACAGCGATTTGAGATAGTTTGTTTATAGGTATTAAAATTAATAGATTTGGGATCAAAAAATGTCGAAACTAGTTATTATCCATTCGCAAAACAGTCTTTGTTCCTTTTAAAAAACTTACAAAACTGCACAGAAATTAATCTTTTAAATTGAAAAAATCTTAAACCTATCAGCCATAAATAGATAGCTTGTGTTTTATCTGGAAATCTCTTCTCTGGTGTGATTTGTATGTGATGACATTCAGGAAATTGACCCTTGTTTGTAAACACGATACCAGTAATGAACTTCCTTACTCAGCACAAACTTGTTTATTTTATATTGTAAAATGACTTCCTCTTTTGTCATGGTAGATACGTTTATTTATTGCTCTCTGCAACATTTAATGACAAAACGACAGTGATTGTTATAGTCTATATAAATCATTGTACATGTATATTCAAACATTATATTATTTATATACAATGTAATACTAATAGTAGATATTAGTATCATATTCAAACAATTACGTGTGAGTTTACTTCATTATTCGTTGATACAAGATACATAAAAGAATGTATATTTCACAACAGCTGCGCTACAGTGCATCCGAGAAGTCTCTGTGAGGGGAAATGTGGTGTGGAAGCTGATCTCCATAACATTTCACGTCCACTGGCTGCAAAGCGAGTTGCGTTGACCATCGTGATAAAAAGGTACATCGTTATGTTGTTTAGCGCGACAACAATTATTTTTGTGTAAAGAAACCGAGCAGACGTCTACAGTATGAATCAAAATCAAAACCGTAAACAAAAATGCAATTACTTATGTTCATAACAACCAAACAGGATTCATCTAGTTTAATGTGTAATAATTTATAATAATGTATTTCCCATGTTTGATATATTAAGTGACTTCACGATAACTTATTAACGCAGTGTCTTTATGATAGGACTTCTTAATGTTCATAAAACTAGGAATGTAATTGTGGATAATGACAGTGTGGAAAATGATAATGTGGATATGATAGTGGATATGATAGTGGATATGATAGTGTGGATATGATAGTGTGGATATGATAGTGGATATGATAGTGTGGATATGATAGTGTGGATATGATAGTGTGGATATGATAGTGGATATAATAGTGGATATGATAGTGTGGATATGATAGTGGATATGATAGTGTGGATATGATAGTGTGGATATGATAGTGTGGATATGATAGTGGATATGATAGTGTGGATGATGATAGTGTGGATATGATAGTGGATATGATAGTGTGGATATGATAGTGTGGATATGATAGTGGATATGATAGTGTGGATGATGATAGTGTGGATATGATAGTGGATATGATAGTGTGGATATGATAGTGGATATAATAGTGTGGATATGATAGTGTGGATATGATAGTGTGGATATGATAGTGTGGATATGATAGTGGATATAATAGTAGATATGATAGTGTGGATATGATAGTGTGGATATGATAGTGTGGATATGATAGTGTGGATATAATAGTGGATATGATAGTGTGGATATGATAGTGTGGATATGATAGTGGATATGATAGTGTGGATATGATAGTGTGGATATGATAGTGTGGATGATGATAGTGTGGATATGATAGTGTGTATATGATAGTGTGGATATGATAGTGGATATGATAGTGGATATGATAGTGTGTATATGATAGTGTGTATATGATAGTGTGGATATGATAGTGGATATGATAGTGGATATGATAGTGTGGATATGATAGTGGATATGATAGTGGATATGATAGTGTGGATATGATAGTGTGGATATAATAGTGGATATGATAGTGGATATGATAGTGGATATGATAGTGTGGATATGATAGTGTGGATATGATAGTGTGGATATGATAGTGTGTATATGATAGTGTGGATATGATAGTGTGGATATGATAGTGGATATGATAGTGTGGATATGATAGTGTGGATATGATAGTGTGGATATAATAGTAGATATGATAGTGTGGATATGATAGTGTGGATATGATAGTGTGGATATGATAGTGTGGATATGATAGTGTGGATATGATAGTGGATATGATAGTGGATATGATAGTGTGGATATGATAGTGTGGATATGATAGTGTGGATGATGATAGTGTGGATATGATAGTGTGGATATGATAGTGGATATGATAGTGTGGATATGATAGTGTGGATATGATAGTGTGGATGATGCCTCCCATGTTAAGACATTTTTTTAACTGTTCCTGTTACATATCTTTGTCAGTAAGACCTTTGCTGAAAAAAGTTATGAAATTTAAATTATGTTATAAAGAACTTTTAGCGTCCATGCACTGAGAAAATATAGATTTTTATATCGCCCCATTCGTTTGAAAGAAAAACAGCTTATTCGTGAATATAGTATAAAATATATTTATGCTGTCACTATATGTTTACTCTTGTGAATCATGGAGGTTTCGCAATGATATTTTTGTATGACGTTTACGTAAATAGGCCGAGGGGAAGTCTATCGAATCTATTTCATATTTAGTTAGTGAATAAAAATAAATGAAACTAGATGATGATGGTAATGGTTGAAAGTCTAACAAAGAAAACCACATTGCTGCAAGCAAATGTACATCCTCACGTCACTACCGGTACAACATAACGGATCTGGTCCTTCAAATTCCTTATCGCGAAAAGAAAGAAATTGACGGGGTTTTTGCCAATTAATTGGATTTATATGAACAAAATTGTTTTCAATCTATATATCGAATGTAAATTTTGGGGATTTCGTTACGTGAATAGAAAGAAATCTGACTACTGGTGGTATTTTGACGGAGGTGGGTTGAATGACTGAAATCACACCCTTCGATCATTATCCAGAGCCGTTCACTTGTGTGTTATTCATTACAGATACTTGTTGGGGAATCACTTCCATTCAACATTAGAATAATCCACACCGGCAGTGTTTTATTTGCTTTGAAAATAGTGGGTTTTTTTCTGAAAAGGAAATCCGCCTGTATTGTGCTTGCTCATCCAGCTGAAAAAATACTTCAAACGTGCGAACAAATATTTCCGGAACAAGACCGGTTACGTCATAAACCCGGAATATAACTTGGTAAACCCCATGTAGCTGATAACTTTATTACGAAATCATTACACAATTCACAACACACCAATATCAGCGAGATTTTTCAACGGCGCAATGAGCTTTCACGGTAAGGAGTAGTTTGATTTAGAATTTTCTCTCAAATATATGATATGCGGCTTGAAATCATTGCTTACATCTATAGTATATCAAAAAACGGGAATCATATATATTACATACTATTTCTGTTACACAGCATTTCAAGAAATATCGATGTTCTTGGTAATGAAAAGGAAAGTACGTTAAGATATAATTAGAGTTACCTCCCTTATACTGTAAGTGAACACTGAAGAACATTATTCCGTCATTTGGTTTGCTTTTCTGTCTGTACGTTCGTCCGAGTCTGTCTACCTCTCATTGAAGTCGCCTTCATATTCCAGTTAATTTACGTAGTATTTCACATTTAACTTCCTGTCTTTGGTGATTCTTAACATCGCTTTAATGAGAGTTGAGTATTTCATTAGTAATTTCTACACAAGACATCGATCTCATTTGGCCATAAACGATGGAATTGATATTAAATAAATATAATTCTATTGTGTGGTGGTGCAATGGTGGAAATTGATGTGTTATTTTGTTGTTGTTTTATGAAATTTTTGAGCTGATTTTCCGGCAGAGTCACGACAGGGGACATGATATGTGTTTCCTGTGAGATATATGTGAATCATTTGTGTGGTATCATTGCCACAGAATAAAAAAAATGACAATGATTTTAATATTCGATCGATATTATCTAAACTGTCTTAAAAACATCAACAAATAGAAAAATAAGTATGACAGTACTAGTGATCTCCACCATACAGAAAAAAAAGTATATTTTCTAAGATATTTAAAAAAATAATTAAACTAATCTAAACATTTTACGCCAGCTGATTTCTGGGTATAGTGGTCACCCACCTGTTAATGTTTTTCCATCCGGGTTCTCCAGTTTCTCCTACATCAAAGCCCTTCCACGGTCCAATCCTGGCATGGCCACCAGTTGTGAGTCGTTTAGAAGAACTGCTTCTATTCTCAGTAAGACTAATTATAATTTGTGTATATATAAACTATTTATAGGCATCCAAATACAGAAGAAATGTGTATTACAAAGACAGCCTTCGACGCCTTCTTCGTCAGAAATTACACTTTATAGTACAACCATGTAAAAAGTACACTTTTAGTAAGTAGTATATAATACATTACGGAAAGAAAACATCGTAAATTTGATCGCAGTTCCTCCAAAAAATTTAAACCGTTCTTAATGGAATGACGTAAAGTTAATGCCTTCAGAACCAATCGATGTGTCAACTCTGGTTTCTTTAAAAATAATAAAAAAAAATGCTCTCGTAAGTGAATGTTGTTATACCGTGAGTTAGAGCTTTCTATGCTGTCAGGTCATCAAATTTTCTGTCGATAGGTGGAGCCGAGTCAGAGAAAACTTGACACGTCTTCATATAACCCTTGTATAACGTTAAACTTTAGACAAATATCACAACGTGACATATCAAATAAAGTATATGAAAATTCAGGTGACAGACGATAGTGGCAGACCTTCATGTTTGGAATCCGGTATACATTTGGTTTAGTGAGTAATAGTTAGTATTTTTCTGGATATTTCTTTATTTCTTATGACTGTTCATGAAACGTTAACTCAAAAATCAGCAAATAAATAGGCTCTATATCTAATCATCAATCCATTACCTTTGTTTTCACAAATATCTTTTAACACCCGGAACAAAATGTTTGACAATACATTCGAATTACTTAGACCATCCTCGATATTTGACTTCATTTTATTTAAGATAAAAATGAAAAATAGTTAAATAGAGAAATCTTTCAAATTAGATAAAATAAATATTAGTCGTCTCTTAATTTTGAAAACAGCAACATACTGTGAAAAAATGTCCCGGTTGTAGTGATGTGTCCCAACAGTTGTCCTTAGTCCTTGTGGTATAGGACTTGTAGAAGTCTGGAGTTCTTTTCGTAACACCATGCTCCATGTAAAGCATTATGTCTTGTGTCTGAAATTCTTATGATAGTCCCCTTCAAAAGTCTTTGTGATATACCCTGCGGTCACTCCATGCCCCCTTTGCACTGAACGATAACAATCAGTTGGTAAGCAGATTAAACGAAAGCAATGGATGAGCTAGGTTTGTTATCAGGATATGGGGAGTTAGTGGGAAAGGGAGATACCTGCCTACATATAGCATTTATTCTGATGAAGTAAGAGTTTCCCGAGGTTTGAGAACGAGAAAGAAAGTATCAAATGTCTCTCAACACACAGATCAAATAATGTATCCTTAGAAATATTTAACTGTACAGTGTAGAACAGTCAAATTCGTCTGCAAAACAGAACAGTTTGGCGTCATGGGAGGTCGCGTTATTACGAGATTTGCATGCAGTTTAAGTAATTACAAAGATAGCCACGTGTTCCAATAAGTTAGTAAGATTAAAACTCAATCAGTAACCCGAACAGAGAGAATTTTTGTTTCATCGCCGTCATCCGCCATGTAAATATTGTTCATCTAAGTAATGTCACGTTCTCAAACGGGAACGGGCCTTACAACAGACAACAACAGACATACTGATGGGCATATAACACATACACACCACACACACACAATCTCACACACACACACACACACCACACACACACACACACACACACACACACAACACACACACCAAACGCACACCTCCACACTCCCAATCTCCCACACATACGTACACCCTCACACAAATTATAGGGTTTGCTCATCATTAACATTGTCAATAATATCAGTGATATTTTATTTATTAGAGAAAACATTAAGTGTTATCCATGTGCTTTAAATGTAAACTTGTTCTCAGAAGCATTTTGCACAATCCGCCCACATCCCCACCTCTCTGTCGTTTTGGCGTATTGAATGTCGCTTCCAATGTATACGTTTTTGGTAGATTGTAACTAACCTATGGTGTTTACATGACGCAGTCGGTTCGATGGATGGAGATTACAGGAAAATTTTACTGTCGTCAAAACGATCTCATTAGGAAATATTTTATATCCTTCTTTGATACCAAGTCCGACGTGTGTCATGGTCGTTGCTTTGTCTGGTGATTCTGTTGTGCTCATTTCTGAATAAACAATAAAATTGATTTGGCTGCCTAGAATATGCTATTTATTTAAATATATCTATCTAATGTGCATATTGATACGTTAATATACGATGAAGACCAGAAAGTAAAAGAAATGTTTGTGAATTTATTAAGTTGAAACCTCTCGAAAGCAGATACACGTATATAGTATATGCGAACAAACCATGTAACAATATGATAACAAAGAGTTAGACAAAAACACTTCTTGTGATGATTTAATTTCTGAAACAATATTATAGTGTGTAACAAGGTGCCAAACAAACTTTTAATCAAACGAACAGAATATATAAAATGTTAAGATAGAGATTTTTGTTAGCATTTTATATCGATGTTAATTTGTCTACTTCATTTTCCCGTCAAATTTCTCTCTTTTCCATTTTTTTTTATCCATAAGCATAACTCTCTTTACAATAGTTTTTTAAATAGTTATCTGTGTCATTACAGGACCTATGACAGGTCAACTACAATGTATAACATCACACGGGAATTCTGTATACCCAATGGAAACTTATCACGGGGCTTGACCTGTCGCAAGTGGCTCGAATCGGATTAATGAATGAATGAAAAAAACACGGAAAAGTGTTATAAAGAACATGTTAATCAGTAAAAGCATACAGTCGAGCAGCAATATGCGTGTAATTAATAAATCTACACATTTTCCCAAATATTGTAAAGTCATAAACAATGCACAGTCATTACCTTTCCTCTAATATCACTACGTACATGTGAAAAAAAAATCAATTTTAACTTTCGAACCTTTTTGTTTCAGTATCCTTAATTGATATAGGCGTCAACTAATTAATCATCGATATACTTTCATTATTCATTATTCTTACTATGGATGTTGGTCGAGTACTGTACAAAGGTCATGTAAAGATCATGATAAACGTGTGTATTGTTGTAAACACACTGTTTACTCCCAAAATGTAAACAAAACCGCATGGTTCCCTTCGGATCAAAGGGCGTTTACCATGTAAAGAGATAATAAAATCCGATGAGACCTGGGAAATGTCAAAATGGTCATATCCCAGAATGCAAAGCTTTAATTTCCTCTAAAATATTCAAAATGGCTGATTGATACTTGAGGTAACGAGTGTAATTTAATTTTGTATTATATTTGGCTTGCAATTTGTTTGATATGCATTTATTTTTAGAAATATACAACTGCAATGGTGTCATATATATATTCAGTGATTGCACATTACTATACAATACTGCTTTGACTGACAATACCGCTTTTAACTACACTCAGCTGTTGACACGTTGAGTCGAGTTTTCGCTATAATTTATAAAGCTTTTTATTAATTTTCACTGTGTCTTCAATGACTATTTGCATCGCATGCTCTTTCTGACATTTTATCCGATTTAATGCAGAAAGTGTACGCATTATTAGGGCTGTCCGTCTAATTTAATGTGTACAATTATTCTCCGATAATCTGCTACAGAACGACATATGTGGCATTCTGCCGACCGCTCATTTTCTTACACTCGGCTTCTTGTAGAACGTTTGAAATCTCAGAATATAAATATATGCAACAATCATGGTAATACGAAACTTGACAGTTATAAAAACAAAATTAGAAAATAAGATAAAAAAGACATCTTAAGGCAGCTAGTGTAATGTTAATATTTCATAAACTCATGATGACATTTGTCAATATTGTGATTTCGGATTTGTTTACTTTTTTATTTTATAGTATTTTGTCTTTTCTGCAATAATGATGATATGAATTGTAAGAGCTTTTGTTATTTCTAAACTAGTAGTATATATTGTCAAGGAACACATGTGTGAATGTAAACAGCATGTAGGAATGATTACCGTATGTTCATGAATGGAGAGATTTTTCGACGACGTGGTATTGATTATTTTAGCCTGACGGTCCCATACAACACTAGAATTAGCTGCAGAGTATTACAGTAATAGATTGCTTGCATATTGCGTGGGAGAACAGGCTTAAGCAAGTGTGATGTTACACAAGAACAGATGGATATTCATTTGCTGTAGATACATTGTTCTATTTTTTTTTTTAAATAATTAATTCATTATTTCGTAAAAAATGTGTCAAAGTGGTGAGATGTAGATTTTCCTTGTGTTATTTACCAAGAATCTAACCACTTTTTATCATGGTTATAAGGTAAGTACAGAGTTTACCATATGGTCATATTTAAAAGCCCATGTTTGATGTTATCTAGTTACATTTTCTCAGTGGTTGTATATATATATCAGGAAATTGTATATTTTTGGTATTTACATTGTACTGTTACATAAAGATTATGACTTAGGTAACCTTATAGACATTATGTAAGTGTTGCTTGTGTGACTGTTGAATGTTTTAAGTAATTACATAAATCAGTAATTATGAAAATTTATTTCATTGAATTTTGCATGTAATATGTAAGTCACAAACAAATTGACTGAAAACATTTTAACTGAATTTTCTTCATGTTGCCTAAATGTTTAACGATGTGGTCCTTGGAAAAATGTTGAATTATAATACATTTTTTTTATGATTGACAAATACTTTAATATTTGATCACTCATCACATAGACTGTTTGTAATACTCGGTCAATAGATATAACTGTATAGTTGTCATCAGTGAAACTTTTAAATTGTGAATTGAAAAAATTGTGAATGTAGCATTTTATGAAAACTTGCTGAATTGCATTTTTCTTACATCTGTTGGATCCAATATATTAAAATATGGGCTTACGGAAATATATTAGTAAAGTACATCATAAAAGAAATAAAGAAAAGAACAGTAAGTCAATATTTGAAGTTTATAATGATTAAGATATATAGATAAGTAAATTATGGAGACTTTAAGATATTGCCATTATTACACTGGGAGTGATAAGAGTATTTACAAACATCACCACCACAAAGGCTGACTGACCTACTAAATGCATGACTGGTCCCTGACAGTTAACGTTTCTTGTGTTGTAGATTATACTGTTTATATATGTATATGCCAGAACATATACTCTTTCTCATGGCCATGCTTGTGTATCATAATTACACACTGGGTTTCTGAGTGCTGTGACCTTACGTATATATTAAATGTTATGTTCTGTAGATCAAGTGTTGAAATAATGTTTCTTTAGTCTTAATTTTATATCAGATTGTGTATCAAAAGGTCTATTTTTGTTATTATGCAGGTAATTGGATTTCTGTGATATCAAAGTATATTTTCATACATTAGATCAAATGTACATGTATTAAGAATTCTTAATTTGGATTGAGTGTCTACAACAGCTAAACCACTATGTTAAAACAATGTTTTAAATGCCATGCATTGTAAACAGTAGCCAAATCACTACAATCATAACCATCACATACTCCAACCACCAGTAATGCCGTATAACCAAAAATAAAGTAAACTAGACCAAGACCACTTAAACCACTATATACAGGGGCTGTTTGATAAATTGTGAGCCATTTATGGAAGAAGTTATATAGGGATGTCCTCTTTTAGCTCTACTATTCCGTGACTATTTAAGGCTGGGTACTCGAAGACTGGTGTCATTTGGTCAGTTTGTGTCAAAGAGGTAGCACTCTAAAGTAAACAAGGAAAATGACTTTTGCAAAATGGACAAAATCACTGAAAGAACACCTAAGGATATCCATACTGATATGATAGCAACATGTGAGCTGGAAAGATAATGGCCTAGTTCTGTTTTCTGGGATGCTGATGGAATTCTAATGGTAGATTATGTACAAAAGGGACAAACAATCTGAAGTACATATTAAGCATCACTTCTTAGGCAGTTAGGAAAAAATATTAAATTCAAGTGCTACAGAAAACTCATTAAAGGTGTGTTGTTCCACCAGGACAATGCCTCTGTTCACAAGTCTGTCATTGCCATGGCTGCTGTTAATGATTTTGGCTTTGAATTGATTAAGCATCCGCTTATTCGCTCAATCACGCTACATCAGACTTTTAATATATTTCTGAAATTAAAAAAGGCCATTTCTAGTCCCCACTTCCGGTCAGGTGATGACTTCATACATTCAGTGGAGGACTTTCTGAATGGTCCAGAAAAAGGCTTGTTTAAAAGTGGCATATAGACCTTGAACATCAGAAGTGTATAGATGTTGAGGGGATTATGTTGAAATTGATGCAATATGTCGGTCAACTGTCAACCCCTTAAATATGAGGCTCACAACTTCTTAATCAGCTCTCCTAACTGTAATAATCATACAATATCATAACCTTTGTTCAGCACCAGCTGTACTTATTGTAAATACACCAAGTCTCAACAACTTCTCAAGTTACAACCCCTTTATATACCACCCATCAAAACCATCTTTCCATATGTACCATTATACCTTCCCCTTTATTGACGACCACTCACCTTTATGCCCTTTCCATCAACACCATGACCCTACTCCATTTCTCCATCAGCTACAACCACTCATCACTATAAAACCTCGCTACCACCATTTCCAAAACCACAACCACGACTTTCTACTCCTACCACCTACAAATGCTCACTATACCCTTACCACCACAATTCCCATCACAACTCCATCCCATTCGAACACCAATCACCAACAACCACTGTCACTATACCATCCACCAGTCTGCACTATCACACTCCACTGCAACTTTGCCCCTAACTCTACCATTGTACCAGTAAGTAACTACTTATAATCATTACTACCATGATCCCTATCATCATCCACTGTGATTTTGTCCTTAGCTCAGTCCTACACCAGCTAGTCACACCACCTTGATCTCAACCACCCACACTCGAAGCACCTACAACCACTCTACATCATCTACAGTGACTTCCTATAGTTAGCCTCATTACGAAATCCCTTCCCATCGGAACACCACCCATTCCAATGAGCTTTATATCACATATCCTCCCACCACTGTCCATACAATTTAAAACCCAACCCTACCAGTTACTTTCAATCACTATACCCTTACTGCAATGATCTCAACAACTACCATCTCAACACTAGCTCATAAACCAACAACCTACACCATCACTTCCAATCACCATGTAACCACCTCAAACCACCTTCACTTCCAACCACCCTTCACTCAACTCACACCATCATCACTTCCAACCACCCCTCACTCAACTCACACCACCTTCACTTCCAACCACCCTACACTCAACTCACACCACCATCACTTCCAACCTCCCTTCACTCAACTCACACAACCTTCACTTCCAACCACCCCTCACTCAACTCACACCTCCATCACTTCCAACCACCCTACACTCAACTCACACCACCTTCACTTCAAACCACCATACACTCAACTCACACCACCTTCACTTCCAACCACCATACACTCAACTCACACCATCATCACTTCCAACTACTATACACTTAACTCACACCACTATCACTTCCAACCACCATACACTCAACTCACACCACCTTCACTTCCAACCACCATACACTCAACTCACACCACCTGCACTTCCAACCAGACTACACTCAACTCACACCATCATCACTTCCAACCACCCCTCACTCAACTCACACCACCTTCACTTCCAACCACTCTACACTCAACTCACACCACCATCACTTCCAACCACCCTTCACTCAACTCGCACCACCTTCACTTCCAACCACCTTCACTTCCAACCACCCCTCACTCAACTCACACCATCATCACTTCCAACCACCATACACTCAACTCACATCACCTTCACTTCCAACCACCCTACACTCAACTCACACCACCATCACTTCCAACCTCCCTTCACTCAACTCACACAACCTTCACTTCCAACCACCCCTCACTCAACTCACACCTCCATCACTTCCAACCACCCTACACTCAACTCACACCACCTTCACTTCAAACCACCATACACTCAACTCACACCACCTTCACTTCCAACCACCATACACTCAACTCACACCATCATCACTTCCAACTACTATACACTTAACTCACACCACTATCACTTCCAACCACCCTACACTCAACTCACACCACCTTCACTTCCAACCACCATACACTCAACTCACACCACCTTCACTTCCAACCAGACTACACTCAACTCACACCATCATCACTTCCAACCACCCCTCACTCAACTCACACCACCTTCACTTCCAACCACTCTACACTCAACTCACACCACCATCACTTCCAACCACCCTTCACTCAACTCACACAACCTTCACTTCCAATCACCCCTCACTCAACTCACACCTCCATCACTTCCAACCACCCCTCACTCAACTCGCACCACCTTCACTTCCAATCACCTTCACTTCCAACCACCCCTCACTCAACTCGCACCACCATCACTTCCAACCACTCTACACTCAACTCACACCACCTTCACTTCCAACCACCCCTCACTCAACTCGCACCACCTTCACTTCCAACCACCATACACTCAACTCACACCACCATCACTTCCAACCATCCTACACTAAACTCACACCACTTTCACTTCCAACCACTCTACACTCAACTCACACCACCTTCACTTCCAACCACCCTACACACAACTCACACCTCCATCACTTCCAACCACCATACACTCAACTCACACCACCTTCACTTCCAACCACCCTACACACAACTCACACCTCCATCACCACCCTACACACAACTCACACCTCCATCACTTCTAACCACCATACACTCAACTCACACCACCATCACTTCCAACCACCCCTCACTCAACTCACACCACCTTCACTTCAAACCACCCTACACTCAACTCACACCACTATCACTTCCAACCACTCTACCCTCAACTCACACCACCATCACTTCCAACCACCCCTCACTCAACTCACACCACCATCACTTCCAACCATTCTACTCTCAACTCACACCACCATCACTTCCAATCACCATACACTCAACTCACACCACCATCACTTCCAACCACCCCTCACTCAACTTACACCTCCATCACTTCCAACCACCCCTCACTCAACTCACACCACCTTCACTTCCAACCACCATACACTCAACTCACACCACCATCACTTCCAACCACCATACACTCATCTCACACCACCTTCACTTCCAACCACCATACACTCAACTCACACCACCTTCACTTCCAACCACCATACACTCAACTCACACCGCCTTCACTTTCAATCACCCCTCACTCAACTCACACCACCTTCACTTCCAACCACTCTACACTCAACTCACACCACCATCACTTCCAACCACAGCTCACTCAACTCACACCACCTTCACTTCCAACCACCCTACACTCAACTCACACCATCATCACTTCCAACCACCATACACTCAACTCACACCACCTTCACTTCCAACCACCATACACTCAACTCACACCACCATCACCTCCAATCACCATACATCAGTGCAATCATGATGGTGATATCACCCATCATTATGCTTTCACACCCAATGTACATTCACTCTATTGTCAATCCTCTAATTCTTTCCTTCCAAATTTGAAAACTGGAAGCACAAACTAACTACTGGTGAATAGTTGTTTTAGCCCTCACTGTTAACAGTGTCTGTGGTGAGTAGTTGTGTGATGTTTACCACCACTGTTAACAGTGTCTGTGGTGAGGAGTTGTGTGTGATGTTTACCACCACTGCTTACAGTGTCTGTGGTGAGGAGTTGTGTGATGTAGACCACCACTGTTAACAGTGTCTGTGGTGAGGAGTTGTGTAATGTAGACTCACACCTGTGGTGAGGAGTTGTGTGACCTCCAATCACCACTAACAGTGTCTGTGGTGAGGAGTTGTGTGATGTATCCACCACTGTTAACAGTGTCTGCTGTGTGACACCCACTGTTAACAGTGTCTGTGGTGAGGAGTTGTGTGATGTTTTCCACCACTGTTAACAGTGTTGAAAGGAGTTGTGTGATGTAGCACCACTGCTTACAGTGGTGAAGGAGTTGTGTGATGTAGCCCTCACTGTTAACAGTGTCTGTGGTGAGGAGTTGTGTGATGTTTACCACCACTGTTTACAGTGTCTGTGGTGAGGAGTTGTGTGATGTTTACCACCACTGTTTACAGTGTCTGTGGTGAGGAGTTGTGTGATGTTTACCACCACTGTTAACAGTGTCTGGTGAGGAGTTGTGTGATGTAGACCACCACTGTTTACAGTGTCTGGTGAGGAGTTGTGTGATGTAGACCACCACTGTTTACAGTGTCTGTGGTGAGGAGTTGTGTGATGTTTACCACCACTGTTAACAGTGTCTGTGAGGAAGGAGTTGTGTGATTGTGTGATACCACCACTGTTAACAGTGTCTGTGTGAGGAGTTGTGTGATGTAGACCACCACTGTTTACAGTGTCTGGTGAGGAGTTGTGTGATGTAGACCACCACTGTTAACAGTGTCTGTGGTGAGGGAAGTGTGATGTAGACCACCACTGTTTACAGTGTCTGTGGTGAGGAGTTGTGTGATGTTTACCACCACTGTTAACAGTGTCTGTGGTGAGGAGTTGTGTGATGTAGACCACCACTGTTTACAGTGTCTGTGGTGAGGAGTTGTGTGATGTTTACCACCACTGTTTACAGTGTCTGTGGTGAGGAGTTGTGTAGTGTTTACCACCACTGTTTACAGTGTCTGTGGTGATGATTTGTGTAGTGTTTACCACCACCTAGTTTTTGTGATGAGGAAGTTGACAGGTGATAGGGATTGGTGCTGTCAGACCCTAAACTAATGTATCATGTTCCCACACCTACATGTATCATTTCCAATTATTTTCTCTGTTTTCCTGTTGATAGATGACAGGTCATTGTCGTTTTTTTGGTTCCGTGTGGTGTGCAAGTCCTCGCATCCATAAACTTAAAGTAGAGATTATCTTTCTGTTGTCTTTTGTATATGACTCTCTTTATAAAGTTTGTGGGGAAAGATGCTTTGCAGACATATGACTATTTCTCTTAAAAAACCTGTATGAATTTGGTTTTAAAGCACATGGAATATTTCTCTCAATAATTTACATAAATTTCATGATTCATGCTCAGAAATTTCAAAGATATTTATATATGTGCCATCATTAGTTTCAGTATAGAATTTTATTTTTGGCTGGCATAACACTTAACTGTATGGAACCAATACTTATATAAAGATAAAAATTATTTTTTTTAATTAAGAAGTTGGGCATTTGCCATCTATTGAATTAAGCACATATTTTAAAATTTCAATACTGCTTGTTGGCAGTAATCTTTGAACCACATGGTGCTTTTAATATTCTTATGCTCCCAAAAGGGAGAGCATATAGTCTTGGCTTTGTCCCTCTGACCATCTGCATGTCCATCCATCCGTCATACTTTTGTTCGGAGCATTACACAAAAACTCTTAAGAGATATCAACTTGAAACTTCAAAGGTAGATAGATCTCAACAAGGAGAAGTGCAGTGCACTAGAACCATCACTCTTTTTTGCATAATTTAGGAGTTATTGTCTTTTGATATTTTTCATACTTAAATGTTGTCAGGAGCATTACACTAAAACTACTAAGAGGTATCAATATGAGACTTCCTAGTTGATAGATCTCAACGAGTAGGAGAGCAGTGCACAAGAATCATAATTCCCTTATTGCCCTTTTTTATTTTTCATAATTAAATTTTGTCCAAATTGGGAAGCATAACCTGTCACTGAATTTCCTTGTTGAAAAAGTATTTTTCGAAAAAGTTCATCTCTTTTATTTTTATGTAATTGCTAAATACATTGGCCTAGCATCAGGTGTTAAAATTAATACAGAAAAGGCATATAAAAGTGTTAACTTGAGTTTCTGAAGTCATCATGGAAAGACTAATTGGAAATGTTTTCACTTTATCATATATATTTACAAAGGTTGTATAAGGGCTTTGAAATAGCCTCTGTAAATGGCCAGTGTCAGAACATGTTTGATATGGAAACCTTGAGGACATAGCAGGTGGTTAGATAGTTTGATTAAATTCACATAGGAATTTCTAAATTATGAACATGTTCGTGTCATCATAAGTTAGTGATGTAATTTTAATTTAAAGGTGTTTTCCACTTGAGATTGAGTAATGTGTTAATGTATTCACTATAATGTGCATGTCCTCATGTCCTTGTGAGTTCCCTATTACATGTCCATTAATTTGGCTGTCACATTCCAAATTGGTCAAGATTATCGGCAGTCCTGTAGGTACAGCCTGTGCTTGATGATACTTTATTATGGTAACTTTCTGTACAGATTAGTCAGGTACAGATTAGGAATAGCTAGAGGTACCTTTGACCAAATTGCTGTCCATCACAATTTCCCTAGATACGCATGTATGCAGGGTGTCTTTTTTTACACTCCCAGTTTATAAAAAGTCTCGAAAAAATTAGATACGGATATTTTAGAAATATTTATCTCCAGACTGCTATTTGATAATCTTAATTACCTATATTTAATCAAACTGATGTTCTTCTTCCGTGATAAACATTGCGTTATCTTTCACTTTGATGTAAGGTAAAGTGAGGAAGGCTTGTCTAGAATGACAAACCAGTCTTAATTAGTGTTGTTCTAAATTTAAACAGAGCACAATATACCTAACACATAGGTAAAGCATATCCTATGTAACTTGAGGGGAATTTCGTGATCATCTTGACACAGTCAAGCTACATGTACTCATTATTTCAGTGCTTCCAGGTAAATTTTAATTTAATGGATCATGTAAGAAATCTTTTAAATCATTTTCACAGGTCATTTAACAGTAAGTGTTAAAAACAAATACATGGCTATTTAATGTCCACAGGCTTTTATGTAATGTGTAGGTGAAAGGCCAGGTGTTAAAAAGGCTCTACCAAATATGTTTTCCTTGTGAAGTCAAATGTAAAAAGAGAAGACTGTACAATGATTGTAATTTTTAAGTCTCAGAATAATTCGCTTATTGCTATGATTGTGATATCATGAAGTCACAAATCTTTGTGAATTCTATAGTAAAACACACTGTGGTAAAATGCTTACAGTAAAACTGAAAGGCTCAAAATGTAGATTTTTAGCCTCTATGTAAAGATTTCTGCATTAATTCAAATTAATTCTGTGCTATAAGAATGTATAGCTCTTGATGTATTCTGTATTTAACGCTAGTGTTTTTGTGATTTTGATTGATGTTCTAAAGACCGATTGTGTGAAAGGAGAAAACCGAAATTGTGACAGATTTCATTTGCTCTGTTGCTCTACATATAGGGTTTATGGAATTTATAATCTGTTGTAATATCAGTGGAAAGTTTACTTCTATAGATTTCTTAGTTTACATAAAGTTAATTTAGTGTGTATTCTTAGTTCATTTTTGGGTTTTTTTTTTTGTATCTTTGAGCTCATGTGATTGACATTACATTATCTGCCTGTCTCTAGTGTGAAAGTTGTTAAATTGATTCCAAAATTCTATATTTTTGTCCTCTATTTCATCTCCAACCTTTATTTTACTGACACCATCAGATATTGCTCAGACCTAACTCTTAACAATTCCCTCAATTTTTTGTCCATCTAAGTAATAATGGTGTTTGAAGGTATCTACCATATTTGTGTTCATATTCATAATTGTACAATTGGGCATTTTGTATCTGAATTCTAATGGTCACATTTCTTCATAGTGTTGTTTTAGCCAAACATAATACATGCATATTCAGAACATTACATGGTACAAATGTAAATGAATTCTATGATTGATCAATTAGATGTGATGTATAATATCAATAAGCCTATATTTGTTTAGGATTGCAGCGGGTATGTGCCATGTTGTGCATTCATAAATCATTTGAAAGTTATAACTGATCAATGTTAATGTAACATTTTCTTCCACTCTTATCGTTTTTTCTGGCTTATTTCAGGAGAGTGCTGAAAAGGAACGAAAAACTTGAGGTCATGGAAAAAGACGTGATATCAGAAGCCTCGGAGTCCGATGCTAACCAGAATTGTAACCCAGGTATGGCCCCAACTACATTTGAGACACTTAAAGATAATGGACGTCTGACTCCAAGCGAAATTAAAAATGGCATTCATGGTGAACATGGAGAGCCTGATGCAGCCAGTGCTGCGTCAGGTGCCGCCGAGGCTACTGTTGGTGACACAACTCCCTCCTCCCCGCAGCAGTCTTGTACCTCACACCTTACCCAACCCAGCATTGCACACACATCCCTGTTACCCTCTTCTACTGACACTACGGCTACTCACAACAGCACAAGTAACCCCAGTGGGAGTGGCCATAACGGCGATGTTGACATGACAACCATCCTCAATGATACCTGCACAACCCTAGGCAAAGACGACGGCCACAGTAGTGGCAGCGAGATAACCACCATTCTGAACGACAATCCAAGCGGCACTACAGTAGTTGGTAACAGTGAGGGCAAGACTCTGATAAGCGACAGTAGTGATGAGGGGACACCGATGCTAGTGAATGATAGTGATCAAAATAGTGGCAATGTTAATGACAGTGAAACGACTTCCAAAGTTACTGACAGTGGCTATAACAGTGTGAATGATAATGGAAGCACAGCTCTATTGAATGATAGTGATCATAGTAATGGAGACACAGCTACTGCTCTCAATGAGTGTGGTCTAGACCAAGGAGTCCATAATGATAATGCAGAACATGGGGGCACAACCTCTACAATTTCAGGTGAAGATCAAGGGGGCACCAACAATGCAAACACCATTTTAACACAAAACAATGTTCCTGGGCTCACTAGTGGTAGTGCGGCTTCTCTGCACAACACTAATGGACATGTTCACCAACATCAAGGGGGCAGTTCCCCAAACAGGTACTCTCCAAACGGCCACACAACTCAGATGTCACCCCGTGGACCGAGTCCTCACAACCAGAACACTTCAGGACCAGGTACCTCCCCGCCTAACCACCAGCACGTTGTTCATGTTCATGTGAATTCTGGAGAGACCTTTTCCATGCGTGTCGGCGTTATGGGTGACCAATTCCAGCATATCCAAGGTAGGACATAATGCCATATAAATAATGGAACCTCCTTTACCAGGAAATGAAGTCGGTCCAATGTAGTACTTCAATTTCAGTTTCTGTTTTTGCCAGAGTTTTGTCGCATGAATTAGTACAATAATTATGGCAGTATGATCTTTTCTATCTTGGAAATCAAAAGTTGATACAAAAGGAGATCAATTTTGTTTTGGAAATTAAGTTTAATCTAATTAGTTTAATTAAGTTTATACTAAAAGATTCTGCTGTTCAGACCCAGCAAAGCTTATTATCCCCTGCCAACTTTGGGATATTCAAATGGATTCCATCCATCCTGATGCTGCGTTCCACATGATATCTGTTGAAGAAACTTGGTTGGTGTACTTGTTATCATAATCCCCTGCCCAGTTTGATTTACAGCGAATTCCGTGCATATTTAATGAGGCTACTGAGCTTGGTATATTTGTTACCTTAACCCCTTGTTGAAGGCTGCTTTGACCTGATTGGCTGATACATTTTATGATTTTCATTTGACCACTGTAACCTTGAAAGTACTTCAAAGTCAACTATATTAAGAAACATAGTAGCCCATTGTCCTGACATGTTATTGGTGAAATATCAGTAGCCTTGGCCTGTTGGTAATTGAGAAGAAATGATTTGAAGTGTCAACTCAACCTGTTTTATTTCAAATGTTCACTTGGCCACTTTAAATTGAGTCAAGGTCAGCCATATTAACAAACTTTGTAGCCCTTCATACTAACATTGTCCAGGACATTTATCAGTAACCTGGGCCCTTTGGTTATTGGTAAGAAGTCGTTTAAAATTTTGATACACACTTGACCCATTTTTCAATTTTCAAAATGACATACCATGTTAACAGTAAATGTTAATGACAAACTGAAGACTTCATTGGAAACGAGTACCCTACCGGCTACAAAAAGAATTTTTCGAAAACCGCTGTGAAATACAAGTTGAAAAATGGATGACCTTTGACCCTATAGTGAGGTTTTTAACTTGACCTTTTAGGTGTCCATTATGAAATTTAGCCCTGGACATTTTTCACCTTAGTATCATTTCAGAAAAACCTCACAGTAAATACTTCTTCAGTTATGACTGTTTTAATCTTTTGACGATATAACGTCATATCAGCCATATTGGAATTTTATTTTTCTTAATAACATATCAGTGCACACCTATAGATCATGTCTTAAAGACATTAAAAAGACTATAAACATATCTCTTACAGACTGGCCAGTTGGTTAAAAGCCCTAATAAATATGTGATAATGAATCTCAAAAACGTTTTTAGAAATCTAATGTTTGAAGTGATGTTGCACTATTACTGGTTATGATTTGACTATGGTAAAACCCACATAATGTGTGTTTTTTTTTTCTTTTTTGGGAGGGGGTGGGGGTGCGCACATTATGTAGCTATAGGATTTTCAAGTTATTTTCATGGAAAGAAAGATTCTATGAGGCAGTCATCATCGATTATCTGGTACACAAAACTGACACAAAAAGGATTTGACGATTGATTTATGAACAAAAAATAGTAAATGATATAGTTACTACATAAATTGATGCCAACTGTCCATGTCAGTATCATGCAAATCGGGGTTGTAAACGTGATAGCAACTAGCAAGACAAAATGAATTGCAAAGACAGTGTCCTGTTTGGGACATTGAAAAATATGTTGATTATGATATAATTAACTTTTGAAACACTGATTTGTTGAACCGTTAAAAAATTGACGTTTTATTCTACTCACATCTGATATTGCGACGAACCAGAAGTTATGAACACATGATCCGTTTTTATGTGTAATGGTGGACGTTATCGTCGACATATTAGTATGCGGAGTGTTGATTGAGCCTTATCATTGGACTAGGGATTTAATTAAATATTTATTAAATTTGGTCTTATTGGTGAATGATATCTATACGTCTAATAATAACAAGGGAATAACATTGGTGATTATCTTACCATAATGTATAATGATACGCCGTTCTTCATTGGACACTCATATGCATGCACATTCCGTGTGATTCCATTGCATGCTCCATATACTGATTGCTTGCACATACAGAGTTGGGGCCTCAGTTTAGGTCAGTGGGCGTGGCATGTGACAGCAAGACATGAAAGAAAACTCGTGGAGATGGTTATTACCTGAGTTGGTCATTATTAGGTAGATAATGATGTACCTTAGTTTCAACACTGAACACTGTTGATTAAGGTTAGTGTGAAGATGAGAGTCTGTGTACGTAAGATACATAAATCTTGGTTAATTGGATAGATAAGTGAGTGATAAAGCATAATGTGTCTTAAGTCAGAGAAAACAAACAATAAAAACTCAAACATTAGGCATTTTTCCTACCCTATAATTAAACAGAAAGAAATTAATAGTCAGCAAATGAAATGAAAGGAAAATTCAGAAGAGAATGCTTTAAAGTTTTGGACTTTCTAATATGGTCTGAACGTGGAAGCTGAACATTCTGAGATCAATGTTTTGGCTCTCGGAGATTGATTTTGACTGAACTTGTGGGTGTGCACATTATGCAAGTAGAAGCATTTTTTACCATTTTCAGTTCCAGAAAGTACTTGCGCACACAATGGTGTTGTGTAATGTACAAGAAATAATATGGGACTATAGGAATTTTGTCAGAATGGCAGGGCCCTCACCAACATTTAACAGTACAGACACGGTTTGAGATATTGTTAAGTAAACCGTACGTAATGTCGGGGCCTATATCTGTGCATAAACAATCTTTGAAGGCTTCCAAGCCAAACGAGTTTGATAATTACTATTTCATGTTTTTGAAACACATAATTTAAATAAAGGATTTTTCGTGTATAATTCATTTGCAAACTTGTTTTAAATGTTTCACTGACGATCTTGATAAATTGCCTACCGTTGTCTGTTATATCATCACATTTTGGTCAACATAATGGTTACCACATCGTAAGAAAGGGTGTGGCTTATATTTTGTTGTGTCTTATATGTCAATCAAATCCAAAAAATCACTAAAAACCAGCCTTGCGACTCATACCCTGGTGCGGTTTATAGCCCGGAAAAACAGTAGGCTGTTTTAATATTCACAGTATTATGCTGCTTAGTTGTTATTATATTGATCCTTTTCAACGGAATTATATTGATCCTTTTCAACGGAACTTTTAACTGAACGTAAACAATAAATGATTTCGATACTTTACTTTTCTTTGTTGCTTACTTTAAATGGATATAAATTACAAATGGGCATTGGATCTTGATGACTATGTCTTTGTTTGCACCTTAATCTTGTCATTCAGTAACTTATATACATCTGTTTATATGAGATACCTCTCCTGCATGTTGTGTTGATATCTATTTTCAGCAGGAGTCTTCAATAGTTATTGTTGCCATTAACACTATCATTGCCTGCTTTATATCAAGCAAATTTGTTCTTTAATTATTGTTCTTTGTATCTTGATTGGTGTCCGGTTTTTTTCTTGCCTCTTGGCAAGCTGTTTTCCTTTTTTTTTTTGGTAGAAGCATTACCGAAATCATCTCTTGAATGCTATTCACATCCATTTTCAAGGTTAATGATATTCATGAAGGTCATTGTTGAACCTGGATATCATTGTTAAGCAAATTTCTTTTTCACTTGCAGAAAGTGATCTTACAAAGTATATCACTTAATGTCTGGTAGATATGTTGCTACCTTCACTACCAATACATATCCTGTAGTATGCCCATACCTGATAATAAGCCCACACTTGACTATCATCACTCACTGACCTGATTTTGTGAGGTCAATTTGATTTGGGCCATTTCATTATGATCACCTACTTCAGATTTCAAAATCAGTTTTTGGATATAATAAAATCAAAATTGTTTTCAAATACAACATCTTATGAATACATCCAGATATAACTATACAACTGATTATCAGGACTTTGTTCCTAGATGACCCTTTCATGCACCCCATGACCTTTGATTTTGAAGGATTATGACCAGATAGCTAGTATAGGTCCTGCAAGAACTTCAATAAGCCCATCTCTCCAGTCCTTGAGTTGAAGTTTATGTATTGGCCCCTGGGCTTATTACAGGATAAATACGGTAAAAGGTTCAATAATGAGGGGGAGGTTTCCAGTACTTTGTAGATATTGACTCATACTTCATTTTTTTTCCTGATTTCATGTGATTGGCTTATGATGAATAAAGCAAAACACACTGAAAATACTTTCATATGCCTCATATAACTAACGATTGTTCATTTTCAGCTGAAATTAGACACCCAAGATAATGCCGATAATGAATATGCATGATATTGTATCAATTCATTATCAGTAGCATGCTTACTTAACATTTTCCATTGTTACTTTGGTCCTTCCACGACTTAGATCCATTTACGTACACACTTTATAACTATTTGTTACAGTCAAACTTTGATGTTTCGAAATTAAAGGGACTAGCAAAAAAATTTTGATATATAGAAACTTTGAATCATTTGTGGTGGGTTATATTGACATTTTTGTGTTCATGACCATAGTTACCACACCGATCACAGCAAATGCTGATACAAAGTTCAAATACAAAGGGATAGTTTTATTTATTAACCTTTTTTTTTTTCATTTATGAAACAAAAACATAACTTTTATCAGAAATTATCAAGAAATGCGTACTTTTGAGTTTACATCTTTCTCTGAGTACACATACTGGCAGTGTACATTGATCAATTTTAAATAAAATCACTGCAACACTGAAGAGGTTGTCACGTGTTACAGTTCAGGATTTACTCAGTAATTTTTTACAATTCCGTTAATTAGACCTCACTCTATACTTTTACCACAATGGCAGCGGTAAATATCAAAAGTACACAATTAAACTTTAATCTCTGTCCAGTCATTAATGAACATCACACAATGTGTAAATAACAACCCAGGTCGCTGTTGAAATCACTGTAATGTGGGGCCTTCGTGGAAAGGTGTAACCAAAGTACCTGCACATTACAGGTGAATCATGGATGTCACTGGCAACAACAATCTCAGAAAAAACTTAAATACATCGAAAACTTTGATTTATAAAAATAAATTGTTTTATAAAGTGGTGAAATTAACAGTGTTATACACAGGAATGAAATATGGGACCAGGCAAAAAAATTGATAGATATAGAAATTTGACTGTACATGTGTATGATGTGAAACGAAGGACTGTTAGCTTAGACTGTAGTAAAGCCATAGTCTGAATCAAATCCCTTTAAGGTTGGTTGGAGATAAGTGGATTGAGAAAGACTCAAAAGGTTTATCAAGTGTAGTATATACTAATGTATTCAGTCTAGCTAGTGTATATGATTGTTCCAAATTGCACATGCTGTTTCAACATAAGCTATTGTAGACCAAGGTTATCTGAAGACATTGATTTTGAGTTTCATTTCTTAAGATACTTTTGAGAATTCTGATGCAGCCATGTCATAGTGTGAAGACTAAAGTTGACAATATACACTTGGATGTCACTGCTGTCAGTCCACTTTAGTTGCACGCAGATTCCTGCACTACTTAAAAATCCTTTGTTAACAACTTCAAAACTTTTCTGTAGAAAATCAATGCGTTTCCTGCTAAGTTGTTCTTGAGAGTGTCATGAAATTAATGTCAGTGCTAGGTTAGTATAATGTGTGAGATTGAGAGATTGTGAAACTGGTCACAATCAATATTTTTCCCTGCATATTGATACTGTCGCTATGTCTCTGATTCAAACATAGTGTGATATCAGTTTACCAAATTAAAAGACAAAGATAACAAATCAGTAGAATCTTCATTGTCATCCCATTGAAAATTAAATTTCCCTATTTTTGATGTTTAATCTCCTACTTGAGAAAATATCACTTTAATAATAGTATATCTTTATAGTTTTGTTGTTGAACTCTTTCATTTGGAAAAAATAATATTTTTTTCTGATCTTTTTGCAATAAGAATTGAATTTTAATTAGTATTATTACTCTAAAGATTGTGTTCTACATTTAATGTCATATCGAAATTATGTCCCAGAAGACCTATATAGAAGACCTATAGACATGTTAACTATTTTTAGCCCATTATCATCAGATGGTTGGCTATTCGAATCACCCTAAGTGTGTGATCCGTGGTCTGTTGTCTGTTTGTCAGTCCTTAAACAATTTTTGCTATTTCCTTGAAAAGTATAGGATGGATATTTCTTAATTATCATAATATATGGCTTTTCTTCCTTCAGAGGAAAACTCAAATTTCCTATCAGGAAAAAAACCGAAGAGAGAAAAGAAAAGAAAGGAATAGATCCCAATGTTAAAGAACAAATAAAGATCAAACATTGGTGGGTGCCAAGATCTCACTGAGAATTCTTGTTTTGTCCTTTAGGCCTCATTCTCTTTATTATATATATTTCACATTGTTTATACTTAATTGATACATTAATCATTTATATATTTAACAAATGATGTTGACTGTCTCCTCTGTACTAATATTACGTGTAGAGCAGTTAAAATTTAACAGTGACATCCGTGCAGCTCCTCCCCCGCATCTCTCCTTCATATATCCTTTCAGTCTGATGACATTTTGCCCTGAGAAATTGGCTGACGTTGCATGAAAAAGTATTGGTTGCTTCTGTTGGCTCTGAATCTAAGTAATTTAATATATAGTCTATTGAAAGCTTGACAGAGAGAAAGATTTTCTCATGAACTTCTTTCACCAGAGTGATGTGAAAAAAAAAACGTATCATGGCACTGACATATTCCATGCAGGCACAAGTTAGCTGTTGTATTTAAAAACATTATTTTCAATGTTCACAGAATTTGGCTTTTAAAATCGACTTGGTAATTGCTTTGTAGAACAGGAAATTGAATTGAGTGTTTCATTTATTTCCACTTCTCTGTATGCAGCTGATGTGAATGAAAAGATTCACTTCGATGTTATTTAACAAATAAGAAATGTAACATTCATTAAGATATTTTTATCAACGATACTAAAGTTTTTGTTGTTTCCTGTTTGCTTGTTTATAGCATTCATGTTTGATTTACATGAAGACTTATAGTACTAGCTCTGCAAGGGAAAAAAAACACCTTTGTGTACCACTTACAGTTCTGGTGTTTCATTGATTTAGAATAAGGAGAAAAAAATAGAATCTTAAGGTGTGTTTTAGATAAGGTTTATAAGGATAACAAGCAACACAGATGAAATAGAAACAAAACAACTTTGTTAATGACTTTTTATTCAGTTATTTTAAGTGTAATTATTTCTGATCAATTATAGAAGAATATCCTGTTATGATATTCTGAAATTCTGAATTAAGAAAATTGAAGGATTGGTAGACAGATGTTGGACATATTTAAATGAGGTTGACTGCAGACACAGCAGATTTTGTCTTTGATTATGTCTTAATAATGTGTCAGCATAAATACAAGTTACCAATTTAAAAAAGTGGGAGTGATATATCTGCTTTTGTGGTGACAGTGTTCCTAGTTTTTCTCATGACAACAAACAATGTGAGATTTTGTTTACGTCATACTTACACGCCTTGGCTGATAGTGTCGTTGTTAAGAGTACTAACATCAGCACCCAGTAATCAATAACCTCGTCTCATCCCAGGATATCTGGCTTTTGCCCGATACAATCACTGCCAGTCTTCCTGTAGCAAATGTATGTGTATGTCTGTGTGTGGGGACAGCGACCATGCTTGTGTCACATGGTCATTTCCCTTGGGCTTTTATTTTTATCTGGATCCAAGTCGGTGTTGTAGCCTATGGTGATTACCTTTGCTAGTCTGCATCACAGACATGCTTGTCCCATGGTGATCTGTCTTGGCCTTGAGAGGAATGAGTCTAGTATACTGGTGTAACTTTGTTTTGACCATGATTCTGTTGTATGTTCCCTGGACCTGACTTGTTTTTTTTTTTTTTTTTGTAGACTGATCATGATATTTTCTTATTATAGCCTTACCTTAAGGTCTCAGTTATACAGGTTTCTGGTACAAACAGATCAATACGAGTTGTTATGAAGCTTTCTTTTGGTTGTTGTCTTGTGCTGTAAATCAAAGCATCATCAGGTTTCAACTCTGTCTAATTTGGAAGGATCAGATAGTTAAATCAATATGACTTAAGTAGATCTTGTTATTGGATTGTGCTTTGCAGACAAATAAAAAAATCTATGGACAGCACTCCCTAATCAGCAATATTGTTCCATTTTCATATCGGTTTAACAAGAGAATATTTTACAACCTTTAGTTTTAGATAATAAAACTCAGCCATAGGATTAAATTGTTGTCCACCTTAAAGCTATGCCCTCATCAAGTCAATTTCGATTGAAGTTGTCTGTTTCATAACAACTGTACAATCATGATGTTGCAGTGATGTTTTCACTTTGTCATCTAATTTTCATGCTAGAAATGCACTGTATACTAGGAAACTTTCCATAAATTTAGCAAAACAAATCTTGATTGAAATTTCTCTCTCTTCATTTCATCTCTGTCTACATGAGATCACTTTTAAACATTGCTTTAGTCCTCAAATTGAGGGCAAATTGATTGAAATTTAAAAGATTCCTTCTCAATACCCAGATAATTTGAAACCAAATACTCCTCATGGGTGGAAGAGTTTTATGGTGCTTTATAGAAATTGTAAATTTCATTGGGCTTATTAAAAGATGATACAATTGCCCAGAAGGCTTACTATTTGATAGATGTGGTAAAATGATGAGCTTAACTATCTGATAAATATGATAGAATGGTCAGTAAACCTTATTATCTGATAATATTCTGATAAATAGGTAGAATAAACAGTAGGCCAAACTATCCGATCAATATGGTAGAATGATGAGAAGGCCTAACTATCCGATAAATATGGTAGAATGATGAGTAGGCCTAACTATCCAATAAATATGGTAGAATGATCAGAAGGCCTAACTATCCAATAAATATGGTAGAATGATCAGAAGGCCTAACTATCCAATAAATATGGTAGAATGATCAGAAGGCCTAACTATCCAATAAATATGGTAGAATGATCAGAAGGCCTAACTATCCAATAAATATGGTAGAATGATGAGTAGGCCTAACTATCCGATAAATATGGTAGAATGATCAGAAGGCCTAACTATCCGATAAATATGGTAGAATGATGAGTAGGCCAAACTATCCAATAAATATGGTAGAATGATCAGAAGGCCTAACTATCCAATAAATATGGTAGAATGATCAGAAGGCCTAACTATCCAATAAATATGGTAGAATGATCAGAAGGCCTAACTGTCCAATAAATATGGTAGAATGATCAGAAGGCCTAACTATCCAATAAATATGGTAGAATGATCAGAAGGCCTAACTATCCTATAAATATGGTAGAATGATGAGTAGGTCAAACTATCCAATAAATATGGTAGAATGATCAGAAGGCCTAACTATCCAATAAATATGGTAGAATGATCAGAAGGCCTAACTATCCAATAAATATGGTAGAATGATCAGAAGGCCTAACTATCCAATAAATATGGTAGAATGATCAGAAGGCCTAACTATCCTATAAATATGGTAGAATGATCAGAAGGCCTAACTATCCAATAAATATGGTAGAATGATGAGAAGGCCAAACTATCCAATAAATATGGTAGAATGATCAGAAGGCCTTACTATCCAATAAATATGGTAGAATGATCAGAAGGCCTAACTATCCTATAAATATGGTAGAATGATGAGTAGGTCAAACTATCCAATAAATATGGTAGAATGATCAGAAGGCCTAACTATCCAATAAATATGGTAGAATGATCAGAAGGCCTAACTATCCTATAAATATGGTAGAATGATCAGAAGGCCTAACTATCCAATAAATATGGTAGAATGATCAGAAGGCCTAACTATCCTATAAATATGGTAGAATGATGAGTAGGTCAAACTATCCAATAAATATGGTAGAATGATCAGAAGGCCTAACTATCCAATAAATATGGTAGAATGATCAGAAGGCCTAACTATCCTATAAATATGGTAGAATGATGAGTAGGTCAAACTATCCAATAAATATGGTAGAATGATCAGAAGGCCTAACTATCCAATAAATATGGTAGAATGATCAGAAGGCCTAACTATCCTATAAATATGGTAGAATGATGAGTAGGTCAAACTATCCAATAAATATGGAAGAATGATCAGAAGGCCTAACTATCCAATAAATATGGTAGAATGATCAGAAGGCCTAACTATCCTATAAATATGGTAGAATGATGAGTAGGTCAAACTATCCAATAAATATGGTAGAATGATCAGAAGGCCTAACTATCCAATAAATATGGTAGAATGATCAGAAGGCCTAACTATCCAATAAATATGGTAGAATGATGAGTAGGCCTAACTATCCGATAAATATGGTAGAATGATGAGTAGGCCTTACTGCCTGATAAATCTGGTATCAGATAATAATAGGAAATACCTACATTTAAAATGTTTTCTCTTGCCGTGACTTTATTGATATGAAAGTCTTGTTACAAAAATACTAATTGTGGCACAAAACAGCATTATTGATCTATTTGCTATCAGTTTAAAATCTTTATGCAAATATGACTGATAGCAGAGAAATTGAAATAAATATAAAACCATTGATCTCTCAATCTATTAATTGTAGTTCAAAGTTTGCTCTCCAAATCAGTAATATTGCTGAGGTTGAAACCACTAGAAACTACAATAGTTGTGAGACTAATTGGCATAAAATCAATGGATCACTACAATACAAGAGGTATTATTGAATGTGACCAACAACCGATTGTGTATGGTTTGATGGGGTAGATTGTAGAAGGATGGGCATTTCCTACGCAGGCTTGTCTCCCATTACAGATGGATATATATGGGCTGTGTCTTATTTGTGACCTTTCCTAAAACAATGTTTGTATGTAGATCCTTTTAAGAAACTGGAAACACTCGCTCTTAATTGTTGGTTCTATCCACATACATATATCTACTTCAGATATTTTCTTGGGATTCAGACATTGATCACATTGATAGATCCTGCTAGTTTTGTACCCTGTTGTACTATCTAATTGATCATCTAAGCTTGGCGATAGTCACATGATAAATTCCGGGATGTTCATAGACGGAATATGATGGTCTTGGTATTATAAGCAATAAGGTTTGATGTCTTTGGCAGTACCAGCTTACATCTGATTTGGCTGTGAACTGTTTGTTGTAAGATGAAGGAAATTATATTTAACCTATCATCTTCACCAGGAAGAAGTTTTCTGCTTGTAACGATACAAGTTAGTTGGATACAGGTGGTTAGAAATACTGGTCTTTGTCTCTAGTGAGATAATCTGTGTATTATCCTAACCTAATACTTAATATTCCAAAAAATAAATATAGTGGTAACATTCTGTCTTTATCAAACTTATCAAAACATTTCAGGAATTCATACTTTCTTATTGAAATAGTTTACATATTAAAAAATGTGTCCATAAAATTTAAAGACAAATGATGCCAAACCCAATGGCCAAAGTATTGATGATTTAATATGAAACCCAATGGCCAAAGTATTGATGATTTAATATGAAACCCAATGGCTAAAGTATTGATTATTTAATATGAAACCCAATGGCTAAAGTATTGATTATTTAATATGAAACCCAATGGCTAAAGTATTGATGATTTAATATGAAACCCAATGGCTAAAGTATTGATGATTTAAAATGAAACCCAATGACCAAAGTATTGATTATTTAAAATGTTGGTTAATTTGTGTGATCAGTAGCAATTTAAGCACATTTACCATGAGATCTTATTCCGTGCAGAATATTGGTTTGGGTAGAATTGTTAAAACATAGATTATAAAAGTTAGGTTTTGTAATTAGTCTCTAACAGGAAGGTCGAGAAATAGGACAGTTACTGGTTGATATTTGCTGCAATGGAGAGGAAGTTTGATGATTAAATTTAAAGACAATATTATATACTAAATATAATAATAAAAAATACTAGGATTACTAATAGTGTTAACATATTGCTGATGGGAATTGTTATAATTTGTCTACAGATTGGGTAGGGTTTATTATGTGATTATAGAAATGTTTGATTTTAAAAACATTGTTTCTTTAAGATTCAATCTTCCTTTCATCTGTTATTACAATGACTAATCATCTCCCTGAAACATTGCTGATTTAAGACACAAATGCAAATACAGGTTGGTTCCATTTTTGAACTGTTTTAATTTTATCACGAATAACTTTGAATATCTTCAATTTGTTTTGCTGAGAAACTAGGATAACTGCTGTATGTGTGTTATATTCTGATTCGATGATATAGTATTGAGTTTGTTTTTGTTTTTTTTGTTTTGTTTTTTATTTATCAAACTGTCAGTTGGTTTTAGTGTTTAATTGCCGTGACTTCTATATTTAAGTGTTAGAATTTCATTTCTATGTTAATTATCAATCCAACAGCATTAATTATCATAATACTACATAATAAGCCGTAAGGATTTTTGTTGTTTGGGGGAAAAACTCACTAAATTTATAACAAAACTACAATAGAATTGAACTGGATTGTTCCTTTAGTATAGAAGGCAATAACATTGTAACAAGTGAGAATGAAAACAATGATGACTTGAAAGCTGATACTGATGGGAAGGAAGATTGGACTGATTTCCAACAATGTGTGACCTTGTCTTTGTATATCCTCTGTGTGTAGAGGTTAAGGTGTTAGGATAAAGACACACATTGAACCAAGTAGATCTTTACAGGTAATTTTAGACTATAGAGTATACCTCAAAAAGCCGAACCATGTATCATCACAAATTAGCTTCTACTGTAGTCTAGAATTTATGTTTGGTTTTCACCAGTAGTGGAAAGATACATCAAGTGTTGATGGAAACAACTCTTCTTCTAGTTTCCATCTTTCAAGCTCCAGTTTTCTGCCTTCGAAATTTCAATCCTGTCCTCAGCCCTTCCAACCACTAACCCCTGCAGTCCTCTACCTGTCCTAACCTGCCCTCTGTTATCCCTTCCACTCCCATCCTTGTCTTTTGTTTTCCATAAGCCATATATGTGCTGCATCCGCTTGGTTTTTCCAGTTTTCCTGGTTTTTATGCTGTACATGATCCACTCCCTGTGCCTTATGTAAACCATTGCTAGATTTACTCATCAAGTTTCCTTTGAATATGTCATGTGTTTCCTACAAAAACCTTTAACCATATATTGGATGTGTCATTTTTAATGCATCTGGTAATTACTGTGCAAAAACCTGAAACACAATATTGATTCAATTTTCATCGCCATGCACAACACAAATTGATCTGTATGAAGTATTGCCGGTCTGGTGGGGGCTGAACAGTTTTGAAAAGGTTGTGGATATGTTTATTTTTCCTGTTGATGTGTTTACATTCCTGCAGTAGGCTTGCAGTGATATAGTCATAACTTCTACTAAAAGGAGAGTTTTAGTGAAACCGCAAGCCTCTCAGCATTTCTACATCAAGTACTTGGTTTTGATTTCGTTCAAAAATAAGGTCAATATTGTGATTGTTGCCATCTGTTTTCCTCTTGCAAGCCTCAGAAACACAGTATTCAAATTTTATTTCTCTAGTTTTATAACTTTCTATCCCCTTATTATTTAGTATCATGCTGAAAAGCATGAAAACTTACTGACAGTCCAAACAAATTGTTTTTGCAGTGTTCATACTTGTACCCACTTATCCCAGGATAACTGCCCAATCAGTGCAGTTGCAATTGCTTTGTATCAAACTTTAAAAACAGAACATCAAAATATTCAGCATTAAGGGTTTTGTTTGTAGTTGAGTGTAGTGTTAGTGTATAAGTGCTGTTTATCATTGTCTCAGTTATGTAGGCCTGTATATGTGATAGGCTGTGCTGTCTCCAGGTTTAGGCATGTGTATATTGGGCCTTAAGGTGACAGGCTATGATTGACTGTTGCAGTGTCTCGAAAAACTGGTCCATGTGTCAAAGGTTGTGATTGGTTTTTATTTTTACAAACACATTTGTAAAGAATTGTGTATGTTAAGGATTGTGAATACTTGTTCCCACAAATAGGTCTATACGTTGAGGGTTGTGATTGGTTGTTCCCACAAACAGGTCTACATGTTGAGGGTTGTGATTGGTTGTTCCCACAAACAGGTCTATATGTTGAGGGTTGTGATTGGTTGTTCCCACAAATAGGTCGATATGTTGAGGGTTGTGATTGGTTGTTCCACAAACAGGTCTATATGTTGAGGGTTGTGATTGGTTGTTCCACAAACAGGTCTATATGTTGAGGGATGTATTTGGTTATTCCCACAAACAGGTCTATATGTTGAGGGTTGTGATTGGTTGTTCCACAAACAGGTCTATATGTTGAGGGTTGTGATTGGTTGTTCCACAAACAGGTCTATATGTTGAGGGTTGTGATTGGTTGTTCCACAAACAGGTCTATATGTTGAGGGTTGTGATTGGTTGTTCCACAAACAGGTCTATATGTTGAGGGATGTATTTGGTTATTCCCACAAACAGGTCTATATGTTGAGGGTTGTGATTGGTTGTTCCACAAACAGGTCTATATGTTGAGGGTTGTGATTGGTTGTTCCACAAACAGGTCTATATGTTGAGGGTTGTGATTGGTTGTTCCACAAACAGGTCTATATGTTGAGGGATGTATTTGGTTATTCCCACAAACAGGTCTATATGTTTAGGGTTGTGATTGGTTGTTCCACAAACAGGTCTATATGTTGAGGGTTGTGATTGGTTGTTCCACAAACAGGTCTATATGTTGAGGCTGTGTATGTTAAGGATTGTAATTGTTTGTTCCCACAAATTAGTCCATATGTGGATTGCATAGACTGGTGATCTCTACAAATGAGGTATATTAACTTTCATTTGTTTTATAACAATTGTCACGGTGTGAATCAAGTTATAACAACTACCATTAACCCCACTTGTTGGCTTGGATGGAAGTATGCATGGGGGGACTTAGGTATCAGTGTAAAACTGATGACACCGTACATTTTCTTTTCCGATATGGATGAAAGGCACTTGTTGTTAAAAGGGGGGAACACATGTGTAACAAAATCTGAATAAGTTATTAATACAATTTATTAAATGTTATTTGCTTTAATGATGACTTGATCACATGCTCAACAGTTGATTGTGTCAGTAATGGAGAAATCCAAGTTGATATGGAAAAGAATGTTGTCATCAAATGCCTAATAAGAAACTATGTGAATTTGAATGTATGTCAGAGGTCACTCAGGTTTAAACAGATTCTGTACCTTCCTGAAAGTGTGATATATCAGTAACTCACATAACTCTTCAGATCTAGGTCAAAGAAACAGATTTACAACCTTCTCAAACTCCCTCACTTTTCACATACTCAAGAAGGTTATATGCTCTTGGATGGTTAGAGAAAAGCTTGCCAAAAAATTTAGAATGGTACTAGAAAAATGTTGTTTCATGTACAGGAATTTCTGTTTCTTTCATTCAAATTAGGTATGGATGAGTTTTTATCAAAGTGTATATTCTGTAAATACATTCAGTGTGAACAGGTGTAAACAGAACTGCTTTACAGTCTTCATAAACACAAATAAGCACTACTGTCAGGTCATATATTGACCAATGTTATACTTTCGTTCTCTGAAGGCCAGTATTTTATGCTGCTAATATTGTTGATATTTTTTATTGATTTGAAATTATATCCAACATCAGTCTCTGTATAGTAGAGTCATGATCTCCCTTCACATAGACTAAAATGCTGATAAGGATCTGTCTAGGTATAGGGTTGCCTTGCACACTCTCAGCTTAAAGAAATTGAATGCATAGTAATATTCTGATAACATTGATAATTTGCTCTTTGAGTTCATACACCTTTCACTTGAGATGGGGAGATATTCGGCCTGGATACTTGAATTAATTTACTTTGGAGTTTTGCAGGTGAATTCTTGTAGGGATTGAAACATTCTGATTCTGATATATTTGGCCTATATGTACAGTAATACACTTGATAACAGGAAACATTTTGGCAATATTAGAATTATCTCCCTTTGAATATGAAATGCATAAGCAGTATATGCAAAATTAGATCAGGCCAAGTTCTTAAGAACACTTCTATAAAAATGTTTTAATGCTTGAAAGTAATTCAGCCAGCAAATGGGCGGTATTTTATCTTGTTAAATGACAAAGAATATCTTGCGTTTCTACTGTAACTACAACAGCTCATGGGACAGAGTTTTGTAGTATATTCAAAGCTGTGATTAACATTTCTCTCAGAAATTTGGAGTTTGGTGATATTGTCAGGTGATTCAATTATGAAGTACAAAAAATCTCCTGGCAATTCTTTAAGTTTATAAATACAGCAACAGACAATTTAAAGGCTGAAATTGACCATTTAGCATGTATACATGTTGTCATGGTGATAATTCTACATCCCTGTAGCAACCAGTCTGAACACTAACCAGAAAAAAACTGATGAGCTCCAGAGAATAACTTTAAAAACAGTAGGTTTTAATTTAGAGGTCAACAACCTGAAGGTCATAAAAAAGTTGAAGTTAGAGATGAGGAAATTGGATAATTTGGCTAGCAGTAAAGCTTGGCTACTTACGTTTTAGGTTTGTGTATAGTCAGCCTGACTTTGTAGCTATGGACTCCGTCAATCTTCAACTTTTGACATCAGTTTAAATTTCAGGTATTAGTACTATACCTTGGATGTCTTTGTGTTGCAGATTTTCAAGGTCAAGGTCATCATTCTTTTAATATAACATTGTCAACTTATTTGCATTGGGACTTTAGCATTTAGTATGTCTACTTTACGCAGTTACTTAATAAAGATTGTTTGGAAATTGATGATGGTTTCGTCTGGTGAAATACATATTTTGGCTACATATTCAAGAGCATGGAAGAAAGAGATAAAACCAGTTAACCTTTAATATTAGGAGAGTATACATAGACAAATGTCTAGGTAGTCAGTGAAGTGTTAGTATCTTAGAAGGAACTTTCATCCTGATTTGTTAGCCAAGTTTTTACCATTGTAATGCTGTGCCACTGAATGAAAGATTGCTGTTGCCTGTAATTATCAATGTTTTCTATGTAAAGTAAAATGTTTGTAACAAATACTCTTACATCTAATTCAGTGATGTATCCTATTGTATTTTAGTCCCATGTGTTGCTATCAATATAGGAAATTCAAGGTCATTTTAATTGATCATTTTAAAGTTTGTAAGTTATGGTAAAATTAACTGTTCTGGTTAAGCTTCCTGTAAAACGTGAATGCTGTTTAGTCCTTAATCAAATCACACATTTACTACATCAATAGAGAACACTTAATATGCCTCCAGTTATAATTAAGATTTCTGATTGATTTCTAACTTTCAAACTTTGAATATCATATAATGCAAGTTTGACTAAAATGTGTTCTATTTTTTAATGCATTGTGATTCAATATTGATGATCATTTGACAAGATTTTCAAATTACATTAAGTGTTAACTTGATTGAAATGCTTGTGAATATTTTTCAAATACTTAAAAGTGTGTTTCTGATATGACATTAAGGGTTGTAGAAACCAAGACTCCCCACCACTGACAACAACCTGATGTTGGTTCTATTCCTCTTCTCATGATGTAACATCATAAAAAATGTTATTGACTTTCTTCACCTATGTTCAATGTGGTACATTCTGTATAACTAATACCATATCATACATGTATAGCAAATTGTTTATAACAAGGGTTATTTTCTTTGTCCTTGAAGATTCGTTATAAACAGGTTTTACAATACTAAAAGTTTTATCATATAATACGTATAGAGAGAATAAAAGATTTTTTTTGTAAGATTTTGACATTCAGAAAGAGCATGATACTGTAAAGTCTACAGATTTGAACGTGATATGGATTAATGAGACCTACAGGTTGTATTACTGTATCACTAGAGATTTAACCATCTCGCCAGAAGTCTACTAAAGCTACTGATGAGGGGCCCCACTGTACCTACAGCCCACATATCTATTAACTATGTACTTTTACTGGAGTTTAAGTGAATAATTAGCTGGGCTTGGCCTGCGCTGAGGAGGATCCCCAATGTGGGTGGCCTGGGTACCACCTTGCAACAATAGCCCTACCACTCAGCTCCTTCCTGGATGCCAAGTAATATAGTCTGGCCTTTTCCAATCATGTAAACTGTTTCTCAGACATGCAGATTAAGTGCTGGCATGAAAATAGACTTTGGTTTTTAAGGTCTGTAAGTAATTTTTGCAAGATTAAAGTAGTTTTCATGCAGAATCAATAATATTTTTTATCAAATGCATATTTTGTCGTTTTGGAAATGATAAATTCAACTTTGTCTGCACCTGTTAATTGTAAAATCTAAGTGTCAGATCTAGATTTGCTAACAATATGTGAATTTTGAATAGTCAAATTGCATATTCTTTGTGAGATTTTGTTAATTTGGAGCTGTAGCACCTGTAAAGATTTATTGCAGGAAGTAACTATTAAAAATTATAAATATACACATTTCAGGATAGAAGATATTTGATAATATAATTAAAGATAATTCCAAACAAGAAACATCCAAATTTTAATGAATTTTAAATTCATTTTGATACAGTAGGCTGACATTTATTGCTACTATCACAGTTAGGAGTTAAAAGTTATCAAAAATACTTCTGGAATATGTTTATATGGCAGAATTATTGGTGGGCAAACATTATTTATAGAAATTAATGATTATGTTTCAATTTGATAAGGACAAAATTGAAATGATATAATATGCGACAGTAGTTGTTACATGGATGCAATATTTTGTAGTCAGACTCATTCGCGTAGAAAATTGATATCGCTGGGAAGAAACGTCGTTGTAAAATGTAGGTCAAGGAAAAGAAAGTAGAAAAATTATATTTGTTATTAGCTATGTTTGATAATTGTCAGCAAATGAGGAACGGGATTAATTTATCAGAGAATTTCCTATTTCAAAGTTGAGAAATAACTGCTTTTCGTTGAAAGAATAAATTTGAAATTTTGAAGGTAGGAATAAAACTGAAGTCAAATTGTAGATGACTTACACCACCCTATTATCATTTGTAAAGAAAGGTAGGCATGTCCCATTTAGTATATATAGATATAATGAGTATATATATTGAGTGACAGGAGACTAGAATTACATTGTTAGGTAATTTTATTTCTAACCTAACACAGCCTAACACTGTCTGTCAAACATTTCCTAATCTAGCCAGCATGACACTTCCTGATTCTAACACAAAGCAGGATGATTGGGTGACACAGTTTGCCTTTCACTGAGGCAACAACAGTTTAAATCAAATGACCTTCAGATGGTTAACTTAATAGTTGAATAATTAATTGGGTTTTGTAGTAACAAAACATGACAAAAGATTGAGATACTTCATTAACTTGGATCTTACAATGATTTGACTTCACATATTTTTGAAGAGAACATGTTGCTGACGTCACCAGAGCTCAAAAGTAGGTCAGACATATTGTTTTGATTGATCCAAGACTGCAACCAGATGACAAGCAAGCCAATGCAAGTTCCAATGCAGAGCACATAAATCTTGTCTGCCACTTGTATTTAAAAACGGAGTTTGTAACCACCCTGTCCCCCGTTTTATTACTGGTAACGTGTTGTTGTGTCACTGTAACATATGCTAAGTCGGTCAGGATCAGGATATTTTTCTAGCATCCTAAAGCTTGTAATTTGATGCTTATTCCAACAACCTTTTCACTTTCACTCATTCAAGATTGAGGATTTTAGTTAAAATTAGAAAGAAAAACAACAAGAAAAAGATTGACACTAAAATCTTCTTTAACAGTTAGTAAAGAAAATTAGATGGATGGGTTCAATAAGGATTAGATATATTCTGTTTCGTCATTGAAAAATGTCATAAGTTATATTTAGTGTGAAAGGTTAGTGTACTGGTACATACGGTTGTTGTCAAATTAGGATAGAAAAAAACAATTTGGCAGACAGTCATTCTAAGTTCCCAGCTGCGATGTTGGCTGTTGTAGATAAAGTATACAGATATTTGAGCTTTTTAGATGATTTTCCTCCAAGAAGTTTCCAAGTAGTTTTTAGATTACTGTGCAGCCAATAAATTATCAGACAATGATTTACCATTCAGCAAAGTGGTTGCCATGCAGCCAATTAATTGGTTAACATGCAGCCAATTGTTTATCAGACAGCCAATGGTTTACAGTATGACCAACAAGTTATCTTGTGGCCATCAAACAATGATTTAACAAACAGCTAATATGTTATATAATTACCATATGCATGTAGCTAGTTGTTTCTTTTGCAGGACAATCAAAGGACAGTTATTTTAATGACTAAAGCTACATGACTGTTTTTTGGGCAAAGAGGTTTTACTTGTGTATTGAGAGAGTTTATTGCATTTTTCTGGGGAAAAGTTTACTTGAATTTAACAATGGAGAGTGTTTTACTAGTTTAATTATGGTAGATAATTTACTGGTGCTTTTTGGAGGAAAGTTTACTGGAACATCAATGGTGAAGAGAGATTTACTAGTATAATTACGGTTTAGCAGTTTTTAATCCCTCTTAGAAACAAATGAGACTAAGTCTGGATTTGTGATGTGTGCATAACAGTTCGCCTGCGTCATAATGTGTACACTTCAACATGGATCAGGGATTTATTAATTTTTGATAAAAAACAGAGGATGTAATCATTAAATATTTATAATGCTTTCACATTTTGTCCTGACTTTAACAAGCTCCAGAGGAAACAGGATGTGAAAGGTTTGGCTTCTGAATGTATCAAGGAAATAGCTTTCTTAATGTGCTGCAAAACCTATCCATTGGTATATGTCTTGAGTAGTTTATTACAGATAATTGCTCATTTAGTAACTTTTCAAAATATAACTCAAAAATTGAAATGTGTAACCATTGTTTTATTGCAATGAATGCAAATTTCTGTTAAAAATTCTGCAAAATTGTATAATCTTATAGTAGTTCAGGGCTCACATATCATGGCTTTACAAACATATCTATTTTTTTGGCACTTGATATTGTGGATAAATCTTGCTAAGGAAATCCATAAGTACTATAATTAATGTCAACTTTGATCAGTTTATCATTTGCAGCTGATGGACACATACGTTTGTTCCATAGAAATAACCACATATTCAACAAAAAGAAAACCCTGACAGAAATGCTTTTACAACAACAGAAAAAAATATGGTAATGATTTTTATTACAGCTTTTATTGAATGGCATGTTTACTCTCAATACCTTTGTTAAGTTTAAAATTACATAAATGTGAAAATTGTGATATTTTCTGTAAGGAATTATCAACATACTAAAGTAGCAGAATCCTTATAAACTAATCTTCATAAATGTTTGATCTTTTCAAGTAAAAACCAGTCTTGATAAAATGATTACATGGGTTTGAGAAAAATATCCATGATTTTATTGGTTTTAAGAAGTGTGGCTATTCACTGTGCGATGCTGCAGCTGCCAGGCTGATGCATTACATATATTGATATTTGTGTGAAATGCCAAGAAATAATGATATCAACAACATATTTTTAGAAGGTTGGGAAACCTAGGTGATTTTAAATTTTCTTCCAAGAATGAGTGTAAATTACATCAATAAGACTGAGTGAAGATTGCTGCAAAATGCAGGGTGTGTAATTGCTCTTGAAACTTCTCAGGAAATTTAAGTCACTATTTGAAATTTATTATTCATAAATTTGTCTAGATTGAAATTTCTTTCAGATATTTTCATCTACTGCAATAATTTTGATTGTATCTTTAAAATTCCATTCTTAACTTTATGACACAATTACATAAACAAATCATGAAAAGTAAACTGTATTTAATATGAATGATGATTATGAAGATAAAACATTTCTTTGAATATCTCTTGTATGATGCAAAAACATGGCTGTCATGTGAGACTTGAATGTCATGTAAGGTTGGTGAAACTTTTCTGTAGTGAAACTTGAAGGTCTTTGGTAAAGACTATTTGAAGGATACTGGTGAAGGTCATTTTTGTGTTATAAAGGCATGTGAAGGTCATAGTTATAGGACACAGGAAAGTCATAGTTATAGGACACAGGAAGGTCATTGCTATAGGACAATTTGAGGTCATTGTTATGGAAAAGTTTGCAGTCATGGTCAAAGGACATGTGAAGGTCATTGTTATAGAAAAGTTTGAAGCCGTGCTTACAGGACACCTGCAGATTATTGTTTTGGAACACTTGGAGGTGATTACTATGGATCTCCTTAAATAGTTTAGTTGGAGGTCGTTTGTCCAAGAAGTTTTTGGAGATCATTGTTATAGGACAATTGAAAGTCATAGTTGTTGTAGGACATATTACAGTCATTGTTATAGGACATTTATCCATAAAATGCATTGCAACATGTGATTTATATGGGCTATAAGATTGATAATGCTGATTTGTGAAAAAGAAAAGAAAACTGCCCTTAAAGGAGAGTTCATGTATCATTATTGATACAATAGTGATCAGTCCTTGTTTCCTTTCAGCAACTTCACAGGTATCTTACTTAAAACATTCTTGTGGGCATGTTACCCTCAAGTGCATCAGAAAACTTTCTTTAAACAATGGTATCTGAGATGTGTCAGTGTTTGATTGAGGACTGATGATGGACATGCATGGCTACAGTCTGACAGGTTAGACAGTAATAATCCACATAGTGATGAATGAAGACGAGGATAACATCATAAGTGGTTTGTGTGTAAACCATATACTAGGAAGGTCACAAAAGTCCATCTTGATAGGGGTCTCCCAGTGTGACCAGCCACTGAGTGATCATCTCTGACCAGTGGGATGATAACAGAAGCTTGTGGTTCTATAAGGAGATTTACAAGTGACCACAGGGAGATTTGACCAGTTGGTGGTTAATTATCAGATAGTTGTGGTCAGTAATGTGTTCATGGGAGGCAACTCTGTATTGTTTATCTACTGATAAGTAGGTTTTTCCTGGTGTGAAATTTACTTGTATTGTGGTTTTGTATCTTGTAATGTTTGTTGACTACACTGTTTACATACAGAAACTTCTGAGATAGATGGGCTAAACCCACACAGCCCTATCCTTTATCCATAGAATACATCATTTAGATAGAATATTTTTGCTGAACACTTGTTTTGTTGACAATACTGTCATCAATTAACAAATATTCTATGATAATTATTTCCTTCAGTTGACTTTTGATTTCAGCAGTTTCAGAGAAAATACCCTTTTCTTTAGAAGTTTTGAGAATCAAAACACATCAAAAAAATTTGTCGTTTTAGGGAGTGAAAACCAACTCTCTAGGGTCAACTGCTAACTCTGTAAATTTGGAGTTTAGGATTTCTTCAGTACTGTTGTGCTGGTAATCTGTATTAGTTTACGATAGCCATCTCCTTAATGTCTGCTCAGGTTTGATGGGATATTTTGGACAGCTGCATGTATGAGCTTTTGTTAATGCTACTGTGTATCCCATGAGGTCATTACCTTATCTTTGTGTTGGACTGGGGAGTACATGGTAAGGATCTGAGGCCAGACAAACTGACATTTATAGGACCAAGTGGTCATTGGTCCCTGTTCACCTGATCAGGTCATTAACACACAAGCTTCTGTAGTCAGTGTAAACTTTTGTAAAGTTTTTAACTAAGGGGAGATAATAAACTGACAGGGGAGTTAACTCCATGCATTCATATTGAAATATTTTTCATATTGTTTCCGGAATATGTTGAACAACTTGCTTCAACAGAAGGTCTTTGGGATTCATTCATTAAAGCCTATTTTGATGTAAGTTCCAAAAATGGATTATATTCCTTGTTAAATTTTAAGATCCCTTGAAGTGCCCAGATTGGCATTGCCACATGGGTGTATGGTAATTAGGTTCAATTACATGTCCATGATCTTGTGAATCTATGAGGTTTCCTTGAATGTAATGTATGAGCAAAGAAGCCAAAAGAAACAATATTAGATTTGTCACATACTCATTTTCATGTTGTTTTTGATAAAAAGGAAGAAAAAATACTGTTAGGTATAAGGTATTTATCAAGTTTGAATTCCTACATAAAGTTAGCAAATTTATCTTCAATTTACATTTAATATTTATCAGTCAATCATGCTCACCAATAGATATGTATTGATTGACTGATTGAGCATGATTAAGGATGAAAGAGGTTTTCATATGTTGACAATAATTTTAGAAAAATCAGTTGTCAACTGGTAAAGAAAGGAGTTGAAAAACAGGAAATCTTTAAAATGTTTACATTTCTGAGAATTAACAAAATTATATTGGAATTGTATACATTCCTTTAACAAAATGTATTCTACACATTTGTATTATATGCCTATAAACTTTTCCAATCAATAAAGTGAAATAACAGTAGGATATTGAAACTATAGATTTTTGCGTGTCACTCCATTAGAAATCAATAGGATTCATACTATCAGTTTATCACTGACAATAAATAGTGAAAAATTGTGACATTAAGTAGACATTATTACAAGAAATGAAACAGTGAAAGCAGGTCATGATTTTGACCTTAACATTTGAAGATCATGTTTAACGAGGGGTGTTAACTTTAATTTGCTAAAGTCATATTATGTGTCATTTGCCAAACCAAATTCATGAAAATATCAAGGTTCATTTGTTTGTTGTGTGATGAGTGAAGTTTAAATGTCCGCTGAAGGCTTCAGTTGATTTTGTTTCTGGTCCAAATATTTTTTAGGGTGATAGGTCTTGATTTGCAGTCAGAGACATTATGTGAGGCCAAGATCATAATCATTGGGATGGTTTGGAGAAAACCTGTTCATGGTTGGAACATCGGTTGTGATAGAGATGATAACCCAAGCCCTGCCATTAGTCTTCAGCATTACATGGCTGTGGTCTGAAGCCCTTATCAGATAGAGAAATGTGTTACCTTGTATCTGGTGTTATCTGGGAATTAGTGCAAATCCCTGGGGAGTTCTACTGGTAACCCTGCACAGATAAAGATTCTTATTTTAGAACAAAAGAGTTTCATGCATAGTGTAATCTGTAGACCTGTGCACTTTGTAATTGTTTCAAAATATATGAACAGTTTGTATAAATAAAGGGAGATAATATATTACAGGGGAAATAACTCAGTAGAAGATTACAGGAAAACAGGAACCTGTATTGTAGATGGTTGCATTATTTTGAAAATTTTCAAATAAACAATGTTTTGCAAATAAACAGTGTAAGAAGAAAATTCAATATTCATAAATAAATAACTAGAACTCTTATTTGAAAAGGTGCGGAAAATGTTTCGCAATTAATTGCAGTTATAAAGATATCTACGTGGTGAAAAAAGGGGCATAAAAATATCAGCAAAGCTTTGAAATGTGGAAAAGTAGCAGAACTTGAGACAGCCCTGTGATAGGAGCAATCCACAATCTCTGATAAGGCTGTTTACTGAAAATCACTTTCCAAGGTTTTGAATTTGTTCAGTTTCAAGTTTCACATTTTCTTGTAAGTTGTATAAGTGTGGAGGGCTGGTTTTTCTTTAGTGTGTTTATCAGTTGAGATATAGCTGCCAGCCTTCCTACCCCACCATACAAAATCGTCCTAGACCTGTGTGTTAGACTTCCAGGGAAAGTTTGCACCACACACTCGCTGCGTGTCTCAATGAAACAAGATTTAAAGCCTCCTCTTTCTAGCTTTCTCAAACTTGTTGACATAAAGGAAATATTTTCATTTCTTCAACTATCCAAGTTAAAAAAGAAATGTGTTCCTCTATTAAAACTTTGTTAAGACTTCGTCTCAGAAAACTGATCTTTGATGAAACCATGCATTAAAATTGTATTAATTCAAAAGTGTACAATAAATAGAGATCTTTTTTGAAGAAACCATACTCTTACACTCTGAACTTTGCAACTATCAATTTTGTAATTACAGGCGTTGAAAGGTATTCATTTCTCTATTTATTGCAGACCAACTTTTCTAGTTACTATTTCAGACCAACATTTTTCCACTTATATGACTGACCGACATTTTCCCACTATATATTACTGACCAACCTTTTCAACTATCTATTTCTTACAAATTTAAACCCTACTTCTTATTCCTGACCAACTTTTCCCCATCACCATCTATTCCTGACCAACTTTTCCCCATCACTATCTATTCCTGACCAACTTTCCTCATCACCATCTATTCCTGACCAACCTTTCCTCATCACTGACTATTTCTGACCAAATTTTCCCCATCACTATCTATTCCTGACCAACTTTTCCTCATCACTGTCTATTCCTGACCAACCTTTCCTCATCACTGTCTATTCCTGACCGACTTTTCCCCATCACTATCTATTCCTGACCAACTTTTCCCCATCACTATCTATTCCTGACCAACTTTTCCCCATCACTATCTATTCCTGACCAACTTTTCCCCATCACTATCTATTCCTGACCAACTTTTCCTCATCACTATCTATTCCTGACCAACTTTTCCCCATCACTATCTATTCCTGACCAACTTTTCCTCATCACTATATATTTCTGACCAACTTTTCCCCATCACTATCTATTCCTGACCAACTTTTCCTCATCACTGTCTATTCCTGACCAACTTTTCCTCATCACTATCTATTCCTGACCAAATTTTCCTCATCACTATCTATTCCTGACCAGCCTTTCCTCATCACTGTCTATTTCTGACCAACTTTTCCCCATCACTATCTATTCCTGACCAACTTTTCCTCATCACTATCTATTCCTGACCAACCTTTCCTCATCACTGTCTATTCCTGACCAACTTTTCCCCATCACTATCTATTCCTGACCAACCTTTCCCCATCACTATCTATTCCTGACCAACTTTTCCCCATCACTATCTATTCCTGACCAACTTTTCCCCATTACTTCTTCCTGACCAACCATTTCCCATCAATACTTATTCCAGACCACCTTTACACTACTATTTATTCCTTACCTATTTTTCCCACTACTTATTCCAGACCAACTTTTCCCCACTATTACGCCTGATCAAAATACCATCTCTATTTATTCCTTGGAAATATCAAATTACAACCTGTGGATATCTTTTAACATGGCAGCAAGATGCTTGCTGTGTGATAGCCTTCATTTTCAGAAATCAATTTCCAGGGTTTGAACCAATCTTAGATTGTAGACAGGTTATATACATGTACTGTAAATTTGACAGATATGATCATTGAAGAGACTGACTCACGTTGTAACCTGGAGATTCTATAACCATACTTATACATGTATAATTACCCTCCATTAAGTTATTCAAGTGTCTGTAATTAGGGGAGCGGCCTGCTGGGCTTGTTATAGGTGGTGAGGAGATATCAGTCAACATTACACGACACTGATAAGGCAGGCACTGAGTATTGGTTTCCCAAAGGTAATCAGGGGGTTACACAACCTAATTGACTAATTGTCTGGACATCACATCTAGCAGGTGGCCAGACAAAGAACAGTTAATTTGGTACTACAAGGGTACAAAGTGACATATTATCTCCCCTTTGGATTTGAAGGATACAGTATCTTCTATAGTCTTCAATGATGATTTTACATTCATAACTTTCTTATATATATAAAACATTAGTGAAAATTACCTTTATGGCTGAATGATTCAAGGAAAATGTTCAACATCTTGTCATGGTATAAACTATACAACATTTTGTCTTGTTACATACTTTTGAACATTGTCTTGGTACAAACTATACCGCATCTTGTCTTGTTACATACTTTTGAACATCATGTCTCGGTACAAACTATTGGGGTAAGATTGTCACAAAGATGGTCAAGTGCCTTTACCACTCCACCAATGCAGCCCCTTGCAAAAAATAGTGATCTCATTAAAACAAGAAGAAAGAAAATTGATGCGATAAGATCTGAGATAAAAGTAATAATTCTTTTGAGAGTATTTGTCTTAATAATTACCTCCATTTGAATACAACTGAGCATGACCTTCTGAGCCCCACTTGTGAGAACAACTGAACACTATGATTAAAAAACAGACTCTTAGCATTAGGAGAATGCATTCCAAACTGTATCCTTTAGAACAAATGACTGGAATTTGAATAATTTTTTTTTGGAGGGGGAAACAACATAAAATCCTTAAAAACAGGTTGATAGATTAGTATTGTGAGTTAAATTGTCTGACATGCACAAAAACTTGTGTTACTGGATGACACTTGTCTGTCGGGGAAATTGATTAGGGTATACAATGTTATTCAGCCGTGGGTCCTGTCTTAAGCTGTCTGTCACACATACATATGGCTGTACTCATAAGAGAATGTTAATTGTGCTTGTCACCTTGAAAAAAGCCTAACTATTCATGATATTTTGTAATGTGTCACTGATAATTGGAAATAGTTTTGGTATGCTGTTTTGTTTGTTTTACATATTGTATATTTTTTGAGTACATGTACAATCTTATTTGTTACCACCAGCAATATCATAATTAAATCGTGACTAGACTGAAAAATCTTTGTAGTGATTAAAGCAAAAAACACATTGAAAGAGAGGAAAAAAACGAATATATCCACAAACATTTGATAAGAATTGATTACTATAAGTTCGATTTAATTTCAAAGATTAGGAAAAAAATGGGGGAAAATCAGAAAAGGATGGTTTGGACGTAAGAGTTGATATACTGAAATATTTCAAGCAATTATAGGCAGTGGTCCTTAGACAAGTGTCAGTTATATTGTAATAGGCTGAAAAGCTTCAGGAAATCAGATTTATATTGAAATTTCTATTGATGCGTTGTTTCTCAGAAAATGAAAGCAAAAGGTGTAGATATGATTAGTGAGGGGATATTACCATGTTTGAAAATAGAATACAGATCAGATGACTGGAATGGAAAATAGAATACAGATCAGATGATTGGAATGGAATTTTGGGACAGAAAATGATGAAAAGTATTGTGCCCAGTATATTGGGTGAAAGTTTTGGAACAGATGTTATACATTTACATGTCAGAGAAATTATTTAGATATTTCTGGCACAACCTCAGAGCAACAAGTAACTGATTACAATAAGTTTATACTGAAGACACCAAGAATCTTAATTTCTGGTTAGTTTTTACATCCTGTCGTCCCAGAATCTGTCCAGTTTGTTTACATCACTTGTTAAAAATTTTTCTTGTATGATGTTTTCCTGTCTCTTGACTTCTTGTTTTAACCAAATTAACAAGTTGTTATGGCTGTACAGCTATTTATTGCATTTTAATTAAATTTCTTAATCATCTAATAACATATTGCTCTTTCTGTGGTACATCATTACTACTGAACATGGCTCCATCCCCTGTAACTGCCAATGGGCCTGTCCTGCCTTTGTGCTGGGAACTTGTACTGTAGTATATATATTACCTTGGACAGGGAGGAAAAGCTCTATGATAAGAGAAAGATACCAATAATTGTACATGAAAGGGTTCACCTAGGACTTTAGGATGATTTTACAGATTTGTGGTTTTTGCGTTGCTGGAAAGATTTATTTTGTCTGAGTGTATAAACTGACTACTGCTGGGAGTTAATGGTTATTGGAGAGGAAGGGAGATAACTCTTTCAAGGCTGTGGTTTTGTCCTGCTACTTTTCTGATTACAATGTTTTTTGTTCACTTTAAAGTCAACAAGTCCATGTTTCATCAATTATCATTTCCTTTTGTAGTAAATTGTCTTGAAAAGTTTTTATGAAAGATTGTCAAAGTGTGTTGTATGTACTTCAAATATATATCAGTTTGTTTGCTCATTATACATACATTGTATATTTGAATTTATGTTCTTTTTCTGGATTTTTCTATTGTGTAGAAAATATCCTCATGATAGATTTGATTTGTACTGACATGTTTTGAATTTCTGGAAGCACCAGGTCAAAAGCTGGACATTTTCCATGCCCCATTTTAAGTGTCATGTAGCAGGAAACAGTTCATTTGCATTTTTCCTGAAATTATTGGTCATGTTTGAGATATACAGGTAAAGCAGTTTGGTTATGAAAAATACATCCTTACATATATATATATATATTTATAAACTACATAACAATTACATTAATAGTAGAGAGATAAGAATTTTGTAAATCAAAAATTTCTTGTGATTTCTGACATGTAATTACTAACTCAAATATTTCTAAGAATGCAAAAATACTGCTAGTTCCTACCTAACGCTACAACTTTATAGAAGAAATTTATTACTGAACATGTGTCTTAAAATCAACAACACTGTCATGGTAACAAACTACTTACATTTCAGCAAATTCCAATTCGGAAATCCTTCATAACATGACCACATGTAAACACTATGAAAATTTCACTTCCTGTAAAGCTAGTTTTTGGTGTGTAGACACAGATTTGAGACTGCCCAAATAGCAATCTCCAACACAATGCAAAAATATTATCCTAAAAAATATGAAACCCCACATTTCACCCATGAACCCACAGAGAAACTGTACTGCTACCTCAAGAAATGGGGCACCTCCAAAAACAGTTAAAACTTATCAATTAAGGAAAGGTATAGTAGATACAAACTTGCAGCTAAACCTCTACTTGCTATAGGATATCCCAACATTGTCGATCACAAAATGGGCACAGGTGGCCAAATATCTTCTAGGAAATTGGAAATTCCCTTTGTCAAGTGTTAGACAGAATATGCTTGTACATTGCATTAAATAGGTCTATCAAATCCATGTAGTTTGACCATGAATATTTTTTTTCAAATTAAGGATTAGGTTTTACACAAAACTCTTTCACAACATTCTTATTTTGTCAAAAACAAGATTAAGTCAGATTTTATGTTGGGTGACAAATGAAAAGTAAAATGTTTTATAAGTGAAGAAATAAAATAGCATGATAGTGCTGTGAAATATTTGACTTTAAAAAGTAAAGCATTCACTAGTATGAAGATTTAAGCCACATGGAATTTTGTACTAGAATATGGCTGCAACACTTTAGCTTCTAGAGTTAATGCTGAACATCAGTCTTTACATAATGAAAAATTTCTATTTTAACCTGTGGTATGCTAGTCATTCACATATCTCTATAATAATCAAGTTTAATGTATACTTAATATGTCACTGTATACATTAAGGACTGGCCTAGGATAATGCTTTGAAACAGATACAGTCATCTATTATTGTGTTGTTAAGGATGATTGGTGGATTTTGATTTTGTTGGTGAAGATGATTGGTGGATTTTGATGCTAGCAAAATTTGTAGTCTGCACACTATGCCAAATGGTTGTGCAGGACGCACAAGGCTTTCTTCCCTTTATTGTTGAAATGAAACTGCCCAGCTATTGATTTCACTCCATCTATTTTGGTATTCAGGGAGGAACAATTATTTGATCTCTAGTAAGATAAATCTTGCTGAGCTAAAATTTGTAATATGGATTTTTTTCAGATTTTAAATTATGTTAGAGGCTTGTGAGTTTATCAAAGGAAATTTGTGAATTGTGCTAGAAAGCATGTATGCGTTTTGGCACAAGAAATGCATTATGTCTATTTATAGAGTAAGATTAATCTCTAGAATTTTTCAGAAATGTAATCCTGCATCCTACACCAGCAAGTGATTTGTTCAGAAATATATCAAATAAATTATGTTGAAAAATAAACCATATTGAAATTACATGCCAGCTGGATTGCCGTTTTGTTAGATAGTTTGGTAGGTCAGTGTTTATAGTCTTATACTGTAGTGTTAGGGATCAAGCCGATTTCCTGGTGTGACATACGCCTGACTGACTCCTGTGAATAATGGGGGCTACAATTTCAGGGAGAAAAGTTCAACTGGGGTTAATAGTTTGTCTTGCACATTTTTGTGATGGGAAGCCGGTGTTGGACCATGCACCTACTGTGTGACAGGCCGTAGTTCACCTGTACCAGACTGTCCATCGTGATTGATTGATTGACCACATTGAACTGTTTATCCCGAAAGGTACTGCTGTCTACATACCTCGATTGGCAGGTAGACCAGGCACACCTGAGCTGACTGGCTCATTAAGCTCTCTTTGACTGAAGAGCTATGTCAATATATTAAACCTAGGGATGAGCCTTTTGCTTTCTCTTGTTATGCAGTGCCTGATGTAATTCCTAATTATATATTGGTGGGTTACATTTACTTACCTGTGGCTGCTGATTCAGGTTGTTGACAAAAGTGCTGGTCTGTTATCAACTCAGGGATTCAGAGGGTTTCTCTTGATATAGGTGGTCTCTTTAAACAGGTTCAGTGAATATTTATTACAACACTTCTCTTAATAGGAGTTTTTTTGTTGAATACTGGTTTGTTGTTTTTGTTTAACGTTACTTCTAATTCTGTAAGTAAGAAAGTTTCTGGAAGTCCCTGTCATGGGAGATTTGTAATGTTCCCAAACAACAGGGAAGCCCATATTTACCTGTGATTACCTGATTATAAGGGTTATTTTCTGGTGTCCTCCCACATTGTAAGACACACTCGAATGGATATTTAAAACTAGTTTTACTTCTTTTGTATAAAGTGTCATGTATATCAGTGATATAATTCAGTGGTTTTTATGTATGTCTGGGACTCTCAAGGTCAAGCTTGTCGTTCAGGTCATCTCCGGCACGATCAGGCATCTCTGATTTATTGAAGAAGGATACTCCATGTAATGTACCAGAGGTTTTTTAAGGACAGTGATCTTGTCCCTTTAAATACCTATCCGACTTCAACTGTTAATGGTCTACAATCAAAGAGCTGATGCAGCCTTATATACATGATTTCTTTTTGTGATGGTTCGTCCTGGAACAAGAATTGTCTTGGTCACAAAGGATGATCCAGAAAGGTGAAGTATGTGTCCTTTCTAGGAAGGGTAGACAGATGTCCTGGATTGACCACACAGAAGTCATTTAGCCAGGTCATTATGACCACTACAATAGTGTCTACTTTTAAGATAAAGAATTTTTCATGGTGATTATTAGTGTCACAGAAGTCAATAATTGTTTGATGTTGTTGAGAGTGTGATAGGTCTGATGATCAACTGATCAGTGGTTATAGTCCTACAGCCATGGAAGTGACCAATCAACAGCCTGTGTCCTTAGGGATGTATCCCTGTGATCATGTTTCATCAGTGGTTCATTTACCCACTGGCTATGTGTCCTGTCATAGGGTTTGAATTATAGTAGACATTAGAATCTGATTAACCTACTGATCTGTCATTAATGTTGACCAGTCAGTTTCTTCTTCACCAACAAAAATGCTAGGCTCAGCCCACTTACTATTGGCTGTCCTGTACTATATATTGGGATTCTTTCCATCGAAAGATATCATTACACTAAAGTTGTATGAAAAATATTGACTCAGACATTAACAAGACTGGGATGCCCATGCTATGTTGTGGGGGTGAGGTGGGAAAGTATAATTCTGTCTGTTCATCCTTATCCCCTGATATGGGATATGTTTCACTTTTGACTATCCCCCTTTCATTTTTTAGACTATCCCACTTTCATTTTTTTGGCTCTCCCTCTTTCATATTATGGATGAATAACACTTGTCTGTTCATCACTGTCCTATTTCATCATGTCATGTCTGGTCCCATTCAGAAACATTGTGGAGACATTCAATTTGAAGAATTCCATTGTATAATAAAAATAGAGATTGATCAAAATAAAATAATAGTATTATTCAAAGCAATGAAATGTTAATTTATTTTGACGATCTGTTGGATATATAGGTGATGCTATATCATGGCGATTCATACCTGTGATATTTATGGTACGACTTATCCTAATAAAGATTTCCATATTTAAAGCTGAGGTTAGACTTTTCTAATTAGTTACAATTAATTTGTGTTTAAATTGCTCCCTGCACTTTTTATCCAAGCATGAATCATTTTTGGTTCATTTTTGTTTTTATGGTGTTGTTCAAGCAATACTACAGCTAATGCAATTCAGCCAGGACAAAGCTAATCAAATTCATCTCTTTCCTGATGTGTATTTTTCTTGAAATGTCCATCATTTTCTATCAATTTCTGTATATCTTCTGACCCTGTGTCATGACCTTTGTGCCGCTATGGTAACAAAGTGATTGACAGGAGGAGGTTATCACAGTATCACTGTTTGGATTCCAGGGGTTTCTCCCTACTACTATAGCAGAGTAAGGAAACATGATCCTCTAATGCAAGCGTTTGTTTATTTCTTCCCTGATGGCAGTGGTGAATTTTAGTTTCTGAAATTCCAGTAAGTGTACTGATATATTGACAAATGTGTATACATACATACCAACAACTGATTGGACAATGTTAGTTGTAACCCAGGATCAGTGTAATCTAGCCAAGGGCATCATTATAGGGTAATCCAATCAAGGGCAAGGTCACAACACACATTGAATCTTGAGTAAAGCTCAGATCATTGTGTATCAATGTCAAAGTTTACAATGACAGACATAAGGACAGAATATTGTTCCCTCAAAGGCCAAGTCACTTATAATCATATTAAGAATAATGTCAAAGTCAAACTCTATCTAGGTCAAGGTCAAATTATACACCAACAGATGTAAGGACACCCTATTGTTCTTTCAAAGCAAAGTCTATGTCACATAGGGCAGAGTAAAATCAAACCCAGGTCACTGGTTATCATACTAAAATATAGGGTTACATACATGCCTGTACAGCCCAACTGTATCACATGGTCACTGTCAGATTGTCTTAAAAAAGTTTTTTTGAAAGCGTATTATCAGTTTTAGTCCCTTTTATGGAAAAATAGACCTTTCCTAGTAAATGAAAGCTGAAGATTATTCTCATTGAAGTAACAAATTGCAGTTTTCTGTTTAGGAAAGATATCTGTAAAGATGGGATAACCTCTGGATTGATCACACCCTAGGGATCACATTACAGGGAGCACCATCAGAATAGAATAGCACTTGCTTATAATAATCTTTTTCTTCTTCCATTAAAATTCAAACTTGCAAGGTTCAGCCATGATGAAACCAAATTTTCCAAACACAAAATCAATGGTGAAAATTGGCTGTTTGTTGTGTGTCACAGTTGAGAATCATGGTGCTCATGCCTATTGCTAATACACAACGAGGTTAAGGAATATTCTGCTGTGCATAATATATGGTCAAGGTAAAAAAGTTACAGCATTTGTTCTAATTATTGTCCTGATGATTAATAGAATAGGTCAGAATTAGTTGGGATTTGCCAATTATTTTAAACACTCTAAAAAAATTACAGTATTTTTTTAAAAGGGAGGGCATTTATTACAAATAAATTTTCAGAATCTTGTAAGTTGAGACTCCAATATTCTGCAGACAAAATTCAGGAGCTTAAATATCTCATATCTTACAAAGCTTTTCTCTCCAGAAATTTCATGTGATTGTGTCCATTGATCTACCTCTTCAGAGTACACCAGAAAAGTAATCATTTTCAATTGTTCTGGCCCTCAGAGTAAGGGTTGGGTAATTAGTAGAACAAATACGGTAAATCAATCAGTAGAACTATTGACTTTTGATTCGGTTTTATTTATGAATAACAATGAATTTCTATTTTTATTATATTGTTTCATATGAAGCATAATTCTTGTATTGACGTAATAATTTTATATAAACCTGTGTTTGCCAGAAGCAAAACCAATGATCTGCAGTACCAAGATGATGATTTAAGAATGCTCAAGTTTCATGGCATTATCTATTATTTCTCATAAAACTCATGTATACATTTTGTCACTTTTATCTATTTATCATCAATTTATGAACAAAATCAAATTTGATATTTATACAATCATAACATACAAGTTTACTTAGTGTCAGACTCTTTTGTGAAAGAAGATACATGGTGTCACAGCTATAAAGCATATTGCCTTAAGTGAAATTATTCTGTAGAACATTCCAGAATGAACAGGCAACATAATTTTAAGAGGGATGTAATACTAACAAGGCTGGACCAGTGCAGGAACTCCTCTCTCTGTGGATGGATAATTGGCTTATGATTAAACAGGGCCATCAGTTTTACAGTAGACTGGGTGTGCTGTACAACATAATGTAGAGAAAGCTTCCCTAACTCATTTTGGTTAGGGCCTCAAAGTACAACCTAGCTCTTCATGGAGCAAAGTGGGACTAACATGCATTATTATCTGTCTATTGTTTAATGAAACAGTTGAACAAATGACCAATGATATAGCTATTATAAACATCTTACTCAGCTTTTATACTATAACCACCGATTTGACTTTAAGTTGTTGTAATGTGGTAGAATCCTGGTATTTTGTTTACCGGTGATGTAACCCTGTTTTAACATTGATTAACTTCACATTATCATGCATTAATAAGGTATTAACTGTAAACCTGGTTATAATAGGCAAGGTACAGTAACTATACATACTGATAGTTACATAAGGTTCTGTTGTTGTACTAAAACCCTAAATTTACTCTTGTACACATATATATATATATATGTATGTATTGTTTTGTGAGATACCAATTATTGGCAGTGGGCTTCTGTCCAGTACAGAGTGCATGTGAACTGAATGTGGTCACATGGGTGCAATATATTGCAAGTATATTTAAATATTTACCAAGTGTGTAATGATGATGATACCCATAATTCTCTGGTGAAAATAATCACAATGGATATAGGTAAGATATTCCTACAAGGGTTTGAAGCATTACTATCACCTGAGGGTATATAAATAGGTCATCAGCTGACCAACAGGTGGTGAGTACCTAGTGTTATAACTGGACTGGAGAGACTGGTGGTGTGTGTATGTGTACTGTCTACAAGTGTCTTACAAAACCAGGCCAGAGAAGCATTACACAAGTTGTCTGTGGGTGAAGGGCGGTACAGATGGTGAGGCTTCTAATTTGTAACAGGTTACTCCCAGGGTACTAAGGCAATACAACTGGACAGCAAGTACTTCAATAGGAAGTGAACCACTGAGGCTGGAAAACTGGACTACCCACTGGTTGTGTCTGTAGCCAGTGAGGGCCCCAGCATATTTATATATAGGTTGGAAGTAGAGCACACTGACTGTACTATTCACATGTGTTGTAGAGGGAATGTTTTAGAGAGAAGGAGGCATACCTCACATACAACATTATAGCTCTTTACAATCCTTTCTGGAGTGGTTACATCATGGAGAAAGCTACGAGGACATCAACATTAGTAAGCTGACACAGTGCTACATTACAGACAAGCTATATTACAGATCAGTGTAGTTCCTGTTTTATTCCATTACTTTTTCTGTCAAGGTGTGTTGTCATTCCTGTGGTTTACCTGTACATACATCACCTAGATAAACCTAAACTACTCACCGGCACCTTCTGTGACCTAGGGTGTCCGGAGTCTCTCCGTATGTCGGAGCACAGTGATGCTTATACGGACTGGTCTGAAGCATATCTCACGAGTGTGATGGGACTGGCACTGTATTAGAATTGTCAATACGGAACACGTATGTGTGCATGTGTGTGCAATTCATGTGTTGTGGATGACTTCACCACGGATTATTATTGTTTGTGGACGACGTTGGATTATTTGGTGAAATCCCTGTGTGACTTATGACCTAGATGAAGTGCCCTGACAGCAACAACACATATCCAGTTCCAAAGATTATGTGCAGTATATGCATAGAGGAGTATGGCTATGGTAGGTCTCCATCAAAATATTGACTGTATCAATAATGTAATCTGGTGATACAGTCTGTGTCCAATCAAAAATTGATGTATTAGATCCCAATCCAATCAATGTTTTATTTATCAAATTATCATATTTTCTGTTTGACATTCATGCATTTAGATATTGACAGTATTAATACCAATTAATTAGCAGTCAGGTCAGAGTGCTATGGGTTGTGTAATGTACCTGTATAAATGGTTATTGTTTTTTAAATCTCCCTAGGCCATCACTGGCTTACCTGCCTGTGAAGTGTCAGTATAGTAACTCTACTTATCTAGTATTTATTTCCATTTTGTCTATCTATTGTTATTGTTTTATGTCACAATATTAGAAAAAATACATCTCACAAACAGGTACCTTTCTATCAATCCACACGTCATCATTTCTGTGAATGTTAAATCACAACAATTACCTGCATGATTAGTAGAGGGTTGAAATAATTGTATATTTAATGGACGAATTACTACAGTAACATTTCCTGTGGTATTTCAAAAATGCATGTTTTACTGTCAAAGGTATTAATAGCCTTCACTTTACGACAGTTAGGCTAATACCTGAATGGAATAGTTTATGACTGAATGTTGAATGAGGCTGGTTATTACCAAATAAAATGTTCACCTGGTACTTGAGAAAGATGTGTATTTCTGTAAATAGGTCACTGAAAGTTCTCTGTTGTGTCACTAATATAAGGAGTACATGCGGGTGTTAATGATTTAGCTCAGTATGTCCCACAGTAGTACAGGTATGTCACTTCTGTTTACTGTTTATCTGTGTACAGCTTTCTTTCTTATAGACACCTGATATCTACCAATGCATCTCTATATAAATTACTTTTTTTTTATAATACCTGTTTGTATATTTATTTAATTAAATAGGTCACCTGTCTGTAAAGTTCATCCAGGGCTAATAAGGTCACCTGTCTGTAAAATTGATTAAGGATAAGCTGCATATTTACGTCCCCCTGTCTGCAAAATTAATTAAAAGTTAACTAGGTTACCTGTTTGTAAATTAGTAAGGATTAATAAGATCAGCAGTCTATTAAGTTAATTATAGTTAATCGGCTCACCTGTATGTTAAGTCAAAGCAGGATATTACAGTATTTAGGTCAATTGTCTGTAAAGTTAGTTAGGGATATACCTGTATATTTAGGTCATCTGTCTGTAAAGTTAGTTAGGGATATACCTGTATATTTAGGTCATCTGTCTGTAAAGTTAGTTAGGGATATACCTGTATATTTAGGTCAATTGTCTGTAAAGTTAGTTAGGGATATACCTGTATATTTAGGTCATCTGTCAGTAAAGTTAGTTAAGGATATACCTGTATATTTAGGTCAATTGTCTGTAAAGTTAGTTAGGGATATACCTGTTAGGTCATCTGTCTGTAAAGTTAGTTAGGGATATACCTGTATATTTAGGTCATCTGTCTGTAAAGTTAGTTAAGGTTATACCTGTATATTTAGGTCACCTGTCTGTAAAGTTAGTTAAGGATATACCTGTATATTTAGGTCATCTGTCTGTAAAGTTAGTTAGGGATATACCTGTATATTTAGGTCATCTGTCTGTAAAGCTAGTTAAGGATATACCTGTATATTTAGGTCATCTGTCTGTAAAGTTAGTTAAGGATATACCTGTATATTTAGGTCATCTGTCTGTAAAGTTAGTTAGGGATATACCTTTTAGGTCATCTGTCTGTAAAGTTAGTTAGGGATATACCTGTATATTTAGGTCATCTGTCTGTAAAGTTAGTTAAGGGTATACCTGTATATTTAGGGCATCTGTCTGTAAAGTTAGTTAGGGATATACCTGTGTATTTAGGTCATCTGTCTGTAAAGTTAGTAAAGGATATACCTGTTAGGTCATCTGTCTGTAAAGTTAATTAAGGATATACCTGTATATTTAGGTCATCTGTCTGTAAAGTTAGTTAGGGATATACCTGTATATTTAGGTCATCTGTCTGTAAAGTTAGTTAAGGATATACCTGTATATTTAGGTCACCTGTCTGTAAAGTTAGTTAGGGATTTACCTGTATATTTAGGTCATCTGTCTGTAAAGTTTGTTAGGGATATACCTGTTAGGTCATCTGTCTGTTAAGTTACTTAAGGATATACCTGTTAGGTCATCTGTCTGTACAGTTAGTTAAGGGTATACCTGTATATTTAGGTCATCTGTCTGTAAAGTTAGTTAGGGATATACCTGTATATTTAGGTCATCTGTCTGTAAAGTTAATTAAGGATATACCTGTATATTTAGGTCATCTGTCTGTAAAGTTAGTAAAGGATATACCTGTTAGGTCATCTGTCTGTAAAGTTAGTTAAGGATATACCTGTATATTTAGGTCACCTGTCTGTAAAGTTAATTAAGGATATACCTGTATATTTAGGTCATCTGTCTGTAAAGTTAGTTAAGGGTATACCTGTATATTTAGGTCACCTGTCTGTAAAGTTAGTTAAGGGTATACCTGTATATTTAGGTCATCTGTCTGTAAAGTTAGTTAAGGGTATACCTGTATATTTAGGTCATCTGTCTGTAAAGTTAGTAAAGGATATACCTGTTAGGTCATCTGTCTGTAAAGTTAGTTAGGGATTTACCTGTTAGGTCATCTGTCTGTAAAGTTAGTTAGGGATTTACCTGTTAGGTCATCTGTCTGTAAAGTTAGTTAAGGATATACCTGTATATTTAGGTCATCTGTCTGTGAAGTTAGTTAAGGATATACCTGTTAGGTCATCTGTCTGTAAAGTTAGTTAAGGTTATACCTGTATATTTAGGTCATCTGTCTGTAAAGTTAATTAAGGATATACCTGTATATTTAGGTCATCTGTCTGTTAAGTTACTTAAGGATATACCTGTTAGGTCATCTGTCTGTAAAGTTATTTAGGGATATACCTGTATATTTAGGTCATCTGTCTGTAAAGTTAATTAAGGATATACCTGTATATTTAGGTCATCTGTCTGTACAGTTAGTTAGGGATATACCTGTTCGGTCATCTGTCTGTAAAGTTAGTTAAGGATATACCTGTATATTTAGGTCATCTGTCTGTACAGTTAGTTAGGGATATGCCTGTTAGGTCATCTGTCTGTAAAGTTAGTTAAGGATATACCTGTATATTTAGGTCATCTGTCTGTAAAGTTAGCTAAGGATATACCTGTTAGGTCATCTGTCTGTAAAGTTAGTTAAGGATATACCTGTATATTTAGGTCACCTGTCTGTAAAGTTAGTTAGGGATATACCTGTATATTTAGGTCATCTGTCTGTAAAGTTAGTTAGGGATATACCTGTATATTTAGGTCATCTGTCTGTAAAGTTAGTTAAGGATATACCTGTATATTTAGGTCACCTGTCTGTAAAGTTAGTTAGGGATATACCTGTATATTTAGGTCATCTGTCTGTGAAGTTAGTTAAGGATATACCTGTATATTTAGGTCACCTGTCTGTAAAGTTATTTAGGGATATACCTGTATATTTAGGTCATCTGTCTGTAAAGTTAGTTAAGGATATACCTGTTAAGTCATCTATCTGTAAAGTTAGTTAAGGATATACCTGTATATTTAGGTCACCTGTCTGTAAAGTTAGTTAGGGATATACCTGTATATTTAGGTCATCTGTCTGTTAAGTTAGTTAAGGATATACCTGTTAGGTCATCTGTCTGTTAAGTTAGTTAAGGATATACCTGTTAGGTCATCTGTCTGTAAAGTTAGTTAAGGATATACCTGTTAGGTCATCTGTCTGTAAAGCTAGTTAAGGATATACCTGTATATTTAGGTCATCTGTCTGTAAAGTTAGTTAAGGATATACCTGTATATTTAGGTCATCTGTCTGTAAAGCTAGTTAAGGATATACCTGTATATTTAGGTCATCTGTCTGTAAAGTTAGTTAGGGATATACCTGTTAGGTCATCTGTCTGTAAAGCTAATTAAGGGTATACCTGTATATTTAGGTCATCTGTCTGTTAAGTTAGTAAAGGATATACCTGTTAGGTCATCTGTCTGTAAAGTTAGTTAAGGATATACCTGTATATTTAGGTCACCTGTCTGTAAAGTTAGTTAAGGATATACCTGTATATTTAGGTCATCTGTCTGTAAAGTTAGTTAAGGATATTAAGGTAAAATCTTGGTATAAAAGGAGTTGGTCAGACTTTACCTTTGATTGCATGTGAAAAGCAATCAAGGATACAAACATAAAATCTTTACCTGGTTGGAGGATAAGGATCACTGGTTTTAATTTTTTTATTTCTGTAATGAAAATAAAATGTTATGGTAAGTTATAAGAAATAGAAAAGTAGAACAACTTGAAGTCACTGATTCTGAATATCTGTAATTTTAATATCTTGATAGAAATTTGAATATAACATAAAGTGGATTATGTTTCCAATAGAATTGATTTACTTTTAGTTAATAATTTTGTTTGTTTACATATTTTTATAATGCCCTTGTGTATACGTCCCACAGAGAGGGGATTGTTTAATCAACTGGAGTTGGTGCCTTAAGACCAAATCTCATGTCAATCACATAAGATATTTTACCTGTTCAGAAATCACACGTAAAATCATTTTGTACTTAGATAAAAGACTGCTTGATGTTTTATCCCTGGCTTATCGGATAAACCCTGCATTCTTTGAGAACACAGGGGTTAGTAAGGGTATCAAACCCTTGTAGAAACAGAAGGAATTTATCGTTGTTGTCAATAGTATCGAGTGACAGACCACAGGGGAAATAGTCCACCTGTGCTCTCACCCTATTGTAGATATTTGTAATTTGGCACGAAGCAAAAAAAGTTGAAGGTTTTATACATTGGCTTACCGTTGCAGTTTAAGAAAGATGAATTGACTGTGTGTTTTTTGGGTGACTGAGTACATTACTTATACAATGATGTATAATTAAAATGTTTACGACAATTTGACTGGACTAGGGCTGATAGTAGGTTACCACACAAGAGTGTTTTTGTTTGCGTGGCACATTCTTTATTTAATGCTCAGCCCAGTTAATAAAAGCTGAGAAATGCTGGCTGAATTAGGATAAGTCAGGAGTGTATCTAATTATCTTCTTGGCTGCACACAACTATTTCGTTGATAAATATTTTTGAATTGATATGAAAGCCCAATGAAATATACTGAAGTGTGATTTCCAGCAGGTTTACAATGTTAGAAAGTTTTCTAATTCACTGACCTCAGCCAACTTCTAGTGCAGTTGTTACCCTGCTGTGAGGTACCAACGCTGTTTTATCAACAGTAAATTAGTTGATAGTAACCAACTGTTGAGCTTGGCATGTCCTCTTATTAAATTATGATATCAAATTAGAGAATGGTTAATATACACACTCATTATGGATACAGGATATATATAGGTCCATCAGTGTTTCAGTTTTTTTTTTATAAAGTCATGATTTTTGTTCACAATCTGGTTTTCTTTTTGTGGTTTTAGAAAGCCAACAAAATACAAATATTCAAAAACTAGAACTGTTTTATAGAAATTAGGTGTTGATTCCAACATTAATTCATCACCATAAACTTGAAAAAGAATCAATTGTCTACAAAATAAAGAAAACAGCGTCTTCATTTATGATTGTCTTTCAAAGAACTTACTCTGTCAAACTGCATATAAAGACTGCATATAATCTAGAAGTGTATACTCATCATTTTGTAAAGAAATCTAGATTTTTTGTAAAAGAAGGTTAGATTTATACAAGTTGACAAGATTGATTTCAACAATACAGATACAAGTTTAGTTTGGAATTCATCTTGACTGGAAAATCAATGATGTGTATAAAGTATATGTCTGGTGTTTGGAAGAACCAATTGACAAACTTGCAGATAAGGATGGAAACATTGGAACCTAACCTAGCTCAGAGGTTTGGAATAAAGGTTTGTTTTAGAGAAACCACGGTTTTAAGGTTCCTTGGTTATAAAATACAAAGGAAGAGTTTATTACTAAACTTCATTGCAATGTATTCAGGGAAGAAATGCTTGAATTTTCCTAACGATATAATCAATGTGCAACATTCAACATGTACTTCTATAAGCTAAGCAATAAGGTGACAATTCAGCACAATGAAGTATATAACTTGCTGTGTTGGAGGTTGTATAAATACTTATTAAGGGTCCTCATTTCAAGAGACTTGTCTACTGTACCAAACCATTACAACTACATATTAATCTGTCTCAGTTACACCATTGACCTAATTCTTGACTGAATAAAGATTTGTTGCATTGCGAAACCATACAATCACATTTGGTTGTCTTCAAGGAACTGACCATGACCTATGACCTTAAAATGTGAATACAATGTGCTTTCTCTTGAAGTGGTCTTGATTCACACTGATGCTGAAGAAGTATGTAAATCTGCAGTCGTTTGTATTTGTTGTTGTTTTGTATTGAATATAATTTTACTGGCTCTAAAAATGATTTGACTTTGCTAGATAAACAGATCATATTTTGATGAAGAATGATGTTGTATGTCAAGTTTTTCAGTTTTTTTTTTTTTTTTTTCATGAAAAGGAAACTATTCATCTAAAATGATATGCCTTGATATTACACAGACATACAACATGATGCCGGACTTTGATCCTGGATATTGACCTTTTGGGTCAAAGGTTACTGAACACAAAATGATTCACAGCATTTTATGAACTGATATGTCCTGTTTCAGTTTTACATTACACAAAAGGCGGGAAACAGAAAGGGGATTTGGAAGGGGGACTTTCATTGGTCAATACAGATTTTTAACTTACATTTTTATTAATAGACAGTTTGATCATCGATGAAAAAGATGACATGTCAAGAATCTGTACCCTGATATTGTGACAAGGCTTGGAAGAGGCATGCTGTATGTTTCCGGTATTAGTAAAAGCAAATTCAGCAAATATTCTAGACAGGCTTTCTTTGGTACTTTGTTTTAGCCCACAAGGATTTTTGGTTTCCTGTGCTTGTTAAAAAAAACCTCAGGCACAATTGTTTCATGGGAATCAGTCAACAAGTTTTTGATATGGATATGTATACCGACCATAAGGTCAGGAATGGTATATTTGTTGTGTATATGCACATGCATGGTGCACACAACATGCATTTCATTGATAAATATGTTAATGGATGTAAACAATGCTGAGACAAAGGCTTACCATTTCTGCTATTAATGCTGTTCTATGATATCACTAGTGAAGCGTAATGTGAAGAAGTATTCTGTTGTAAATTAGTGGTAGAATAAGTCCAGAATATTTCAGAAGATTGATATCAACAACCTGTGACAGATAGATATATCTGTTAATGTTGTTTCGTTGGTAAATGAGCAAACCTCCTTTAACTAAAAATGCCAATATTGTTCTATCATTCTCCAGTAAGGCAAGCCCTTACTTAACTGTAAAAACAAACGTGGCATTATCTTTCTCCAATAAGCCAAGTCTTCAGTTCACTGTAAAAACAAACGTGGCATTATCTTTCTCCAATAAGCCAAGCCTTCAGTTCACTGTAATAACAAACGTGGCATTATCTTTCTCCAATAAGCCAAGTCTTCAGTTCACTGTAAAAACAAATGTGGCATTATCTTTCTCCAATAAGCCAAGTCTTCAGTTCACTGTTATAACAAACGTGGCATTATCTTTCTCCAATAAGCCAAGTCTTCAGTTCACTGTAATAACAAACGTGGCATTATCTTTCTCCAATAAGCCAAGCCTTCAGTTCACTGTGATAACAAACGTGGCATTATCTTTCTCCAATAAGCCAAGCCTTCAGTTCACTGTAAAAACAAACGTCGCATTATCTTTCTCCAATAAGCCAAGCTTCAACTTCACTGAAACGATAAAAAATGTTCTTATTTTTGTCCAATAATTAAGCTAAACCCTTTACTTAACTTGAACAACACACATTTCATTATCTTTTACAAATAACCAAGCCCTTAATTCATTTAAACCCTGAAAATTTGTTTAATACTCCAATAAGCCAAACTGAATTACTTCACTAGAACAAGAAACATTGCATTAGCATTCTCCAATAAGGAGTTGTGCACTGTATATTTTGATTGTAGCTGTGTTATTTAATCATGAGGAATTCTTGAGTCACAGGTACTATTAAGGAAATACCAAACCCTGATTATAAAAGGTAAACAGTATCAGAGATATATATAGTATTACCTCTCATAGGTGATAAAGCCACACCTGGGCACTGCAAGAACAGGTGTAAGGGGAGGGCAAGACCTATCTCAGTAACACAGGAATGCTTGAGATACTCATTCTGATCAAGGGTACTAGGGATCTAGATAATATGGTGAAGTATTGTGTAACACTTGAAACTGTTAATCTGAGGTTATAATGAATTATCAGTATGTACAAGGTAAACAAAACAGTAAGTCAACATTAAAAGTCAACAATTTTGTCAACATAGAACAAAAATAATCATCAATAAATTATGAAAACAAGGTTCCAAATGAAAAAATTTTTTTTTTTAGTTATGATAAGAATTCTTTGTAACAAAAAGTAATTCCAGACAAATGATAATCAGTTGAGTAACATAGCCTAGGATTTTAGATCTACATGTTTCACATTTAGAAGGAACTTAACCTCAGAAATGATATATGTGGTTGGTATTTCATCTTAAAACGTCAACCTATGTTATTGTAAGAAAAATTCCATTAATAGATCTGTATATATATCTGTGTGATTATAAAGCTACCTTCTGTTACCAGTGTTAAGTAGATCAGTGTATTTACTTTGTTACAGGTTGTTAAGACACTGACCTTTGCTCCTATCTAAAACACCACATGTGTTAGTGATTATACTGTTAGGATGCTTGACCCTGGAATAATTAATCATTAGGCTATATGTCAGTCTTAATTCTTGACATATATCTTCAACATTTAGACTTTTGAAAACTTATTTCTTTTCCTGTCAACATTAAACAATATTGTTTCTGATTGAATGCATAGCAGTTAAGGACCATCACTGTCCTGGCTGTTACCAAAGACACGCATTGCTGACATTACTTTGACTAAAGACCATCATCACTGACCTTGTTTTGACTAAAGACCATCATCACTGGCCTTGCTTTGACTAAAGACCATCATCTCTGACCTTTCTTCTGCAAAAAGCCATCACTGACTTTTCTTCATCACTTAAGAGTGTGTTAGTGTAGTAAGAAAGTAATTGATATATGTTGTGAAATTCAATGACAGTTTCCTTCAATTAGCCCATGTAGTCAACACATTTACCTGTGATTCCAGTTGGTTTACTGTGGTAGAGAAATCTTACACATGGTCGTTTGACCCAAGGTATGGGGATGAACTTACTATTATAAAGAAATGCTGCTTGAGGCCATTTGACCAAAAGTATGGGCTTATTGCAAGGCATTGAGAACAACATTATATATAGGCAGGCTTATTACCAGATGTGAGCTTATTGCCTGATATATATGGTAAATGGTTAAAGATACTGGAATGGACGTCTATGCAATACTGCTTGGAACTGACTTTGACCCGATTAGTGTATGTGATGGTGGCAGGAATAAGAGGTGTCAGAAGTACAGGTAGAAGTTGTACCTGCTGGATCACCAGATACTAACACCTGTGGTAAACAGGTGCCTTAATGGCACTGTAGCAATGGGCTTCATTAACTTGGAGTATATAAAGGTCACCTTAGTCACATACTACAGTACTAACACAAAGGTCAATGTTGCTGGCAGAGCAAACTTCAAGAATTACTCTCGTTAGGGACAGGTGTTACTTATCAGATGTTGTAGATGTTTTCACAATCGTTTATTAGTATCTGGTTTATATGTATACACAACTAATATCATACAATCAAGAGCAGAAAAATTGTAGTTAATTGAGAACAGTATTTCAGTGTGAACACAATTTCTAATTGATCAACAGAAATTGAAATAAAAGCTGCTTTTAGGTTTTTTATTTGAATTTGCTTATATATATATATGTCTTAGATAAGTAGTTTCCGTGTTTCCCAGACCAGACTATAGACATGTATCAGGTAAAACGTAAATAAAGTTATTGTAGTTACCAAAACAAAATGTAAATATGGTGGTTATATTCTGAAAACCTGATGTTATTTGATCCACTTCATGTTAATGTTAAATGTTCTACTAGAATTTTCTTCAACCGATTTCTGTGACCTAGATATGTCTCCTGTATGATAAATGCATTTATGGTTGTGTTTGCATGAGAATTGATGCAAGATTGACTGGAGGCCCTAAGGGTCTGCATTCATGCATGATAACCAGATAGATATCTAGAGGACTAGTATATATATATATATATTGTTCACTCCGAGATCAATTCGAATAATTTTTCAAAGTCATAATTATAAATAACGGTAAATAGAGCCGAATTATATATTTTTTGCAATATTGGTTTAAGGTCTTTTTCAGTCAAGTGCACATTCAAGACACTGCACTATTATGCCTGTTTACAGAGTGAATGTGCAACATGCTATGTTTACATTGTATGCCTCACCATGAGTATGTGCCAATGTCTGTAAACCATGTTCCAGTTTGTAGCCTGATGTTAACTTTGTTTACTTGGAAGTGGGATGAAGACTACATACAAGCTGGTAATGTAGCTTCAGGTCTTCAGTTTCATTTCCTGGCTAGGTTCTATAGACATGTATTTATATTTTCATATGTATCCTAATGAGATACATTTTCCCCCTCATATAGTTCTGTGTTTCCTGTTCAGCATTTGGCACTCTGAGTTGTGGATGTGTATACTAACTTAATGGGAACCTGCCTTAAGTGTGATAATATGTTTATTAAGAATACCTCTAAATGTTCAGAGTGTACACTTATAAAGGGTACAGTCTTAAAACATCAAAAATACATTACTGTTTGGATTCACGATTTTTGTTTCAAGTTGTCATTGGTAAATGCAACCAGAAACAACATTTTAAATTCTAGGTTTTTCAACATTTGTTCATTTATTTGAGTTTATTTTTAAAGGATTGATGTTTAAGATCAATGTTTGGTAAAAACTATCAACATTAGGTCAGGAAAGTTGTATCCAAAAGGACAATACTGTGTTCAAAATGTCATTGCTGTGTCCAGAAGGTCATTGCTGTGTCCAGAAGGTCATTGCTGTATCCAAAAGGTCATTGCTATTTCCAAAAGGTCATAGCTGTGTCTAAATGAACATTGCTATTTCCAAAAGGTATAGCTGTGTCCAAAAGATCATTGCTATTTCCAAAAGGTCATGCATTGCTACCTTCAGAAGGTCATTATTATATCCAGAAGTCCCAGTTATTTTGTTAAAAAAGATCATTGTTATGTCCAGAAGGTTGTTGCTGTTTCCAGAAGTTTATTGCAGTTTCCAGAAGGTCATTGCTTTTTTCCAAAGGGTTATATCTGGACAGGAGGTTATTGCTTACATCAGGAGGTCATTATTTGGTTTTAGAAGATCATTAATAGGTCTTAATCATTGTTGAAATATTCGTGGTATTTTTGCAACCATTACTTATGTTAAACAGGTAGACAGGATTGTACGGGCATGTGTCTGCAGCGTGTGTTACACTTTTTAACATCAGTGATAAATTCCATGGATACTTGGCCGGTTGTTAGATAGGAATTGTCACATTGTCAGCAATATGATATCATAGTTACAGATAATTGGTCACCGATTTATGTGGCTGTTGTGAGTGGCGTTTATTCTAGTGCACTTGGGGAGAGTTTGGGGTCACAACCAAGTCTGTCTGGTCCAAGCTGCAACTGTCCTTGTCTAGCCGTTAACAGTCATGTACCTGTACAGGAATAGGATCATTAATTGGCTAGTCAGTAAAATGTGACCTGCAGGTACTGCTGCTGCAGGCTTTGCAAATTCTTAAATAGATTTGTGTCCTCCAAGTTAAAAAAAAAAAAAATCTTGCTTTGGTGGATTCAAAATACAGTCATATCTATTGAGGTCAGAGTACAGGAAATTTCCTACTGGTAATTACAGGAGTATGATTGATCATCAGGGTTTGACATGGTTTCAGCCAGTACTGGTGATTCAGTCAACATACCCAGTCGTTAGAACTTGTAATGGTATGGAATACGATCATTAAAAATAAAATAATGTGAACATTTTTTCCAGAAGTGTTATGAAGTAGTATATTTCAGGTGTATTTCCTGTGTTTTTCCCGTTTATGTACACTGCAGTTGAAGGAAAGCTGCATATTTTGTCTGGTTTGCACAAACACAGACCTGCACAACAACTCCACCTAGGTGGAGGTTCGATGTCTCGGGTCTGTTTATATGGTCTGGTGAAATAAGACTGTTTCTGTTGAGTCAGCAACCCTCTCCACACTATTGATTTTGTTACAGTGGCAGTCTGTGCTGAGTGTCCCTGTGAAACTTTGTGCCTACATCAGCTGAGCGAAAAAAAAAAAAAAAAATGTGTTTGGTGATTAGTCTACACTAATTATATCTAATGATAGTATTAAAAACAAATGTGGAGGCTAGTGACGAGGTAATGTGTTTTGATTGCCTCCTTCTTTAGGGTGATCATCTGTCCAGGCAAGTGTGTGTTAGAAAAGAGGTGGTAGACATTTTTATATCGTATTCCTGTTTGGTAATTGAGGGGTGGGATTAGGTGAGGGCTAAATACTTATAGTGGATGATGAAGAAGGAGGTAATATATCTGGAATGGGGAGAGGAATAAAAGTAATCTACTGGTAGTTGATATCACACATACAAATCATTTGCCTGTCTCATGTGTTTTGTCAATTTTGTCTTAGTGTTTATTGCAAGTGTTTTTTCTGGTCCAATAACAAAAGAAACAGGGAGGCAATACAGGCCTAACAGACCTCTTGTTGAAAATAACAGTAAGATAAAACTACTTTTGTTTCTATTAGGTCTGTTGTTACTTATTGTATGCCAGCATGCCAAGGTCAGCCAAGGACATCTAATTGATCCACAGGGCCCTTGTGGGCATGCCTGTGGTCACTTTGCACCTCTGTGTGTTTGAGGTAGCCATTCGCATGGATAATACAAGATGTGGAAGATTGTGTGATGGAATGGATGCTTAGACAATTATACAATGGCATACTTGTATTTTAGGCAGTCATGAAGGCTACTATACTTTTGTGGGATAGCGTACCATTGTGACCTAGACTACTCTTTGTGTCTTACCTGACAGATAGGGGACGGTTCACATTTCAAACCTTAACACCATTCCAAAGCATTACTGACGGGTTACACAACCCTCGAGCCTTAAAGTGTCATAGCGGTCAAGTCAAACTTTTGATGACTGCCACAGGTGTATCTTCTTGGTCGTACTCAGTGGCAGGTGTGAATAAACCTTTACTTTTGATTCTACCTCAAACTGTGTCACAGACGTCCATACAGACCTAGTGGGTGTGAAAGTTAGGGCTGAGAGTTTCTCACTCATTTTGGGACCAAAACGTTTCTGTTGACCTTACAGTCAGAGAAGTTACCTTGGGATTAGTATAGAACAGCTGAAGTATATATTGTCACCTGTTTATCATGCTCTCGCTAAGTTTTCTTTTTAAATTCTTAATATGATTTACAGGTCCTCTTTTCCTTTTCATTTTATGAGTTCTTTTATGTATAATGCCAAGTCTTTTTATGCTATTAATCAGCATTTAACAGGTCCAGGTGTAGGGTTACAAGAGAAAATCTCCTATGATAAATATTATTTTACCATCTTCATATATCTGTTTTCATGGTCATCATGACTTCAACATGACGAAGTCTGGGCTGAAAGAGATACTGTCTCAGTGTAAAGAAAGTAAACCAAGAATTTTCCCTATCAATGTCGGTATTATATGGTATTTGTGAAATGCAGGTATATAGTAAGTGGACTGAGGATACTTGTGTATTACAATGTAAGTTTGGCCTAGGAGCATCAGTATAAAACAACAGTTGTAGAAGATGTCAAGATGCGAGGTGCTTATAACCTAGTCATTAGTAATCTGGTACTAATAATGCTAACCCAATATATACACCTCTTATACAAAAGGTGCATGTCCCTACAGCATGCTCAGGTATATATAGACTGAACTGTAAGGTTAGTGGGACTCTACAGAACATGGAGGTATGCTCCGGAGCTCACCTATATATCATTTATACACTGTTTCCTGTAGCTTTTACCTGTTCACCAGGGTGTGATTATATAATAAATAAACCTGGTTCACACTGTACCAGTGCTTAGCATTTCTCCTAGTTTATTTGGGCAAGTGAAATTTGTCTAAAATGACCAATACATTGCGGCTAAATGACTTATACATCCTTTAGATTTTCAGTTAACATATTCCATTCCTATTACAGTCAAACTTTGCGTTAGTTTCCGTTCACTCATTCAAAAAAATGTTTTAGTTTTTTTCCTTGACTGCTAATTATGTCAAAGTTTTTAAAAAAAACTTGGGGATTTAGATTTATTCAGTTTGAAAGTTAGTGTAAATTAAAAGCTTAACTTCATTTAATGACAAATAAAGGAAATAAATATTGTCAAAGATTGAGCTAAAACTGAAACTACATTAAATTTTCTCTTTCTATTAGTCAGAAATCAAGTTTAGTGTGTGTGATAATGGAAACAAATTTATCAATTTTTTTCAAAAAATGAATGCGGGTTGTTGGTGTTGTTCCAGACAGACTCCTCATTGTCAGATAGCTGGCATTCAATGTCTGAGAGCAGACACCTGGTTTGTAGATTTGTACCTTCAATAAGAAATGCTTGAAGGCAGACTTATTTTTCTTACAAGTAAATTAAAATTCAAAATATCTTGAGAGAATCTCTCAACAGATTTGGTTCATATTTACCCCCAAAATATCATAACATCATGTTCTACACCTGATCAGATTCTGGTTCACACTTACCCTATAGTATCATACATAATATCAAGTTCTACACCAGATCAGATTCTGGTTTACATAAAATTGGGGGCATTTTCAGTTTTTTGGGTATCACATATTGAATGTATTACTTTGTTGATGCAGGATTTGATCAACTGAAACTTAATGTTTATTACTATGGACAAAAGTCAAAGCTCATTGGCTTAATGACTCCCAAATAGACCAATCAGAATCCTTAAAAAATGAAGAATGAATAAGTGATGATGATGCTGTTAACAAAGTGCACACAGAGGCAATGCCATACAGTCTAAATCACTGTAAAACACCAAGTGAACATCAATTTATATTTGAAGTGTAAGGAATAAGATTGTAAAACTGTAGGACAGAAGATAAGGTTACTTACAACAACCTGCTCTGATTTCTGCATAAACTATAAATAATGATATAGGCTAACACTAGCAATATACATCTCAAAAATTCTGATGATACGTACAGTATATTGCCAGCAGTTAACATGGAAACAGTCTAGACATGGCTCACTGCAATGTTAACAATCAGATCTTTTATCCTCAAACATCTACCAGTGAAAGAACAAAACTCCAGAAGTCTTCATCCTATTTTCTGAATGTATGAAGCCTGAAACAGAACCTGTTTTTCTTCCTCTGTTTCATTGTTACAATAATTCGGACAATATTATTTTATGAAAAAGCGCAAAAGCTCTCACTTGGCATCAAATTATAACTCAACTCTTCGTTTTCTAGTCATAAAATTGATATGTTTCTTTTATAAAAAGTGTATAGCAGTGTTTTGTGAAGCCTCTGACACATGTCATTAAATTATGCAATTGGTGTCAACACTTTCAGGTTTACAGCAGTATAATTGGTACATTAGTAAAGCGTTTTGATGTCTAAGATCAGAGTCAGTCACAGTTGTATTTCTAAGAACTTTATAGCTATGATTTGTTGATGTAAGAAAGTAACTATAATGTGCAGCCATATCTATGAACACCCAGCTGATTCTAAGTCAGATCTTTAGAAATGTTTAGAATATTTCTGTTAACTGAAACAATTTCTCAGAATATCAGTTTCAGATATAAATCCTTTTCCTGAATGAATCTAGCAAAATTCTGAGATATGGATTCAAGAATGACAGATTTAATGCACTAGATGGTATCTTTTAATTATTAAAATCTCATCAGGAGCATAGCAGGAGTGGAAATGTTAAAATCACAGAGGTGTGAGAAAATAAATGGAAGAGAAACCAATAAATTATTTGAAAAATCTGGCAATTATCTGTTAGACTATAAATATCTACTCTTCGTAAATGTTTGTAAATCAGCAGTGTAACTTTTGTCAAATAAAAATTGGGCTGAATAAAGATGTTAGGGCTGAAACAAATGCTTTTACATATTTCAAGGCAAATTTAACATTTGAGTAAAATAACCCCAGGCAAATGTTTCTCTTTATATATATGCTGTATATGGTGTATCTGTTGATAGGTTCCCAATATTGGATTTGATCTTTTTCCACAGCAAAAAATCAGATACAGATGAGAAGCTGTAACTGATTAAATCTGTTTCACTATTTTTGTACTTAAATTGGACATCCTTCCAGCCTATCAGCGTTGAATGACAAAGTGTTCTTATTTCTAATAAAAAAAGTTTCGTTGTAATAGATCATATTTTTACTTACGAATAAATCAGGGAAAGACAAAGTAGTGATGTCAATGTGTTGTGTGACATGTATATTTTAATATGATTGGCCCAACTGACAGGTGATCGAAAACAATTTGCCACTGACTTGGGATGATCAACTCACGATATGTCAGTGCAATATCTCCCATCAGGAATGTTTAGTGTGCTTTTGTGGAATACAGGTACACAGACAAGTTCAGATAGATCACCGACAGATTCACCGGTACAAAAATGTACATTGATATTTGTAGGTACACTAATACAGGTAAATTACTGACAGGTACACTGGTACAAAAATGTACATTGATATTTGTAGGTACACTAATACAGGTAGATCACTGACAGGTACACTGGTACAAAAATGTACATTGATATTTGTAGGTACACTGATACAGGTAGATCACTGACAGGTACACTGGTACAAAAATGTACATTGATATTTGTAGGTACACTGATACAGGTAGATCACTGACAGGTACACTGGTACAAAAATGTACATTGATATTTGTAGGTACACTAATACAGGTAAATTACTGACAGGTACACTGGTACAAAAATGTACATTGATATTTGTAGGTACACTGATTCAGGTAGATCACTGACAGGTACACTGGTACAGGTAAATTACTGACAGGTACACTGATACAGGTAATTTACTGACAGGTACACTGATACAGGTAGATCACTGACAGGTACACTGGTACAAAAATGTACATTGATATTTGTAGGTACACTGATACAGGTAGATCACTGACAGGTACACTGGTACAGGTAAATTACTGACAGGTACACTGATACAGGTAAATTACTGACAGGTACACTGATACAGGTAGATCACTGACAGGTACACTGATACAGGTAAATTACTGACAGGTACACTGATACAAATAAGTAAATTGATGTATGTAGGTACACTGATACAGGTAATAAACAAGTACTGATAGAAATGTTATATATATCATGCTGCTCGGGAACTCTTCTGTAAAAATGATAGCCATCAAATGAAGGCACCTTGATCCATAAATCATATTGTATTGTCCTTGTATTGGACTTTCCCTTGTGTAGTAGGATTTGTTTATGATGAAAATTCATTCAGATGTCATTCCACTAACACACTTATGTCACAACCAACCTTGACCCCATTTCTGCAAGACCTTTGAATTCTGTCACCTCCTTTTATACATCATCACTGTCTAGTCAGGAGATAGTTATGATAGCCTTGCTGTAATTGCTTTCATGGTCAACAGTCCAGTAATGCTTAGACCTGTCTATACAGAACAAATTAACCTTACTTTTCAAATGTAAAAAATGTGCCACTAGTTGTATGGCTGTCACTGGAAAGTTTTCCTGTTTAGGCAAGTTTCAGATCTTTTGTGTGTCCGCTTGCCAGTTCAAACAATGTAATTTTGTAAGACTTTCTTGACAGGTTACAGAGTTGAAGTGATGGTCTAAATATGTCACAGCTATCTCCTGATCTGCCAGGTAGCAGTGAGAGATTCTCATTTTTTGACAAACATTTTAAGTCACAAACAAATTACAGAGCGATACATTTCATATTCATGGTGATTTTTTTTTGTTTTGTTCAGAAGTAGCTCTAAGCTATATAATCATTTATGAAAAAAATATCTACCATATCTGAATGATTATTTTTGTTAAACTGATTGTAACTTTTGCACTCCTAGGCTTTCCAAGAAACTCCTTTGAAGGAATAGAAACATTATGGACATTATTATTGCTATGGCTCTGCATAAAAGTTGTGTTAAAAGTTTGAGTTAAGAAATGATTTGATTTATGAGAGTAAAGCACTTGTCAGACAGTTAAAACTAAAGAGAGTTTGTGTACTGGTGTCTGTCACAGACAGTTACCAATATATACAGCTCATTTGTATTGGCTAAGCACTGCCACTTCTACACAACCGGCTAGTAGTTTGTTATGAAGGATGTGGTGTTTAATTAACCACACCAGTGATCTATGTCTTTTCAAACAAATGGTAATGTTTTCAGTTTGAAATCTTTTCATCATTAGTTGATACTTAAAATTCCTGAAGATTTCTGTAGGCGAACTACTTATCAGATCATACACAACTAAATGTTTGTGTGAAAAGTTTTGTCAAGACTAACTCATGATTAAATAATTCATGTTTTAAGCTGTCTACCAATGGTCACTGCTAATCAGTAAACCATTGTCTACACATAATGGATGATTCTTAGTACTCAACTGGAGTGTTAGCCACCCACACCCAGACTGATTCCTGTAATAATCTCACTTACCCAAAGCTACCCTCACCCTCACACTGACTGATTCCTGTAATAATCTCAAATACCCACTGCTACCCTCACCCTCACCCAGACTGATTCCTGTAATAATCTCACTTACCCACTGCTACCCTCACCCTCACCCAGACTGATTCCTGTAATAATCTCACTTACCCACTGCTACCCTCACCCTCACCCTCACCCAGACTGATTCCTGTAATAATCTTACCCAAAGCTACCCTCACCCTCACCCTCACCCAGACTGATTCCTGTAATAATCTTACCAACTGCTACCCTCACCCTCACCCAGACTGATTCCTGTAATAATCTCACTTACCCAAAGCTACCCTCACCCTCACCCAGACTGATTCCTGTAATAATCTCACTTACCCACTGCTACCCTCACCCTCACCCAGACTGATTCCTGTAATAATCTTACCCACTGCTACCCTCACCCTCACCCAGACTGATGATTGTTATTCTCTCATTTGTCCATTGCTTTCCCTATCACAAACCTCTACCCCTCCACCCCACCACCCACAACCCCTCCTCCTCTTACAGAACTCAGTACTCAAAGTATGATGGTATACTCTCTGAATGTAACAAGTCAGATTTCTATTTAATGATGAAATATAAACTGTGTTAATATCTGTCATTCTATAGGAAGTACAATTTATGTTGGTGCAATATAATAGATCAGACATGATAGAATTGTAAGACTTGAGTTCCCTAAGCCTATATTAATTGATTTAGGTATTACAGGATTTTTCGTCTTCTTGCCTCCACCTATTTCATACTATAGAGGAAAGTCAGTTGGTATACTATCTGTTGATTTACAGTGATATTTATGGGAATGGAAGGTAACGTCTCCCACAGTATTACTACAGATGATGGTAAAGGTCAGATACTGACTAATGTTACTGAGTAATATCCTGTTTCGTTGCACGAGGATGGCAAATCAAATTTCAGAGCAGATACACACTAAACATGTTTCCCATGAGTTGAGCAAGAAAAGGCTTTGTTTTTAGCAAGGATGGTCGATCCTTATCTTGAATATTGTCATCATTCTTCAGTTTTCATACAGACCTGATAAGACTGTAGAATCCTATACTAGAGTCTGTTATACAGATATTTGTATGCATTTCCAGAACACCATCAAAATGTTTTAATCTGTGCAAGCGAGTGCAATATCACACATGGTCAACTACCACCAGCACATACTGGTTGTTCAATTATGATTATACCTTAAAAATGTAGTCAATATCTTTTATTACAAGATTAGGATGAAAGTTACACTAATTGAACTTGCTGTGATGGGGGATTCTCAAATTTAAAAAAAGTTTTGTTGACAATTAAGGAGCAGAATGCCTTGTTGAACACTTTTTGGTTCTATCCTGCTGACTTTACTTTGTTTAAAGAAATGTTTTAATCTTCTGCTTCAGCGTTCATATTAGCATTAAATAAATCATTTCAGTCTCAAAGCACACTCAGTCAAAGAATATATAAACAGTGCTGTCAGTGACAAGTGAAAAATGTTTGAGGTAATGGCTCATGTTGTCATATATATAACCTTACAATACTTTTGTTTACTTCAATAAATCAGAAATAAATACATAAAGAAGTATCGTAGACTATTGGATGAGCTACCATTCTAGTAACTTTTGTAGCAAGGACCACCCAGCCATTGCTTATGTTATCAAGTTTTATAAATAACTTCATATTTTATACAGGGATCTGGAATAAAGTAAACGTTTATTTTCTGGCACATTTCTTAAGCAAGGGCGATTAACTTTTGTGGAGCGGCTCTCCAGGTTGTTTCAGTGAAGAAGGAATTTTCGTGTTTTTTTTTTTCTCCACTTGGTAAGGATTGGCTTCAAATATTTAAGTAAACTTTTCAAAATCATTAGAGTGTGAAGCTGTAATTATGATCAACACAAGTTAAGTCTGCATCACCAAATTCATTCATATAAAATTTATAGATACAACACTTTAAATTACACATGTATTGCAAACTTTGCAAAACTTAAAGGATTTAATTGATAAATTTGCTTGCCTGGTGGTCTTTCATTGGAGCAAGTGATGTGTAGCATGTCAGAGAGCAGCCCAATATAGGTAGCCTTTAATACATGTACTGTACCTGACTGGATGTCATTGGTAGATATATATATATGTGTGTGTGTTTTAGAAAGTTTGATTGTGGATAAATGTGGAGATATCTCAGCAGGTGCTTGCCTCTCTAGATGCTATAGTAGTTAACACTGACTCACAGTAAATATTCATTGGCCTTTATTAATAGAATATCTGATATATTTATGTATCTATATACCTAATGAAATTTTGTAATCACAGGATTTTTTCATGCCATCAGTAAAGTTGTTCCTGTTAAAAATAGCTTTCATATGTGTTTAAAATAGTGTTTTTCAAATGTCATGGTTACAGATATTTTGGTCCATCTACCGTAATTATCCTCCAAATTTGGCGGTTTAATTATACAGTGTTAAATGTCGAATAAAAACATGACTATAGAGATGCAAAGGCTTGAAGGTGGAGCAGCTCATTCTAGGATAAACAGTAGAATTAATGAGTTGCTAAATGCAGAAGAATTATATCAAGGGATGTGTTATTATAGTATGAGTAATGTATATCTATAGCTGAGGATATTAAAAGTGATTTCTATAATGGTGCCATCACAGCATCGTTATAGAATGATGGTGATCCAAGCTGATCATTAAGGGGAAAGTGACAGAGTATCATAAAATGTGTATTGTTTTCGTCTAGATTTGTCTTCATTGTTCAGTTTTAATGAAATGAAGTTTTAACATAATACATGGAATTAGTTATTTGTTTTGCCATGTTTTTCTATTCAAGACTTTACTGCTTTCACTACCTAGAAATTGTATTATCTCAAATGAGAAATGAAGAACTTTTAGAGAATAAAGCCAACGAAGTTATGCATGCATGAGACAAGGTTGTATAAAATGCACCCCTTAGTCCTCCTTAGTTATGTCAAGTGTAAGGTCAGGTGAAACTTGAAAGTCTCAGCAGAAACAATTTATCAGCAAGATGTTTCACAATATAGATATGTATTATCATTTTGTGGCTTTTGTGGAAAAAGTGGGCGTAGAAACTGTCGTAGACGTCTCTTGTTTGAGCAAGGGTAAGGATCTGCTTGCAATTTCAATGTCTTCTTTAAACTATGATTCTTAGAGAAAAATTGAATTTTTCCAGAACTGTGTGAAGAGTACTCTGAGTCAAGTCTGAATGTCATAACAAACTAGGCCATTCAGAGATTTGGCATTACTGAAGCAATCATTCAAATGATCAATAATGTAGAAAAGTCTGTTTAAAGAAATTCAAGAGGAAACCCGTGAAATCTAATTGGTGTTGCTATTTTAGATTCATTAACTCTTAAGTGAAGATTTCTCTCAGTATGTTATACCAGTATGAAAATATACATATCTACCGGCACTATTTACATGCTTTGTTGATCGGCTGAAAGGATCTTCTCTCATATCTTTCAGTGCACCCAAACCGCTGCAAGTGCATGCCGGTTTTTCCATTCTACATTCCTAACCCATATCAATATTAGTGATGTACGCTGTGCATTATATTCATGTGCCAAATATTAGCATGTAAATGCCAATCTGTCAACACTTTTGCAACATATGACAGAAGACTTGTTACTTGATAATCATGAAATCATATTTGACTGTAAATATGTTCAGCGGAATCTGCAGATAAGATTTTGATTTCTAGAAAAAAGTGAGTTTTTGAACCACTGGGAACTGAACTTCTGACATATCATTGAAAATGTGAAATAAAAAGACATGCATTTATCTTTCAATCGTTGTGAAGATTGAAATGAAGAAATATTAATAAAAAGGCTGCATGCTTATGTATTATCTATTCACAAGTTTGTTATAGTTATTTTTGAAAGGATGGGTTATAGGAAAATTACCTCAATGTCAATTTAAATAGTAACTGCTGATTGGTTTACTGATTGGTGAGAGTTCTACACATATAGATTATAATGATTGGGAGAGAGTTCAAATATGTAGAGATTCTGATTGGGTGAGAGTTCAAATATGTAGAGATTCTGATTGGGAGAGAGTTCAAATATGTAGAGATTCTGATTGGGTGAGAGTTCAAATATGTAGAGATTCTGATTGGGTGAGAGTTCAAATATGTAGAGATTCTGATTGGGTGAGAGTTCAAATATGTAGAGATTCTGATTGGGAGAGAGTTCAAATATGTAGAGATTCTGATTGGGAGAGAGTTCAAATATGTAGAGATTCTGATTGGGAGAGAGTTCAAATATGTAGAGATTCTGATTGGGTGAGAGTTCAAATATGTAGAGATTCTGATTGGGTGAGAGTTCTACACATGTGGATTATAATGATTGGGAGAGAGTTCAAATATGTAGAGATTCTGATTGGGTGAGAGTTCAAATATGTAGAGATACTGATTGGGTGAGAGTTCTACACATGTGGATTATAATGATTGGGAGAGAGTTCAAATATGTAGAGATTCTGATTGGGTGAGAGTTCAAATATGTAGAGATTCTGATTGGGTGAGAGTTCAAATATGTAGAGATTCTGATTGGGTGAGAGTTCAAATATGTAGAGATTCTGATTGGGTGAGAGTTCTACACATGTAGATTATAATGATTGGGAGAGAGTTCTACACATATATAATGATAGAGAGTTCAAATATGTAGAGATTCTGATTGGGTGAGAGTGATTGGGAGAGAGTTCAAATATGTAGAGATTCTGATTGGGTGAGAGTTCAAATATGTAGAGATACTCAAATATGATTGATTGGGTGAGAGTTCTACACATGTGGATTATAATGATTGGGAGAGAGTTCAAATATGTAGAGATTCTGATTGGGTGAGAGTTCAAATATGTAGAGATTCTGATTGGGTGAGAGTTCAAATATGTAGAGATTCTGATTGGGTGAGAGTTCAAATATGTAGAGATACTGATTGGGTGAGAGTTCTACACATGTAGATTATTCTGATTGGGTGAGAGTTCTACACATATAGATTATAATGATTGGGAGAGAGTTCAAATATGTAGAGATTCTGATTGGGTGAGAGTTCAAATATGTAGAGATACTGATTGGGTGAGAGTTCCAGACATGTAGATTATTCTGATTGGGAGAGAGTTCAAAACCTATAGATTATACTGATTGGGTGAGAGTTCAAAACATGTAGACAGTCTGCTTTGGAGCAACAGAAACAATCTGTCTGCTAGAATCTAGTCCCTGGTCCTCCATTTCCCTGAACGGCTTTTTGTCAAGGGATATGAAAATAAGAATTTTGCGTTTCTAAATGACATAAAATCTTTGACTAAGAGCTACACTGGCTTGAATTGCAGGATGTTATTGAGGGTTGAGCTTTTTAAATGATATCAGAATTGGAATCAGTCATCTCCAACTGCTTTTATGTTGCTTTCTGTACTTATGTTCTAGCTGTTAAGGTTCTGTTGTATGATATTCAAGTCCCCCTCATAAAGAAATGGAGCCAAAAAAGTCTTTGTTTTTTCTCAGGGTTGAAAGACAGCAGAAGTGTTGCATAATACTGCATACTTCATTGAAAACATTAACCATCCGGGAGACTCTAAAAGTAAAGCATTCCTGAAGGTATGAATTGCTAACTCAGGCGGGTAGAGTGCATTAGGATGACTGCTTGTACCTGTAGATCCCTATGGTACAGGATGTACCAGATCTGACAAACCACAGAGGTCAAAATGTAGAAAAAATAAAAGAAATATTCCTTTGTAGTGGTTTAAAGCTAGAGGTGATGCACTGAGAGATGGAGATTTTGGTTAGGTTGTCTGCTTCAGTTTGATGGCTTCCAGATCTAGTCAATCCGGAAAAGCCCACATGTGTGTGTATATATATACAGACCAGGGTAAAACACTGGTCTTTGCTTGAATAGATCAGATCAGGGAAACATTTTAATTTATGTCAGGAGAGTAGCTGTTTCTCATTGTAATATTAAACTCTAGGTAATAACCTGCTAATACCTCAATTTCCTGGGCGAGAAATCAGATAGTATTGTGATCAGCCAAGCAAAAAATAGAAGGTTATAATCGTTTAGGTAAGGACTAGTTGATGTGCAACACTGAGGACCTTGTCTAAAAGACAATATCTTTCAATATTGAAGATTCTTCTTTGAGATTACACAGGGTGTGTGACATTGTATGATTGGACACGGATAGACTGTTGATGGTGATTTTTATGTACCCAGGAAGCCTTGTTGTCCCAGACCTAGTACACTATGTCAGTCCTATGTCTACACCTTTAATATCTAGATGGCCCTATTACGATGTGTTTTTGTCTGGTAGTCATGTTTCCTTGTGAAAAAAAATAACTTTGATCCAATCTGATGCAAATATTTCTATATGTTTGTGGGTATATGTTGTGGTGGTATCAATATCAATGGGTTTGCCTTAACACATTAGTTAGAAAAGGATGCCTGTCTCAAATTCTGACCTTTGTTTCCTGAATGAAAAATCCTACAATTTTCCCACCCTCCCATCGACAGAAGCCAATAGCCAGACTGCTGCCAGGATGTCCCTGTTTCTGAGAGGTCAAGGTCATATTGTTACTGTAATGTTTCTATATAATATCAATGGTAAATTAGAGCAAGTGATGACATACATTTTCTTGGTAACAAAATGGGTATGAATATCTCATGACCTCTTTTGCTACCAAACAACCTGTCTATTGTGGCCACATATGTAATCAAACAACCTGTCTATTGTGGCCACATCTATAATCAAACAACCTGTCTATTGTGGCCACATCTATAATCAAACAACCTGTCTATTGTGGCCACATATGTAATCAAACAACCTGTCTATTGTGGCCACATCTATAATCAAATAACCTGTCTATTGTGGCCACATCTGTAATCAAACAACCTATCTATTAATTGTGGCCACTTCTGTAATCAAACCACCTGTCTATTAATTGTGGCCACTTCTGTAACCAAACAACCTGTCTGTTGTGGCCACTTCTGTAACCAAACAACCTGTCTATTGTGGCCACATCTATAATCAAATAACCTGTCTATTGTGGCCACATCTGTAATCAAACAACCTATCTATTAATTGTGGCCACTTATGTAACCAAACAACCTGTCTATTGTGGCCACTTCTGTAACCAAACAACCTGTCTATTGTGGCCACTTCTGTAACCAAACAACCTGTCTATTGTGGCCACTTCTATTATCAAACCACCTGTCTATTAATTGTGGCCACTTCTGTAACCAAACAACCTGTCGATTATGGCCACTCTTGTAACATCTACATCTCTATCTAACTAGTCTTGTGAACCTCCTTCTACAGATGTCCTACATGAGCAGTGCAGACTGCATAGTTATGTAAAGAAACAGGAAGAGTAATCATACATATTTTGAAAGCTCAGCAGAAAGTTGTTGATAAAACGCAAAACAAGATGATAAATTGCCAAGGTTTCAATTCTAAAGATCTTGATATGGCACGATATAATGATGAGATGAAGGCCTGAAATCAGGACTCCAGGCATACTTCACTTCTTTTCACAGCAATAAATGGTTTGGAATGGTTTCACTGAACACTAAAAATGTTGGTTTCCTACTCTGGCCATTGTTGTGTTGTTTGATGTGTGTGTATATCCCTCTGACTCAGTGAGGTAGGTGATGCTGTTGGCCCTCGTATATCTAGGTATCTAGCCCTTATTTCCATTGAAAAATAGTTGTAAAATTCCCAATTTAAAAGGGGGGAAAAATGACAGAGTAATTTCAGATGTATGAACAGAAGTGATATAGTCATTGTGGATATGTTAGTTCCTTTCAAATTTTTCAACTTGAAACATGGACTCTTTACATATATACTAAAAATTCTCCGTTTAAGATATGCCTCTTTTTCAAGATAGTTTACTTTAAGGTTTAAACTTACGACACAGTAAGAAAAATACAAGATAGTTTACCTTAAGGTTTAAACTTACGACACAGTAAGAAAAATACAAGATAGTTTACCTTAAGGTTTAAACTTACGACACAGTAAGAAAAATACAGATGAACACGGATAAGTTGATGCAACCAAATGAAATATTCAACTTATCTGATGGTTCAAATTAGCTGTGTTTTTATGAATCGAGACATTGTTAAATGAAGATTGACCCTATTTTCATAGGTTTTTTTACCTCATACGTGTCTCATAGCATGGCATGGCAGTAATGAATGAGTAAAAAACACCGGTGGTAAATGAAAAAGCATTTTATATTTTTATACACTAACAATATCTTTTTACCTACTTTTTGGCTGGTAGGTCTCCAGGGTGAAGCACAACATAGTTTGCAAAAAAGAAATGTCATTTTGAACCTTATTCAAGGTCACAGTGGTCAAATTGTTAAAATCTGTAAAAGATTTCTTCTGGCAAACCAAATGTCGAGAATCAGAGTATTTGGTTCAAAGCTGTTTTTAGGTCAAGCCGGTACAATTTTTCGTTGAACAATTTCCCAGAAAAAAAGAAATGACATTTACCTATAATCTAGGTCACAACTGTCTCTTTAGATTTGGATATTAGAAGCTGTGTGTTGTTGAAATTGGCTAAAATTGACTGGATGTGCCCACTTTGAAAGCCAATGAAATACGTTTTAATGTATCTGTGTTTAACATCAATTCTGTTTTTAATGAACATTAAATACCTGCTTACTGATGCAGGCCCATTGGTCCTCTTGTATTTTTGAAATCATGAACAATTTGGAAGATTACTGATGGTTTGTTGATGTTGAGATCAGAAACTGAAAGTTCCCCTCTTCTAATTAGTGAGTTTGCGAAAGTTTACTTCAAAATATTTCTTTTCATGCCTACTCCTTTCCTAACCATTGAGGATGATAAGTTTGAAAAGGGAATAGGATTGTGTAATTGTTAGTTCATAGGTGCTCCGCCTGAAGAGACACAGGGCGAACTGTTGGAACTTGTCCATCTTAATCAAATCTGCAAAGTTTGGTGCAGTTTCATTGAAACTTTGGAATATCTCCCAAAGAAAAAAAAAATTCTGATGCAAGTTTGTTCTGTGTTGTATCCCGACAGAGTGAAAAATTCATGATGTACTGAATAATGCACTGAAGCTAATGGACACTTCAACATCTACAGACATTTTATTGATTTCTTATAACGGTAATAGAGATTGCCTGCTATGTTGAAAACCTATTGTTAATTTAGATATATAACTATATTACCATTCATAAAAACTGGAAAAGTTTAGTATTTTCTCTTTCAAAGACATTAGAGGCAATAAAAACCTGTATTATCTGCTTAGGTAAACTACATTTTGTATTTCAAATGGACTCGTCAATCATCCAAGAATATTTTATATTTAAAATCATTTATACAAAAACTATTCATGGGACTGATTTTAAAATATTGACACAAAATTTGTATTTCTAAAGGATTCATAATAGATCAGTCACTTAATCCATTAGTTGGCCACTTCAGTTTATTTCTCCAAGGTAGGACTGCCTGAGTTTCATTTTCCATGGAGGGACCTATTTATATTTCAGTATATAGATGATTATTTCTCAACATATAACCAACATCCATGCATTATATTCTTACACTATGTGTAGATGTCCTGAACTCTGGACCAGACATAATTTCTCATTTCTGTGTGGTTGTGTGAGGAAGGACAGAGTCCACATATATAGTTGGAAGTAGCTATATAACAGGACAGGTTAAACTTATAACAGGACAGTGGTGGATATATAACATAACAGGACAGTGTGTAATATAACAGGACAGTCTGGATATATACAGTACAGTGGTGTCAAACACATATATAACAGGACAGTTGTGTACACATATATAACAGGACAGTGGTGTACACATATAACAGGACAGTGGTGTCAAACACATATATAACAGGACAGTGGTGTACATATATAACGGGATAGTGATGTACATATATAACAGGACAGTAGTGTCAAACACATATATAACAGGACAGTGGTGTACATATATAACAGGACAGTGGTGTACATATATAACAGGACAGTGGTGTACATATATAACAGGACAGTGGTGTCAAACACATATATAACAGGACAGTGGTGTACATATATAACAGGACAGTGGTGTACATATATAACAGGACAGTGGTGTACACATATATAACAGGACAGTGGTGTACATATATAACAGGACAGTGGTGTCAAACACATATATAACAGGACAGTGATGTCAAACACATATATAACAGGACATATATAACAGTGGTGTACATATATACATATATACATATATAAAAGGACAGTGGTGTCAAACACATATATAACAGGACAGTGGTGTCAAACACATATATAACAGGACAGTGGTGTACATATATAACAGGACAGTGGTGTCAAACACATATATAACAGGACAGTGGTGTCAAACACATATATAACAGGACAGTGGTGTACATATATAAAAGGACAGTGGTGTCAAACACATATATAACAGGACAGTGGTGTACATATATAACAGGACAGTGGTGTCAAACACATATATAACAGGACAGTGATGTCAAACACATACAAAGTGACATTGATGTCAAACACATATAACATTACAGTGAAGGTGTGATCAGGTGTTATCAAACCTCATGTGTCATCTTGGAGGTGTGATCAGGTGTTATCAAACCTCATGTGTCAACTTGGAGGTGTGATCAGGTGTTATCAAACCTCATGTGTCAACTTGGAGGTGTGATCAGGTGTTATCAAACCTCATGTGTCGACATGGAGGTGTGATCAGGTGTTGTCAAACCTCATGTGTCGACATGGAGGTGTGATCAGGTGTTATCAAACCTCATGTGTCATCTTGGAGGTGTGATCAGGTGTTATCAAACCTCATGTGTTGACTTGGAGGTGTGATCTCCAGTTAAGAATGGTATTGTGATGGGGACAACAATTTGCAGAATGACAACCTTCATGGTAATTCTGTTTTACACAAGTTATCAGAGTAAAACAGTTTTCACATTGTGAACTTTGGTCAGAATTAAGTTCCTTGTACTTTTTGCCTACAATTGATTTAAGGTAATCTTTCTGTCTGGTTGATACTCCTTAATACTAGCTGCTTGCCTCAGTACATTCGTGATAACTGAATCATTTCCTATCGTACAGATAACTGACAAGTTCGGCTCATTCTCAGTTATTCATATATTCATTAGGAACGCTAGTGTAAAAAAATTCTCCATATATGTCGGCTATAGATAAAATCCAGAAATGACAATTTTATGAATGGATTAGTGGTGTTGTAATTCAGAAAAATAATCTTATTGTAAGTGCGCTGTACAGGAAATGTTCATGTCCCATCGTATTACCTTGAATAAGTGGTGGATAGAATATTAGGAGAGGAGATTATGTTTTACGAGGGGTATGATGCATGTTAGTGGTGGAAGTGGTGGTAAACATGTGTGTATCCGTACTTAATGTCCCACAATATATGCTAACACAGCAAGTGTGAAAACTGTTTATGAATGGATAAGACCCTACCTGATAGAGTAACAGTGCTACTGTTATTGTTTTATAGTGGGAGGATGTGGGGGGGCGATAATCGTGGTGTTGACAAGGCACTATTTTTGACATTTCCGGTTGTAACTGACCATATTTATTTGTTGTGGTTGCATAATAAACGTCATGACTGTCAGTGTCATAATGTAGATCATCAAGGCTCGACAGCATGGCTATCTTCAGGTTATACAAAATGAGTCCTGCAGTGTTACAGGGCTGTTGTGTGTATTGCTTTGTCACATCTGCAAGTTGAACAGGCCCAACTCATATTGCTAGAATTGACCTTAGGTCATGTCAAGACAGAGGCACAAATTCCAAAACAGCTTTTTAAATTTGAGTGAAAATATTTAGTCATTCTAATTCATTAACAGCAGACATTTTTTTGTTTTTTCTTCCAATTTTTTTAAAATGAAATTGACATTAAAGTCATAGATTAGAGTTGTTTTTTCTTTCTGCTAACAGATAAATAATTTCTTTGTGTGGGAATAACTGACTGCGGTTTTTTTTTTTTTTTTTTACATAAATTGCAGTCTTTTCTTCCCACACATGTAACAGTACCAAGTGATCTTTCTGCACTGGCTAGGAGAGGATTTATTGACCATGTCTTTCAGACTGAAAGAAAAATATATCTAGGTGATGTGTGTTGTCTTCATAGAGGTATGGTAAGCTTTTAACATGTCTCATACCTTCCACACTACACATTTTGTAGGCAACAATTAAATGCCTTGGTTTGAAATTTGTGTTTTTCTTATGTTTAAGGCCTATAAAATTAAACTTGAAACAGTCTCAAGAGTTTAAGATTAGGTAAAAATATATCCTACATTGTATAGAGTATTAGTAAAGCCCTAGACAGCAGCTAAATGATCATAAATACCCAGTTTTTATCATCTGTAAATGGTGGTATATAGAATGCCGTCACTGTCACAGGCTTGTGGTAGGAATCACTCCAACATGAGTCCCAGTAGGACTATCAAATGGAAGAAGCTGCTATCTTTCCTGGCAGGAATTGTAGACCATTATCATCCCAGAAATTCTGACTCATTAGGCAACTCCATCCAGAAACAGTTGTCTGACTATTGGCCATTCAGCCAGGAACCAAGGTTCATGACTGTCCTAGTAGACCATTCAGCCAGGAACCAAGGTTCATGAGTGTCCTAGTAGACCGTTCAGCCAGGAACCAAGGTTCATGACTGTCCTAGTAGACCGTTCAGCCAGGAACCAAGGTTCATGACTGTCCTAGTAGACCGTTCAGCCAGGAACCAAGGTTCATGACTGTCCTAGTAGACCGTTCAGCCAGGAACCAAGGTTCATGACTGTCCTAGTAGACCATTCAGCCAGGAACCAAGGTTCATGACTGTCCTAGTAGACCGTTCAGCCAGGAACCAAGGTTCATGACTGTCCTAGTAGACCATTCAGCCAGGAACCAAGGTTCATGACTGTCCTAGTAGACCATTCAGCCAGGAACCAAGGTTCATGACTGTCCTAGTAGACCGTTCAGCCAGGAACCAAGGTTCATGACTGTCCTAGTAGACCATTCAGCCAGGAACCAAGGTTCATGACTGTCCTAGTAGACCGTTCAGCCAGGAACCAAGGTTCATGACTGTCCTAGTAGACCATTCAGCCAGGAACCAAGGTTCATGACTGTCCTAGTAGACCATTCAGCCAGGAACCAAGGTTCATGACTGTCCTAGTAGACCATTCAACCAGGAATCCAGGTTCATGACTGTTCTAGTAGACCATTCAGCCAGGAACCAAGGTTCATGACTGTCCTAGTAGACCATTCAACCAGGAATCCAGGTTCATGACTGTTCTAGTAGACCATTCAGCCAGGAACCAAGGTTCATGACTGTCCTAGTAGACCATTCAGCCAGGAACCAAGGTTCATGACTGTCCTAGTAGACCATTCAGCCAGGAATCAAGGTTCATGAGTGTCCTAATAGACCGTTCAGCCAGGAACCAAGGTTCATGACTGTCCTAGTAGACCATTCAGCCAGGAATCAAGGTTCATGAGTGTCCTAATAGACTGTTCAGCCAGGAACCAAGGTTCATGACTGTCCTAGTAGACCATTCAGCCAGGAACCAAGGTTCATGGGTGTCCTAATAGACCGTTCAGCCAGGAACCAAGGTTCATGACTGTCCTAATAGTCCACTCACCCAGGAACCCAGGTTTATAATAGTCCTAATAGTCCACTCACCCAGGAACCCAGGTTTATGACTGTCCTAGTAGACCATTCAGCCAGGAACCAAGGTTCATGAGTGTCCTAATAGACCGTTCAGCCAGGAACCCAGGTTTATGACTGTCCTAATAGTCCACTCACCCAGGAACCCAGGTTTATGACTGTCCTAATAGTCCACTCACCCAGGAACCCAGGTTTATGACTGTCCTAATAGTCCACTCACCCAGGAACCCAGGTTCATGACTGTCCTAGTAGACCATTCAGCCAGGAACCAAGGTTCATGACTGTCCTAATAGTCCACTCACCCAGGAACCCAGGTTCATGACTGTCCTAGTAGACCACTTACCCAGGAACACCAGGTTTATGACTGTCCTAATAGTCCACTCATCCAGGAACCCAGGTTTATGACTGTCCTAGTAGACCACTTACCCAGGAACCAAGGTTTATGACTGTCCTAGTAGACCACTTATCCAGGAACCCTGGTTCATGACTGTCCTAGTAAACTGTTCATCCAGGAAGCCTAGTTTATGACTGTTCTAGTAGACTACTCACTCAGGAACCCAAGTTCATTAGTGTCCTAGGAAACCATTCAGTCAAGAACCAAATTTAATGATTGTCCTGGCCAATAATGTTTTGAGTGAAAATTTTAAGAAATGAAGATTGTTTCTTTAATGTATTTTGATATCCATTTGTCTTTTTAATGTCACTGGTAACGTATTAATAGTACCAGAGGGAATGAACATTTTTATTAATTGTAGGTTTTATGATACATGCAATATTTTGATGAAATCTATTACAGCCCCTGGTAGTAACATCACACTACCTTTTGAAGAGCTAGGAAACAAATAAGATAGGAAAATCATGTCTTTAATTGATATTTATAACATAAGAAAATAAGTAATAGTCTATGTATTATAGCATAATTTTTTTCAACCTGCAATGGAAAGTTTAGCAGATTGCTGTTATCAAGGATGAAAACACATCAAGATTGATTCTCATAGGAATGTTTGTTTCCTGCCTGATGACTTGTGTTGAGGATTTTATTTCAAGGCTGTGAAAGGAGAATTTCATACTGTAACAAATTTTATTGAATTTTTTTTTTTATTATTTGTAAACCTTCACTGGCATCATGTTTAAGACAACGAAAGCATGTTTAAGGACAAGTATGGTGACTTCAGAATTTATAACATATTTACTGATAAAAAAGTTATGATACAAATTATTTCCTTTTCAAATGAATGAAAATTGAATGAACATCAATCTGTGAAAGTTTTAGCCCTTGTTTAATTTTATCAAATTTATTCAAATATTAATTCAGAGAATATTAAATTTTTGAATGATGGATGGTAACAGAAGGATACATCAAGGAGAGGGAAGTTGTACCCTAATCTGGGGCAGAGTAAACATAGCCTGCTTTTTATCACCTCTGTCTATAATTAGTTATTAAGAATTCATTAAGCTTAGCTGTTTGAGTATCTGAGGTTTCACCTTTCAACTCTGACCTACTCTCATTCTGTTGGAGGGATTCATAAAGAAAAAATACAGAAACCATACCATATGAATAATGTAGCTTATGGATTATACAGTATATGTAGCGTATGGATTTTACAGAATACATAGCATATGGATTGTACAGAATACGTAGCATATGGATTGTACAGAATACATAGCATATGGATTGTACAGAATACATAGCATATGGATTGTACAGAATACATAGCATATGGATTGTACAGAATACGTAGCATATGGATTGTACAGAATATGTAGCATATGGATTGTACAGAATACGTAGCATATGGATTGTACAGAATACATAGCATATGGATTGTACAGAATACGTAGCATATGGATTGTACAGAATATGTAGCATATGGATTGTTTAGAATATGTGGCATATGGTTGTATAGAATATGTGGCATATGGTTCTTTACAATATGAAGTATATGGATTTTACAGAATTAAGGGATTAAATGCATAAATATACCAAATTTACAAAAAGCAGTATTACAAGGAAGATTCTGGTTAAGTAGGATTTATAAGTAGGATTTATTTTGATCAGATTCCATGTAGATTAATAACAGTTCTGTAGTCGTACATTATCATCATTTGTGCATGGATAATGTCAACTGATGGTACACCTGGGGACAGATATGTCAACACCCATTTTCACATTCAGATAGCACAGAAAAAAAATTAGTTTAAATTTGAAATAAAGTTAATTGAACAACGAATATCCAGTTTTAACATAATGATTATGGTACCACAATTGTATGTTTTGGTTTTATAAAAGTAAATGCAGAGGCTTACATACAGTCACATTATGGCAACAAAAAATAACAGCTGAGATAATGCTGTGTGAATTAGTTATTGACTATTGACCTCATTGTCCATATCAAGATATCATGTCTACTAAAAGTGTCTCCATGTTTCACAACAAGTGGATATATCTCGGATTAGATTCAACTGTGTGAAAGTTAAACAGAAGGGTAGAACACTTCGTCACCCACTTGTAATCCCATCATCAATGTGAAGTATCCTCCAACTGTACATCTCGTATAAAGTCTGACACTTTCAGTTAACCATATTTAGGATTGAATATCCTACAATATACTGTTCCCGAGGCAGTTTTCATCAGTGTTTTATTTTCTCTAAGATTTTATGGCAAATATTGGAAGTGACAAATTTAAATTGAGAAAGAGTTACGCTATATATTTTTCTGGTTGGGGAGGGGGTGGGGGGTGGAGGAGAATCTGACATGGCTTAAATATGTTTTGACATTAAGTACCAAAGTTTAAAGTGGGCCAAATAAACTTATGTGCTAGTCATTTGTTTATCTGAGTGGTAACTGAGCTGTCATTAACATCATCTTTTCATTAGATCATTTATCAATGTCTGGCACATCATTTGTGTATAATTCCAAATCATTAAGTAACTGTCCTGATGATACATCAGAATTTGTAGTCATCATGATTCAGAGAAAACCAGGCCATTTGAGATTTATCCAGTATAATTCAACCTGGCACACTTGTTACACTTCACCAGAGGATATCACCTATTGATTTTGAGTCAAGAGTTAGGGGTCAAGGTCACTAAGTGCTAGAGATGATACAGCCGAAGGAAAGCAAGGATGTATATAATTTGGTGTAAATAGGAAGTGGAAGAGAAGGTAATGACAGTATGGGGAATAGGGAAATAGTGTTAAGGAAAGTGGTAGTGAAAATTTTACATTGTAAGTAACTATAACTCTGGGTAAAACCAGGCGTCATGCTCTGTGTATTAACTTTTGATAATTTTAGTTACTGAAAAAAAATTAGGTTATTTTCATGTACATTTGGGAAAGGAAGTTTCCGTGCTCTCTGCTACAGTGTTTTGAACTTGAAGAGGACTGGTTTAGACCTATCTTAAAGCATATTCTATATGAGTTCTGCCATATTTATGGGAAATATGATCAGGTTGGTTGCACCCCGTGTATCATTTTGACAGATTTATCACTACTTTGCCTGTGATATATATGCCAGTGTGTAAAATCTCTGGAGAATTTCATGATTTGTGTATCAGGTTAATTGATGACTGTATCTTATGTGACTTCTTTTGCTTGTGTTCATATAAATCATATATATGTTACAGGAAGCACTTCCAGTTCTCTTCTGTCTTTGTTAGACTTTGTAAACTTACCATTAATAAGTATTTAATCATACATTGGCTTCAAACTCGCTATTAAATTAGGCATAATATCAGAGATGTGTTTATCTTGAAATGTTTCCAGTCAATGTTATAATTTTACATGAGTATATAACTTTGAAGTCCTGGCATGTCTTACTTAAGGTACACTCCAGACTAATATGTACGTCGAGGTGATATTGTCTTTCCCTTCCCTCTGAGTAGAAGCCCATATAATCCTCCATTTCTGATACCCCCGAAATAGAACTTTGCAGCATTTTTACCTTTGATGTTCATGGCCTTGTTTAATGTTAAAGGTCTGTTTGAGATTTCTATGTCTGGATATGATAAGAGGTCGGGTTGTAGAGTGTGTATGTCTGGATATGATAGGCGGTCGAGATGTAGTGTGTGTATGTCTGGATATGATAGAAGGTTGGCTGTAGTGTGTGTATGTCTGGATATGATAGGCGGTTGAGTTGTAGTGTGTGTATGTCTTAATATGATAGAAGGTTGGCTGTAGTGTGTGTATGTCTGGATGTGATAGGCGGTTGACTAGTGTGTGTATGTCTGGATATGATAGGCGGTTGAGTTGTAGTGTGTGTATGTCTTAATATGATAGAAGGTTGGCTGTAGTGTGTGTATGTCTGGATGTGATAGGCGGTTGACTAGTGTGTGTATGTCTGGATATAATTGGAGGTCGGGCTGTAATGTGTGTCTGTCTGGATATGATAGGTTGACTGTAGTGTGTATGTCTGGATGTGATAGGAGGTTGACTGTAGTGTGTGTCTGGATGTGATAGGCGGTTGAGTTGTAGTGTGTGTCTGTCTGGATATAATTGGAGGTTGACTGTAGTGTGTATGTCTGGATATAAATGAAGGTCTGGCTGTAGTGTGTGTATGTCTGGATATGATAGAAGGTTGACTGTAGTGTGTATGTCTGGATATGATAGGAGGTTGACTGTAGTGTATATGTCTGGATATAAATGAAGGTTGACTGTCGTGTGTGGATAAATTTGGATATGTTGACAATGAACTGTAACTCCCATTCTGGTTGTTTACTCAATACCCTGCAGATGCATAGGCAGTTTTTTAGTGAATGTCATTGGGCAAGGTCATAAGAATCTTATTATCATGATCATATATTTTCTTTATGAGTGTTAGGGACATCTGTATATAAAATACTGTTTTAAGCTATAATTTCTTTTGTCAATTTCATTCAGGATTGTGAATACCTTGGATCCTTCAAATATAAGTAGTTTGAAGATTTAAGTATTGCAAATTGTATTCAATTTCTCTTGATAATGAAATTCAAATTTAGTACCTCAATTTTTCAAACAATAAGGAGAATTTACGTCTGTTTCCAGTATATGTTGCTATGTTGAGATCCTACCTGTACATCAACCTGCTCTTAGAGACTTACCTGAATTGTTGATAATTATTAACATATATGGAAATAACAATCAATATTCCTGTTTGATAGTAATGAAATTTACCTGGTGATAAGTTCAACAAGGAGGGTGTGGGATGTTTAACCTTGAAGCAAAGATTTTACGCAGAATGTATTGATCAAAAAGAATTTAGAAATGAATTTAACTTGATGACAAATTACTAATGGTTTTCATTGAAGTGATTGGTAAAGAAGTGGACCTAGTCTCTACTGAATTGAGGCTGCACCACGATCCGTTTTTAAAATCAAATATAGACCAGATCTGATGTAAACAGGTTGTCTGAAAAATTATTGATGAATTAGATTTTTAATGTACTTTTTCATCTGAATAATAAAACTCATTACTGAAATCAGGTATGTGCCTAGTGCTCCAAGCAGGTGGTTGATTGGAGGGCTATCGCAAAATACCTGTCCTTCTGTAAGTAGGTCACTTCATGTCTATTTATAGAAAATTTCGTGGTCTTTTTTTTTCAGAATATGTGACTCTTAAGTATGTGTATTACTATTCAATCATTTACCATGTTGACAGAGTAATGTATATGTTAATAGTGTATGCCTTGTAAGGTATTTAGCAATAAGTTGTCAGAAAGAGAAGAATTTAGAAAATTCTTCCAGTCATATATTATAGGTGATTGTCACCTTTATCAGTGAAAAAATGTTTGCAGAATGGATTATGATGCATTTGATGTTGTTGTTTGTTATTTGAAGAAATTTTCAAGGGGCTAGTAAATAAAAATGTATTGAGAAGTAAGATTTGATTAAGGGGAGAAGTCCTTCAGATGTAATGACCTGGTTAGACTTTACTAAGGGTCTATTCACCAACATCAATTCAGACATTCATGTCATTTCTTATAAAATGGTTACCTATCCAATGGACACAGGTTTAGAACAATGAAGATGTTGATTGTTTGTTTTAGGTACTTCTGATGCCATACAATGTTCTATAAGACTTATGAAACAAGTCTGATATGATGTAATATAGAGAATTGATAGAAGTGCAAATATATTTAGATAAACTCGTTATTTTTTGTATGTGTTTGTGAGGTACAGGAAGAAATTTCAAGTTCCTTTTAAGTAATATTTGGATATATTTGCATACATTAGAGGACATCCTTAAATGACTCTAGCTGTTACTAGGACATTAAGCAAACAGAACCATTTCATTAAAAAAGTCAACTTGAAGGATCACCACATAAATTTAGTTATATCATTATATTGACCTATATACATCCTCTTGTCTTAAGGTATACAGAGCTGATGCATTAAAAATCACTGTCTCTATACACACCATCCATGACTTTGCCTACATTAAGGACCTTATGTTGTGCTGTAATCCCTAGCTTTTGTGAGCCTTAAGTGCATTTTCAAGAAGGTAAGGTTTACACTAAGGGAACAACATAACGGCTTGGAGAGACATTTTGAAGATCCTTTGATTTAAAAGGTGTTCAGAGCAACTCTTTGTTCAATCCATGGAAAATATCTTTTAAGAGGTTTAGAAAAACATGTACTTCGTACAAAAGCAAGCACAAATCTTTTGCTAAGAATTGGTTTGCACATTGCTATAGAAATGGTGTCGAAATTCTCTCTAAAGGGCATGTTTTAATCTTTGAGAAGAGCAGTTAACACCCTCTTGGAAATGTCCGTCTAACGTAAGCAGACCTTTGGCATGACATTTGCTCCATAGTGTATATTGTACAGACGACATTTTGGATGAGGAAATCTTTAAGAATGTTAGAGATTTGTGTATTGAAAGTTTAAGAAGGTCTATTGACACTTGGCTAAATGACATATTTATGACAGAAAGGGGAACTACCCTGTATAATGTTCTTTCCCAAAGTTTTGATTTATTTGTGTTTTACTTGTATTCCAAAAGCTATGGGCTAGGCTGTCAGGTGCTGTAGTTTAACACCTGTAGCTTACAAGCTTCTGTTTACACTAGAGGCAGGGTTTGTTGTTGAGATTTTGTTAACCTTGATATTTGTACTTGCCTGTTTTTTGTTATTTTTTGCTTCTATTTCACAAAGCAAATAAGATGGTTATCATAACCATTAAACCTTAGAGTGGTCTTAACTGTAAGACACTTGGCCTTTGTGTAATTCATATATGTTTATAAAAAGAAATCGGTTGTGTTCCAATTTGTTTTTGGTCATGAGAGCACGATTTCAATTTCAGTTGTTATTTTATTTTGTAAGTGTTCATTTAGCTTACTGATCTTGATTTATAAACTTAAAGAAATGAAACTTTGTCCGAGTTGTTTTGGAGAAGTCTTTAATTGGAAAGAGATCTTGACTTTTCACTTTCACTGTATTGGTAGACACACACCTGTCTGTTGCACCTGTGGAAATGCAATTAGTGTTAATTGACCAGCCACACCTGTGTGTACAGATGTGTATTACCTTGTGACATTAGGAATCCTGGTCTGCCATCAAAACCTACAGGAGGTTGGCAGTGACGGGAAAATTGTTTTTGAATACTCCAACTCTTGGCATGGAGTTCTATAATGGTTTTTTATTCTTTCTTACGGCAGTGATGTGAAAGTTAGGACCAAATTCTAAGGTGTGAGAGGTTATTAGGTGAATCAAAATAGTAGTGCCCATAAAGTCATATAGATGTTGTTTCCAGGAATTAACTCAATCTCTGACAATATAATTGTACTAGTTCCCATCTAGTAAACTGATGATTATACATTGTTATCTCTAGACTTAAGACAGGATCTAGAGTGACTCTTATCAACCATACTGGATTTTGTATCTCTAGACTTAAGACAGGATCTAGAGTGACTCTTATCAACCATACTGGATTTTGTATCTCTAGACTTAAGACAGGATCTAGAGTGACTCTTATCAACCATACTGGATTTTGTATCTCTAGACTTAAGACAGGATCTAGAGTGACTCTTATCAACCATACTGGATTTTGTATCTCTAGACTTAAGACAGGATCTAGAGTGACTCTTATCAACCATACTGGATTTTGTATCTCTAGACTTGAGACAGGATCTAGAGTGACTCTTATCAACCATACTGGATTTTGTATCCCTAGACTTGAGACAGGATCTAGAGTGACTCTTATCAACCATACTGGATTTTGTATCTCTAGACTTGAGACAGGATCTAGAGTGACTCTTATCAACCATACTGGATTTTGTATCTCTAGACTTGAGACAGGATCTAGAGTGACTCTTATCAACCATACTGGATTTTGTATCCCTAGACTTGAGACAGGATCTAGAGTGACTCTTATCAACCATACTGGATTTTGTATCTCTAGACTTGAAACAGGATCTAGAGTGACTCTTATCAACCATACTGGATTTTGTATCCCTAGACTTGAGACAGGATCTAGAGTGACTCTTATCAACCATACTGGATTTTGTATCTCTAGACTTGAGACAGGATCTAGAGTGACTCTTATCAACCATACTGGATTTTGTACCTCTAGACTTGAGACAGGATCTAGAGTGACTCTTATCAACCATACTGGATTTTGTATCTCTAGACTTGAAACAGGATCTAGAGTGACTCTTATCAACCATACTGGATTTTGTATCCCTAGACTTGAGACAGGATCTAGAGTGACTCTTATCAACCATACTGGATTTTGTATCTCTAGACTTAGACTTGAGACAGGATCTAGAGTGACTCTTATCAACCATACTGGATTTTGTATCTCTAGACTTGAGACAGGATCTAGAGTGACTCTTATCAACCATACTGGATTTTGTATCCCTAGACTTGAGACAGGATCTAGAGTGACTCTTATCAACCATACTGGATTTTGTATCCCTAGACTTGAGACAGGATCTAGAGTGACCCTTATCAACCATACTGGATTTTGTATCCCTAGACTTAAGACAGGATCTAGAGTGACTCTTATCAACCATACTGGATTTCGTACCTCTAGACATAAGACAGGATCTAGAGTGACTCTTATCAACCATACTGGATTTTGCAGACATTTTCCTGATTTTCACTCCAAATTCTTTTTCCTAAACTTAGATTCAAATTATGTTGATAAATTAGTGCCTTGCTTAAAACAACTTATAAAAGTGTTTTGTCAACAAAAAATAGGCAGACAATTGATTTTTGCTGTTCACTTCTTCCCCTCCATTTTAAATTTGGAAAAATGATTGATTGATAGAACACTGTTGAAGAAAACTGGTTGTAAATGTTTCGGGTTCATGTAGCAATATAGACAGATTATAATGTACTCTAGAAGTGACAGGTTTCTTGGTTAAGTATGTGTACTTTTTATCCCTTAACATTTTTGCCAGTTTGTTATAATGACCTGTTATTATATTTTAAAGTAATTTGACAAATGAAAAATGTAATAAAGAAATGTATTGTACAGGTGTAGATGTAATACAGACAGGTGATTACAAATAATGCACAGGTGTTACTGAAGCTGGACAGGTAGCCACAAAGCCTGATTACAGATGGTGATAAATGCATGTACTCGGGATAACAGGTGCCCTTGGTAGACTGCCACATGTTTATGTAGTGGTTTCCATGGGGTGATGGTATTACAAAACATGATTCAAATTTTGCAGGACCTGGATTCTTCTTGGTGACAGTTATAGTTTCATTAATGTGGAAAATGTAAAAAAAAGACTGATAGATAACTTAATATTTTAGGTATTGATGAAAATGACCTGTCAGTATCTATGATATAGCAATACAAATTTAGGTATTCTCATGTCTGTATTTTTCTGTCTTTGCAGGTCCAGCCACTGTAAGAATGGTTTCTAACACTGGACCGCCTTTACCGATGCCAATGCAGGTTCCTCAGGGTCACATGGTACAACAGATCGTGGACGAGCATGGGATTCTGACACATGTTATTTTATCCCCTCAACCTCCAGGCATGCCTGTACAGCCAATGACGGTAGGATGCTATGTATGTATTTCTGTTTTTCCCCATTTCTCCTCATCAGATTGTCCTGCTGACCGCCTGAATGTCCGGTACGCCTGCCTGTCCTTGCCAGCTAATCGATCCATGTCTGGTCAAAAATTGAACAATCAATCATGACTAGCAATTGGCAGTTACAATGCTTGCTGACTGCCACCTAGCTGCCTTGTGGTCGGTGGGATGTGCTGTTCCTTTCATCTAGCTGCTCTTGTGATTGGTCAATTGGATATATCCTCAGCTGCTTTTCATTGGCCATTTGGATATGCATTTATCTGTTTTGTGACTGGATGATTGGATATGTCTTGTTCATGATTGGGTGATTGGATGTGTTTAATATATGTCTTTTAATTGGTTAGTTGAATGAAGTTGATGTATTAACTAGCCAATATATATTTATATCCATATATGTAATAGTTGGACTTTTTTAGATATCAAACAAATAGCAATATCATTATTACCATATTTTACCTAATAAACACCATATTCCTTTAAGTTCCCTTCCCTGTTCGTTATTTGTAAATTTTTTCACTCTTTTTCAACATGATTTACTTGTGTGCTTTAACTAACTGTAAACATACCTACTTTAGCACTTCTATTTTTTTAGCACTTTTTGCGCAGAAACTATTATGCTAAAATATCATTGTGTAACTGCAATTTACATATGTAAATTTTATAAGAATCATTGTGTTTACCGAATAAAAGAAAGTGAACTTAAATTTCATTGTGCTTTTAGTATGTTTGCAGTATTTTGTTGAAGATTCTGCAAATCTGTCCTTTTCTTCATATTCCAAAACATTTGGGTGCTTATCAGCTGCAGTATGGTATAATGGTCAGCATGTCCCATTTGACACATGAGGTTATTTATATCTTTTCTGGTATCATTGTATGAAATTAAGGAACTTACATTGTGTTACCATTATGGGGCTCTAAAAGTAATAGTATCCATAAGGATAGACCTTAAGTACATGGCAAATGATGTTTCTGTTAGTGAATACTTAAATAAGAGGAACAAACAAGGATTAGATTATCAGTACAAAAAGATCTGACTGAGAGGAAGCAAGTGTTGAATTTAAATTTCAATAACCAAAACTTATATTTTCATGTGTTTTTGTATATTTCCAATTTTCATATTCCTCTTTTTCTTACTTTAAATTCCATTTTATACTATTTTAATGTCACGGTGAAAAAATCTTTCATCAACTGCCTTCCCCCTAAAAAGATCAATTATTTTAGCACATAGGGCAGACTTAGGTCATATGCATGCATCCTTATAGATCTACTGTTTGTAACCTCTGCATGATGAATAAAACCTTATAATACCTTTCATCAGTACCACCAATAACTTAGGACATCAACAAAATCATTAACCTAGTGTTCTGTGTACCAAAACGGCATCAGATGAAAAAAAACTAGTTTTCATTCATATTTTCAGAGGTCTATGATTTTAAGCTCTTCTGAAAAGTACTGATGAGCCAATTTATTACAGGTCAACTGGTTTTTGTTTTTCGAAATGAAGTACTGTACTTGTTTATTATTTACACACTATATTTGAATATTATCCAACCTTAACATTGTATGTCCAAATGTTTGGTTTTATGTATATTATAACTATTGTATAGCTTGTTGATAGAACAGTAGAGAGCCATGTCCTTCTACCCTTTCTCCAATTACAGGAAACAATTTGGTAGCTATTTTCCTACTTAGCAATGTAGAAGTGTTTCAGTATGTTTTCTGTTTGTACAAATTACTTAAGGCAGTACAGGGCATGCCAAGGTGCCTTTCAGGACTGTTTCAGACAGTAGTTAGTTGAGGTTTGGTTCTTCTAGTGTTTCAAACTTTGAATTTTTAAAACAACTAAGATCCTGAAAGTCTTAAAAATGATGACAGGGCTACCTTAGTGTGCCATTTGTCTAAAGTATCATAACCTACACAATGGTAGGGTGATCTCTCATTCTGTCCAGTTAGGTTGAGCAGAATGTGTTTAGTAGTGTTTACATTGACCAGGTGGTAAGGAGGACTGAGTGACTATCACACGTGGTGATATCATTGAAGTAAGGAATATAAAAGGATGCCAATTTGAAGTTAAAAATGCTTCCTACTTCAAACACTTCACCTGTCATATTAGACCTTAATTAGTCAGTTGATTAGCAGTTTCACTCAAAGATAATCCCAGTGAATTGTTACATTATTGTGGTATGCAGTATGTCTCACCACCCTTACTAACTCAAAAAGACAAATATGCTGTGTGCATTCTTAGCCCTGCTTGAACACTATTCTGTCTCAGATGCATGTCTGCAGATTCCTTCCCACTGATTATGTTGCATTACATAGGGAATATATGTCCTTGTCTACTGTAGGTGCAAACAACTAGCAGATGATTCCTGGGTAATTTTTACATAACCTTCAAATATCCTGGCAATGTATCTCAGATGGTGAATGGTTGAATAGTGTCAATTTCTAGAATTCTGAATTGTGAAGAAAGATTTAGCTGGCTGAATTGGGATACCCTTTTCCTTGTAGCAACTTATTTGTTATCATTTTTTCATTCACAAGGAAGAAAATGTGTCTGATATGGTGACAACTACATGGCATCAGTTTAGTCAAGAAGATATCAACACAGCTACAGAAGTAGTTTGATTAGAATCCTAATCTGTCACAGTGACATAACCTCAGATAATTACGATAAAAGTGGCCAGGGTTTTCCAGAATTTCAATACATTTGAAATTCTTGTGTGTAGTAGATTTAGTGAAGGAGATTAAGTCATTTTAATTGTTGAAATCTTCTTAGCTGTTGATTTGTTTTGATAAAGATTTTATTGTTTTTTATAAGTTTGAATGTAAATTTGTAGTAAATTTTTGGGAAATCAGCAGATCGGTGGTTTAGATCTCCCAAAGTTTCTGTGCATTAGTTGTAACTGAGAAGAGACTTAATAGTATTTCTAAGATATCTGTTGATTTGTTTATCATTTTCTGATATTTACTACATGCTATAATGTTTGCATGTTGTTATAGTCATACACTGTGAAGTTAATGCGACACTTTGTCACACGATGTATGTTTTATTGATTTCATCGAAAAATAACTTGCATTCTAAACATTAATCCACAGAAAAATACACTGACTGATTTTTTTTAAACCAACCGATACGTCAGAACAATGCTGCTTGGGCTATTCTCCTGGAGGACTAATAGGATTTTTTAAACTACATACAATTTCAAAGATAAACGAATAATTTCTGTCTAAAAGTTCGACCAGAAATCTGGAGTGGGGGAGGGAAGGAATTTAATTATAGAGGGTGTTACAAAAAGTATATATTAATAACCTATTCTATTTTCTTGGTTGCTCTTAATTTTTCTGCTCTCAAATGTTGAAAATTTGATAATCATCAATTTATTTACTGAGATTCATTGTAAATCTTCTTTGGACATGGAGGGGGAAACCATCAAAACCTACTTGTGATTATGGCTTAACCCTGACTAATTATTGAATGAAAAACGTATGAATTCTGATGTTCAGAAGAAATCACAATTGAAAATAATATTCTTATTGTTTAAAAAAGACAATTGTTATATAGAATGTTTTCTTTTGTGCTTGAACCATTTGTTTTTGTATTTTGTAGGGTGGACCAAACAACAATGCACCTCAGTATTACCAGGGTTATACGCCTCACTATGCCACCCACCCATATCATCACCACACCCACCCGGGGGCGTCGTCACATGTACCCGCAGGAGCACCTACACATCCTCACGGCACCCCACCCCCACCAAGCTGTAGTCTATCCAGTGGACCAGTTCACACTCCAGGTAAGTAATATTACTAAAGGTCATACTTCAAGGTCATACACCAAAAGTAGGAGGAATTTGTCACAAAAGTTGGCAGTTTGTTTCAGACAGGTTGTGTTAGCTGTGACCATGGGTTGTTGCCTATAGCGGCTTTAACACCCTCTAAAGCCATGGATATAATACTGCAAACTGGGATATTTTCATCCCTGTTTAGCTTTTGCCCTTTTTACCCATGAACAGTAAGGGCAAATCTGAGATGGGGGTCGGGGGTGCACTTACATACCCCATTTGATATAATCTTCAGAGGGTGAAATGAAGCACATTTGTATATAATAGAACAAGAGTGAAATTAACCTGTTGCAAAAATATCTCAGTATACATTATGACTTCTTTCTTGTTTAACATATTTCTGTTAAAGTTGTAATCTGGTTAGGTGTATACCTGTCCAGAAAATATGTATCTCATGTTATTGTGATAACAGGATGATATCAATAATGAAGTGACATTTCACACTCACAGATTATATTGATCACGATGTCACAATGGAAACCATATGTTTGGATCTTCAGCTAATTTAACATGACTAAAGTTTGAAATAGAAAAAAACACTCCGCAGTATTTGCTAAGATTATTGTGTGTAATAAAAAGATGGTCAGATGGCACAGTGGTAATGCACTTGTCTTTCATCTGACTGTCCAGGGTTTGATTCCTCTACTGGATGCAAAAAGGTAGGAGGTAACTGTTTGACCACATAAATTTTTTCCCCACAACCGTATTGGTTTGTAGGTAGGGGGTGTAGGGTTTCTCCCAGGTAGGGGGTAACTTGCACAACCATATTGGTTTTTACCCTAGGTAGGGGGTTACATGTATGACCACATAGGGTTTCCCCCAGGTTTGCACAACCGTTTTTTTACCCTAGGTAGGGAGTAACATGTATGACCACATAGGGTTTCCCCCAGGTAGGGGTAACCTGCACAACCGTATTGGTTTGTACCCTAGGTAGGGGGTAACATGTATGACCACGTAGGGTTTCTCCCAGGTAGGGGGTAACTTGCACAACCATATTGGTTTTTACCCTAGGTAGGGGGTTACATGTATGACCACATAGGGTTTCCCCCAGGTAGGGGGTAACCTGCACAACCGTATCGGTTTTTACCCTAGGTAGGGGGTAACATGTATGACCACATAGGGTTTCCCCCAGGTAGGGGGTAACCTGCACAACCGTATCGGTTTTTACCCTAGGTAGGGAGTAACATGTATGACCACATAGGGTTTCTCCCAGGTAGGGGGTAACTTGCAGGTTTTTACCCTAGGTAGGGGTAATGTATGACCACATGCACAACCATATTGGTTAACATGTATGACCACATAGGGTTTCCCCCAGGTAGGGGTAACCTGCACAACCATATTGGTTTTTACCCTAGGTAAGGAGTAACATGTATGACCACATAGGGTTTCCCCCAGGTAGGGGGTAACCTGCACAACCATATTGGTTTTTACCCAAGGAAGGGGGTAACATGTATGACCACATAGGGTTTCCCGCAGGTAGGGAGTAACTTGCACAACCATATCGGTTTTTACCCTAGGGAGAGGGTAACATGTATGACCACATAGGGTTTCCCCCAGGTAGGGGGTAACCTGCACAACCGTATCGGTTTTTACCCTAGGTAGGGAGTAACATGTATGACCACATAGGGTTTCCCCCAGGTAGGGGTAACCTGCACAACCATATTGGTTTTTACCCTAGGTAGGGAGTAACATGTATGACCACATAGGGTTTCCCCCAGGTAGGGGGTAACCTGCACAACCATATTGGTGTTTACCCAAGGTAGGGGGTAACATGTATGACCACATAGGGTTTCCCTCAGGTAGGGAGTAACTTGCACAACCATATCGGTTTTTACCATAGGGAGAGGGTAACATGTATGACCACATAGGGTTTCCCCCAGGTAGGGGGTAACCTGCACAACCATATTGGTTTTTACCCAAGGTAGGGGGTAACATGTATGACCACATAGGGTTTTACCCAGGTAGGGGGTAACCTGCACAACCATATTGGTTTTTACCCAAGGTAGGGGGTAACATGTATGACCACATAGTGTTTTACCCAGGTAGGGGGTAACCTGCACAACCATATTGGTTTTTACCCAAGGTAGGGGGTAACATGTATGACCACATAGTGTTTTACCCAGGTAGGGGGTAACCTGCACAACCATATTGGTGTTTACCCTAGGTAGGGGGTAACATGTATGACCACATAGGGTTTCCCCCAGGTAGGGGGTAACCTGCACAACCATATTGGTTTTTACCCAAGGTAGGGGGTAACATGTATGACCACATAGGGTTTTACCCAGGTAAGGGGTAACATGCCCAACCTCCTAGGGTTTTTTTCTGGCTTCTTTCGGTTTCCTCCCACTGTTAGACCCTCAGCATGTCTACACCTGGGCCAATAGAGTGATTAGTATAAATGGAATATATTGTTTTGCAATTGTTTTAAAAGAAAAAGGTGTATATTTAAAGGAATTCAGTTGGTTTTTTTTTATTTTAATTTAATTTTGAAATTTGCCACAAATTCTTAGACTTAATTGCTTCACTTATGAAATGGAAACTCATGTCAGATCATGTTTATATACCTTCAGGATAAAAGTAGAGATCATATCATAGGGAAAGTCAAGGTTGGAAAAACACTTACAATAAATTGTGATCAAGATTGAAAATAAAAAGGTCACAGGTTATTTAAATAAGAAAATCAACAAGATCAACAAGTACCTTCTTCATTGGAAACAATCAGCTTTGCCTTTCAGCCTTACTGAAATAGCAGCCTTTTAAATCATATAAAATGGCGAGATGTATTATTTATTTGAAGCTCCAAAATGTGTTTTTCAATTGTCTGCCTAACTTATTGAACTCTTCTGTGGTCTGCGGTAAGAACAGGTGTAAAGGGGAATTCCCTTGTGATGTCATTTCCTGTGTAAATATCAAGCATATGGGTGACACATCAGCAGAGATAAAGTAACAGACTTAGTATAGATAATAATGACAGCTGTAAAGATCTACTGAATAATCTGTCATTTTTGGACTTATCTAGAACAAACCTACTTAACTTGCACCATTATTTTCTTGTTGCCAAGGGTGATTTTGATCAGGTAAGGCTGTCTATTTTCACTTTAGGACTCCTCACTGAAGCAATCAACATGTATTATATTGCTGACATACAGCACAGTTGTTTAGGATCTGAATGAAATTCCAATGCTTACACAAGCATGAAGGGATTCTGTCTCAGTTTCTGTATGACCCATTATGTAAAAACCACTATTCATTGCGTGACACAGTTTGTCACAGACTCTGAATGCCTTTTCTGTATAAGCAATCAGGGTCATTCTATAAATAGGCCCAGGTCATGTACCTTTACATTTACCTGTACAAGGCTATACACAGAGAGTCTAATCACTACTGATACTGTGGCCTGTAACTGTAAAAATAAAGTGATATCTCTAATGACCTTCAATATTTGCCTGGATCAGATATCGTTTCAATCTCATGTTTTTGCTATGTCACAGTTACAAACTGAGAACTTTTATATCACTAAATTAAATCTAGATCACATTGTGTTAGCACAACAATCATGGTGATTTTTTTCATTTATTTTTGCTTAAAATTAGGATGGAGATACAAATATATTCTATTCTTAATTGTCTGACTTTAATTTTTAATTAAACTGAGGTCCAGTTGTATTAGGGTGTTGTATTTATTTGAGTTGTTAAAGGCTCAAATGGAGTTTTCACTTAAATTTAACTGTATCTATATTTAGTTTGGCACTTTTGAAGACTTGTTTAACTGATGTAATATTCCTTGTTTGACTCTTTTTGAAGCAAGGTATAAGAAAAGAAATCTCTGACATCTTAAAAATTACTCCACTTTCACTCCATCTAGTAAAAACTGGACAATTCAGATTCATCAACATTAAATGAGGTTACCTTGTCTACCAGTATCCCTTGACATTATTTAAGTAGTCCAGAAAAAGGAGAAAAAATAAATAAAAATACCTTGTTTCAGCCTTGTTAAAAATTCAGAAATCACCTTGAATTGATGTCGCAAGGAAATAATTTTCCCATAAAATGCTTGAGAACAGAATTTTAAGGTCATGTAACCCGAAGAGTGCATTAAATCCAGTTACAAACTAATTATATACTTAATTTTCCCCCCTCCAAATTAACACCAAATAACACCATCATTAGCTTGTGGGACCAAGCACAGGACATGTATTTCTTACATAATACTCTGTACATTGGTGAGTGAGTTGGTGAGTGATGACTTTGTATAACTTTGTAATACTCAGTACACTGGTTAGTGATGACTTTGTATAACTTGAGTAATACTCAGTACGCTGGTTAGTGATGACTTTGTATAACTTTGTAATACTCAGTGCACTGCTTAGTGATGACTTTGTATAACTTGAGTAATACTCAGTACACTGGTTAGTGATGACTTTGTATAACTTTGTAATACTCAGTACACTGCTTAGTGATGACTTTGTATAACTTTGTAATACTCGGTACGCTGCTTAGTGATGACTTTGTATAACTTTGTAATACTCAGAACACTGGTTAGTGATGGCTTTGTATAACTTTGTAATATTCAGAACACTGGTTATTGATGACTTTGTATAACTTTGTAATACACAGTATGCTGGTTAGTGATGACTTTGTATAACTTTGTAATACTCAGAACACTGGTAAGTGATGGCTTTGTATAACTTTGTAATACTCGGTACGCTGGTTAGTGATGGCTTTGTATAACTTTGTAATACACAGTATGCTGGTTAGTGATGACTTTGTATAACTTTGTAATACTTGGTACACTGGTTAGTGATGACTTTGTATAACTTTGTAATACACAGTATGCTGGTTAGTGATGACTTTGTATAACTTTGTAATACTCAGTACGCTGGTTAGTGATGACTTTTATAACTTTGTAATACTCAGTATGCTGGTTAGTGATGACTTTGTATAGCTTGAGTAATACTCAGTACGCTGGTTAGTGATGACTTTGTATAACTTTGTAATACTCAATACACTGGTTAGTGATGACTTTGTATAACTTAGTAATACTCAGTACGCTGGTTAGTGATGACCACTTTCAATTCTGATGCTTTGCTCTTCGTTTTAGACTCTAAATATCAATGTTCAGCACTACAGCACATTTTTGATATTTTTATCAGTTTTAATAATAAAACTACATATAAGTACAGAGAGTAGGTGATCAACAAAACAAAATCATACAATCTTAAATCCCACAATATTTCAGAAAAATATGGGTATAAAAACCTACAGTATTGAGGCCAGCAATGATCCCTGGGATATGTTTATTCTCTTATCTCTTGTCATGTTACTACCAGGACTTGCCCAGTAAAGGAATGCTAAGTTCATTTAAAGGTCAAAAACATAAAATATGTAAACAAAAGATTTGCTTTAGTATTCATTTCATGATATTAGAATATGAAAACATTATTTGAAAACTTCCTAAAACAATTCATTTGTCTGTAGAATGTTTATGTTGTTGCCTGGTAATTTAACACCATCAGTAATACCATGGCAACCCTACGGTAATGGGAAGTGAAATAACTGAATTAAATTGATGTTATTCAATGTAGGTTAAGTCAACCATTCATACACAACTGGAATTCTTGAGAATGCTGTAGGAAATGTGTTCTCATTCCAAAAAAAAAAATTACTAGAGTGGTTGAAGGTCAAGGTGATTTAGGAAGTATTTAGGTTCCCTTGAATAAATAGCTGATGCATTAGATTCCAGTTCTAATGATCCAACCAGAAGGGAGTAGTAAGTCGAACAGCACTTTACCATGTGTGTGGGAGAGGACGCACACCGTTCCTTACAGTCAATATCTATGTTACATAACACATCAATATTACTTCATTATACACTTGAATTATGTAATGATTGAAACTGTTGAGTTACATTACATTTTAGACCACTTACATTACACATACAAATTTCATTTTTAAGAGATTATTGTGAGTTAAAATTTTAGTATAATGTTGAACAGCATGGTATGGCCATTGCTTTCTAAGTCAGTTTGTTTTGTTACCTAGGGGATAGATACAGATAACTTACTGTTTAGTTACCTAGGGGATAGATACAGATAGCTTACATGGCTTCTGGTTGGTTGAGGTAGCTGACATGAGTTTTTATTGACATTTTTATGTAAGCATTTTCTCCATCAATCTAATTTTGTCTATACTTTGTGGTAAAAGGTATTTTTCAGATTACTCCTGTTTCTTGCCCATATCCAGATTTTTATATGTCGATCGACGATGGGTCATATGTTATACCCTACACTCTCCATTTGTTCTCTTCGTTTGTAAACTCTTCATTTTTAGTGCTCTCTTACCTTTATTAATAAACAAATTTTAATGAAACTTATTATAAATAATTTCATGTCTCTTGTTGGCAAATATTGGCAATGTGAAGATATTATGTTCAACACCTTTCAATTTGATATGGCAATACAAGAATTGAAGCAATTTCACATGTATCACAAGTTTTTCATGTGACCCCATATATTCAGGGTAATGCCTAATTTATTTTTTCTTATGATATTAGTCTTGTTCAGAGATCTCTGTTGGTACTCCACTAGTTTTTTTTTCCTACATTGTAAGCTTTATTGTCATGACATCAAGTTGTGTTTTCCTGAACTGCATATGTAATTGCCCCTCATTGTTTATAGGTTAACTCTCCAGTATACTGTCTCTCACACAGATTAGACAGGTCAATCTGACCAGTATACTGTCTCTCACACAGATTAGACATATCTAGTATACTGTATCACAGTGTCAGATAAGACAGGTTATTCTGATCAGTATACTGTCTCTCACACAGATTAGACAGGTCAATCTGACCAGTATACTGTCTCTCACACAGATTAGACAGGTCAATCTGACCAGTATACTGTCTCTCACACAGATTAGACAGGTCAATCTGATCAGTATACTGCTTCACACTTGGTGTCAGATTAGACAGGGTTATCTGACCAGTATACTGTCTCTCACACAGATTAGACAGGTCAATCTGACCAGTATACTGTCTCTCACACAGATTAGACAGGTCAATCTGACCAGTATACTGTCTCTCACACAGATTAGACAGGTCAATCTGACCAGTATACTGTCTCTCACACAGATTAGACAGATTAAACAGTGTAGTATACTGTATCACAGTGTCAGATAAGACAGGTTATTCTGATCAGTATATTTTCTCTCACAGATTAGACAGGTCAATCTGATCAGTATACTGCTTCACACTTGGTGTCAGATTAGACAGGTTAATCTGACCAGTATACTGTGTCTCACTTGGTGTCAGATTAGACAGGTTAATCTGACCAGTATACTGTGTCTCACTTGGTGTCAGATTAGACAGGTTAATCTGACCAGTATACAGTGTCTCACTTGGTGTCAGATTAGACAGGTTAATCTGACCAGTATACTGTGTCTCACTTGGTGTCAGATTAGAATAAGTCCAGTGGTATATTATAGTTTTAACAGGTAGTTGAGGAGTTTATCTAAATGTATTACATCTTGGCAGTTGAAGAGTAATTAGAACTGAATGTATTGATACTGAACATACAATCCTGTTGCTGTAGGCTGTGGTGACAGGTGTAATTATTGATCAGTATAATGGCTTGTCTCGCCCAGATGACCTTTTGGCAGGAAATGTCAAGCTTAGGTAAATGCAGTGATTAAAATCAATCACTTTGATTTACCAGTCACAATACATCATTTTCTTTCTAGTCCAATATCCTTAGTTTAATCCTAGGTTACCATATATATTTTTATTTGCATAACTATACTTGTTTTAATAGCTGTTTGTGTCAAGTTCAAGAGAGAAACAAAACCTTTCTCTATGTAAAAAAAAACAATATTGTTAGTCATATGTGATTAGCTTTCTTGGAAACAAGCGAAAATTTCACATAAAGAAAATAGTGTCTATCTGTTAAATGATATTTACATAGTGAACCTTCTGATTTATGTACAAACATTTATCCACTCATCAAACCATCCACTTAATGTACAGACATTGATCCACTCATCAAACCATCCACTTAATGTACAGACATTGATCCACTTATCAAACCATCCACTTAATGTACAGACATTGATCTACTGATCAAACCATCCACTTAATGTACAGACATTGATCTACTGATCAAACCATCCACTTAATGTACAGACATTGATCCACTCATCAAACCATCCACTTGATGTACAGACATTGATCCACTCATCAAACCATCCACTTAATGTACAGACATTGATCTTCTGATCAAACCATCCACTTAATGCACAGACTAAACCATTCATGTACAGACATTGATCCACTCATCCAACCATCCACTTAATGTACAGACATTGATCCACTCATCAAACAATCCACTATATGTACAGACATTGATCCACTTATCAAACTATCCACTTATGTACAGACATTGATCTATTGATCAATATGTATACTGGTGATTGATTTTGGATTTTTTTCAAACTTTTTTCTAGGACCAAGTCAACAAAGTTCAATGGAGAACAGAACAAATCGGCAGAGAGAGAAAGTACGGAAAAAGTATTATCAGAGACTGGAGGAAGGATTTTACAACCAAAGGCCACCTCCCCGGCGATCTACTAAGCCTAAAGGTAAGATTAAAGTTACATATCTAATAACTATATTCAGTCAAGCCAAACTTTAAAGGTCAAAGTGATACCTAAACTCCAGTAGAGGTCAAGGTCATGACCATTATAGAGCTTATGGTTATGGTCATATTAACCTCATCCACTGAAAGGCCAAAAGGCAGTGATAGTGGATGTGAAATAGATAAATAAATGAAATAGATAGTTATATTAAGTGTAAAGTTGAGGTCAGGATAGTTATATTAAGTGTAAAGTTGAGGTCAGGATAGTTATATTAAGTGTAAAGTTGAGGTCAAAGTCAAGTCAAAGTCATACCTTATTTTAATGTTTAATATATATTTGAGATCAGAGTTATGCTAAATTGATTAGAGGACAACACCATACACATAAAAAAAAACAAAGCCATTATCGTTTTCCTTTTTAAGCTAATTGAAACACAGTTATGGTTTCAGCCTATTGTCACATCACCTTGAAATAGATGTTAGTACTCCAGCTAGCTTTGCGATTGCTTCAAATTGTCTAACGATTTACCTGCAACCCTTGTTAGCAATGGTGTGCTATAAGTAGTGTTGCCATCTTTCAAAACAGTATCATTCTTGCATACGGTCACAATGAGACAAACAAGTATTATATCAAAAACTTACCTAAATAGACAGGCTAGGCATTCTTGTCACTATTCAGAATGAGGTTTGCATCAGTCACAAACTAGCATTGTTCAGGGTTGGAGTTAATTCTCCAAGATGGGACAAAATGGCTTAACGCAACGAATTAGGGAATCACTGACATCTGTTATGTCTGAATTCTGAAAATACCATTACATCTTTACAAAAATAATTCATAATTTTTTCTTGGTTACATATTTGCAGTAGGCGTTTTTTGAGGGGAGGGGAACAGAGAATTCCGCGGAAATAGTTATCAACTTCTTCGGAGATGAAATTTTGGCTAGAGATATAAAACTATTGTAATGAGACAATACAAGTAAAATGGGAAAAAAACCTGGAACCTGTCATGATAGTAATAAATCATCATAGTTGAGTTAAGTTATGTTAACACACTGCCAAAACAATCCATTATTAGACAATATATACCAGCACCACGTCCAGTTCAAACTCATTCATCACTCTTTTCTAGATGCACAGACCTGCCATGGGTCATTTAGTGACAGATGTGCTGTGATAGGAGTTACTTCCCTTGTGTTTTACGCTGGAGGAAAAAAAGGGGGGTGTCAAATGATTTAAAAGATACCTCATGTTTCAATCCTCTGTTTAAAGCATTTTCCTCTTTGTATTAATGATTAGATAGAGGCAGGGGGATGGGGAAATTGAGAATGATTTTTTTCATCTTCAATGTTCAAAATCAGAATAATTCAAAATCACTCTCAATTCCTACATAGTTATTTCCCTTAGTTGTCAGGGGTCAAACCAGTTCAAAATTTGGGTGTATGCTACCTGGCTTAATGCCAGGACATAACCAGGTATTTAGCTTTCAGTGATCAGTATGCACATGTGCCTTCTGTAAGATAGTCGCTCAAGGCAAGCAGTCACTCGCTGGTATTCTTGGGCTACATATCATGGTAACAGTGGGTTGAGCCTAAACTTTAAATTTGGATTGATTCATTCATTTTAAAGAAATTTGACTGGCTAGGATGTGAGGAGACATGAGGGAGATATCTTGTCTACTAGCAAGATCTTTTTTATCTGCTAAGATCAACTGATGGTTACCTGTGATGACCAAACAAGATATTGAAAAGATAACTATTTATAGTCCTGATTGATGGTCAATTTTCAGACAAAACAAAATAGACAATTGCTTACTCACATTGTAACCACTTAAAATGTTCTGTTCCATTTTACCATTGGTATAATATAAAAGGGTTTATAAGTGGAACTGAGCATTGTTTAATCGTCTTTCTAGTAAGGCTTACTTAACATACAAGATATGTTACCGATGCTGTTGCTCTTTGCTACTGTCTTTGCCAGCATGGCTGTGTTGTATCTATAACATCAGATGCTCAAATACCATAAAGTCTGTGTGTATCCCATCATGTGAGATATAGATTGAGGGTTGCAAAATCATTTCCGGGAACTTCTATTTGGCAAATGTCCAAACCAGATCCGAAATTGGTCCAACAGAGAGCCTTGTTAAAGAAAAACAGGAGTATGTTCACAGGTGGTATAGCACTGCAGGGAAAGTCAAGGTATACTCTAAATGTGTTGTCAGACACTCACCTGTAATACTGTACAGGTGTTACACTTGTGAATGTATACACAGGTGTTACACTTGTGAATGTATACACAGGTGTTACACTTTTAAAGGTGAACACAGGTGTTATATTTTAAAGATGTACACAGGTATTACTTATGTAAAGGTATACAGAAGTGTTACACCCGTAAAGGTGTACATGTGTGTTATACTTGTAAAGGTGAACACAGGTATAACTGATGTAAAGGTATACAGAAGTGTTACACCGGTAAAGGTGTATACACTTGTTACACCCATAAAGGTATACACAGATGTTACATTTGTAAACTCAAATATCACACTTGTAGAGGTGTACACAAGTATACCACTTGTGTACATCTTTATACTTATATCGTATACACTTGTAAATGTATGCACAGGTGTGTCACTTATGATAAAAGTGTACACAATGTTATAGTTGTAAAGGTTCACACATGTGTTATACTTGTATTGTATACACAGGTGTTATAGTTGTAAAGGTGTACACGTGTGTTATAGTTGTAAAGGTGTACACGAGTGTTACACTTGTAAAGGTGTACACGGATGTTATAGTTGTAAAGGTGTACTCGGGTGTTATTGTTGTAAAGGTGTACACGGATGTTATAGTTGTAAAGGTGTACATGGATGTTATAGTTGTAAAGGTGTACACGGATGTTATAGTTGTAAAGTTGTACACAGTTGTTATAGTTGTAAAGGTGTACACAGGTGTTATAGTTGTAAAGGTGTACACAGGTGTTATAGTTGTAAAGGTGTACACAGGTGTTATAGTTGTAAAGGTGTACACGGGTGTTATAGTTGTAAAGGTGTACACGGGTGTTACACTTGTAAAGGTGTACACAGGTGTTATAGTTGTAAAGGTGTACACGAGTGTTACACTTGTAATTGTGTTCTCAGGTGTTACACTTGTAAAGGTTTACTCAGGTGTTTGTAGATTAAGGATGTAATCCTTGTAAGTGCACACAAGTGTTAGTTTTTTAAAGGCTTAACCTTACATGTTTGATATAGGAAATCCACTACTTGCAGCCTGATGTTGTTGGAGTGTGTACTGTTCAATGAAATGTAAGAAAACTGGGGCCATCAAAATGACCTGAAGGATGTCAGTAATAAATCCAAATTATATGTTATAGCTATATTTTTTCAGTTAACATTGCGAGTGAGGTTCTGTTTTTTTATTGAGGATGGGAAACATCAGAAATTCTTGGTCATAAAGTGATTATTATGGAGCAGTGTTATGTTACGTAGGTACATTGAGCCTTAAGGCTGACTGTAACTTGTACTATTAGTCATACACTCTGTCTACAAATTCTGATGAGTTGGCAAATATTTTATCACATATGGCCCTAGTTTATTTATTTAGTCTTGCCCTAAAATGTTTCATGTGAATTTGTAAAATTAACAATCTAATGAACTGTAAAGATATGTGAAATCTAAAAGACAATATATCAAAATAAAACGTTTGATTAATATTTTACATAATTATCAAGAATGGTAAAGAATAAGAACTTTGAAAAAGATAGTGGTGAATATCCAGGAGTATCTGTAAAAGGAACATTTACAGGGATAGAAATCAAGGAGTATCTGTAAAAGGGAACATTTACAGGGATAGAAATCAAGGATTATCTATAAAAGGGAACATTTACAGGGATGGAAATCAAGGAGTATCTGTAAAAGGAACATTTACAGGGATAGAAATCAAGGAGTATCTGTAAAAGGAAACATGTACAGGGATAGAAATCAAGGAGTATCTGTAAAAGGAACATTTACAGGGATAGAAATCAAGGAGTATCTGTAAAAGGAACATTTACAGGGATAGAAATCAAGGAGTATCTGTAAAAGGAACATTTACAGGGATAGAAATCAAGGAGTATCTATAAAAGGGAACATTTACAGGGATAGAAATCAAGGAGTATCTGTAAAAGGAACATTTACAGGGATAGAAATCAAGGAGTATCTGTAAAAGGAACATTTACAGGGATAGAAATCAAGGAATATCTATAAAAGGGAACATTTACAGGGATGGAAATCAAAGAGTATCTGTAAAAGGAAACATTTACAGGGATAGAAATCAAGGAGTATTTGTAAAAGGAACATTTACAGGGATAGAAATCAAGGAGTATCTGTAAAAGGGAACATTTACAGGGATGGAAATCAAGGAGTATCTGTAAAAGGAACATTTACAGGGATAGAAATCAAGGAGTATCTGTAAAAGGAACATTTACAGGGATAGAAATCAAGGAGTATCTGTAAAAGGAACATTTACGGGGATGGAAATCAAGGAGTATCTGTAAAAGGGAACATTTACAGGGATAGAAATCAAGAATTATCTATAAAAGGGAACATTTACAGGGATGGAAATCAAGGAGTATCTATAAAAGGGAACATTTACAGGGATAGAAATCAAGGAGTATCTGTAAAAGGAAACATTTACAGGGATAGAAATCAAGGAGTATCTGTAAAAGGAACATTTACAGGGATAGAAATCAAGGAGTATCTGTAAAAGGAACATTTACAGTGTTGGAAATCAAGGAGTATCTGTAAAAGGGAACATTTACAGGGATGGAAATCAAGGAATATCTATAAAAGGGAACATTTACAGGGATAGAAATCAAGGAGTATCTATAAAAGGAAACATTTACAGGGATAGAAATCAAGGAGTATCTATAAAAGGGAACATTTACAGGGATAGAAATCAAGGAGTATCTGTAAAAGGGAACATTTACAAAGGGAACATTTACAGGGATAGAAATCAAGGAGTATCTGTAAAAGGGAACATTTACAGGGATGGAAATCAAGGATTATCTATAAAAGGGAACATTTACAGGGATAGAAATCAAGGAGTATCTGTAAAAGGAACATTTACAGGGATGGAAATCAAGGAGTATCTATAAAAGGGAACATTTACAGGGATAGAAATCAAGGAGTATCTGTAAAAGGAACATTTACAGGGATAGAAATCAAGGAGTATCTGTAAAAGGGAACATTTACAGGGATAGAAATCAAGGAGTATCTGTAAAAGGAAACATTTACAGGGATAGAAATCAAGGATTATCTGTAAAAGGAAACATTTACAGGGATAGAAATCAAGGAGTATCTGTAAAAGGAAACATTTACAGGGATAAAAATCAAGGAGTATTTGTAAAAGGAACATTTACAGGGATGGAAATCAAAGAGTATCTGTAAAAGGGAACATTTACAGGGATGGAAATCAAGGATTATCTATAAAAGGGAACATTTACAGGGATGGAAATCAAGGAGTATCTATAAAAGGGAACATTTACAGGGATAGAAATCAAGGAGTATCTGTAAAAGGAACATTTACAGGGATAGAAATCAAGGAGTATCTGTAAAAGGAACATTTACAGGGATAGAAATCAAGGAGTATCTGTAAAAGGAAACATTTACAGGGATGGAAATCAAGGAGTATCTATAAAAGGGAACATTTACAGGGATAGAAATCAAGGAGTATCTGTAAAAGGAACATTTACAGGGATAGAAATCAAGGAATATTATAAAAGGGAACAGGGATGGAAATCAAAGAGTATCTGTAAAAGGAAACATTTACAGGGATAGAAATCAAAAGGGAACATTTAAATAGAAATCAAGGAACATTTACAGGGATAGAAATCAAGGAGTATCTGTAAAAGGGAACATTTACAGGGATATAAATCAAGGAGTATCTGTAAAAGGAACATTTACAGGGATAGAAATCAAGGAGTATCTGTAAAAGGAACATTTACAGGGATAGAAATCAAGGAGTATCTGTAAAAGGGAACATTGCTGTAAACTAATTGGGTTTCAATTTTCTTCTGCAAGTGTAATGACACTATTTCTCAGCAACTTTAGTGATTGTAATATCCCAGTAACTATAGTGATAGTAGTATATCTGTAATGATAGTGATTATAATATCTCTGTAACTGTAGTGATAGTGATGTCCATATAATTATGGTGATGGTGATGTCCATTTAACTGTGTTGAATGTAATATAGATGATATAATGGTAACTGTTGCAGTAGTTACTGCTATACCCCTATATCATTTTTAGGAAAAAAGTTAAAAAAAAAAAAAAGGAATTAATATAATATATACAAATACATAATCATTTATCAGTAAAATAACCAGGACTTGGGAAATTTGATCCTTCACTTTTTCTGTGTTACCTGTGTAACACCTGTTGATTGCCATTCATATGTGGTTTAAATCACCTGTCTTTTCCAATTCTTCTGTCGAGTCATGTTTAAATCCAGACAGTAAAACCACAAGTATGTCTAGAATAAAACTCACACTTTCCCCACAAAAAGTCGTGGTAGGCCTTGGTCAATAGGGGATGTACCTGGCTGTCAGCAGGTTGGTAAAGGTCATCGGGTACTCATTCAGAGGTGAAAATCTGGGATTTTTTCTTTTTGTGGATTTTCAGATATGAAAATAATAAATTAAGCTTGCTATTTTAACACTTCTGGATATCAGTCAGTGTAGAAGAGAAAATTATTTATTTTATTTTTTAATTTCCTTTCATATCAAATTAATTTTTTCCAAGTTTATTGTCATTCTACTTCACTGAAAAAAAATGAGAAAGTTTCATTTCCATAAACAACTGATACAATAAAGACATGCTGAATTTTTCTCCTGATAGAACTGATAACAGTGATGATGAAAAATCTACTGGCAGGAAATGTTTTCAACCATTAATTCATATATTTATATATATTTCAATGAATTGAATCAAGCATAAATATTTCATTAGAAATTTTTTTTTATCCTTAGGGGTTGGGTCATTTTTTTTGTTTTTTTTTTTCATCCCACTAAATAATTTTGCTAAGTTTATCATGAATTGATATTTTTAAGATGTAAGGATTCCATAATAAATTAGACACTATTTTTTTTCATGAAACTTTCATCCACTTGTGTTAACATGTTTAGGTCTTCTCAGGGCTTGCCAGAATCTCGGTCAATGACATGCACCTCGATGATATTTATCACGTGCCAGTCACAAACCACTGAATCATTCTTCATGAAGAGTTGTTATGATCTGGAGACAAACGTTCCCTACACTGGCTCGTTACTCTATTGATTGGAGGATCTTTCGTCTTTCCAATTTCTTGATGCCTAATGTGATATTGCAATTTTCATATTATTCTCTAAACTTTATGTTCAAGTGTTTTTGTGTAATCTTGTTGTTTTTGTTTTTTCAAATGATTTTATAATTTCTATTAAAATATTATAATGAAAATAAAATGTATGCATTATGCTATGTAGCTACTGTTCTGATGATTCAGGGGCACATGACATATGTCTGTTGTATAACATTTATGATCTGCTGATCAAAACCTTAATTTACTTTGATTTCTTAACAATGTATAATTACATCATATTATTGTCTTGTTCTGGATTTTTAACAAATTTAATATAACCTTTTCGATTTCAAATCTCATCAATGTAACATCCTGCTGTACATAGTTCCATGTCTCACTGAGTCCTCTAGTGCACTGTTTCCTGACATACTTTCTGCCAATGACTTAATGAACTTTCAACAAGCAGATCCTAACCTATTTAGTAGTTTATATAATGTGTGTGAATTTTATTTAGAGGAAACAGATTAATAGAATTAAAATAAAAAGGTTGGGAACAGAATTTATATTAAAAGATTGGGAGCAGCAACATGTTCAGCCAGGTGGAGAAAAGCTCTTGAAACTGATACTGTTGTGTTGATCACAGAATAAATAAAACAGGATATCAAATTTCTAACACATTTACTGTCAACTTCTAATGGCTGCACCAGAACAAAACAGACATATCCCTTCATCTCTCTCCTCTGGGAATGTTAGTGTGTACATTACTTTTGTTATCTACTGTTACAGTATTCCTGAAATCATTTCTAATGCAACATTTAAACAGCTTGATCTGGCAAAGAAAAACATTTCCTTTGTGTAAGAAAACATTTATTTGTGCAGATAAGTTAATAAAAAAATATGTGAAAAAAAGTAGTAATAAAAAATATGTGAAAAAAAGTAGTACCTCGCACATCATTTTAGAGAAGTTTAGTGATGGGAATTTTCATGTTAACACCATCACAGATATGGGTATCTAGTTCTAACAATATAACACAAACTAAAGCATTAGTGAGAACATTCAGGATAATTGTAATAATCATAAATGAGAATATGTACACAGTAGATTCTTACAAAGTTTTTTTTTTTGAGAGGGGGAGGGGGCACCATATACATCATTTTAATTGTTTTACTCATATTTGGTTCCATTGTTACATCAATGTCATTTTTTTTAGGTTTGAATTGTTTTTAATGATTAATTATCTAAATTTACAGTAAATGGAGAGATCCAGCCAGGAAGCATAACCAACACACCCCCAGTAGACACAGGACAGGACCTAGAAGAAGAAAGGAAGATCATTCAACACCAATTATCTAACATGCCTGAACCAGGGGTAGGTCAGAAAAACAGCCCTAGAATGTTAGAACCAGGGGTAGTTCAGAAAAACAACACTAGAATGTTAGAACCAGGGGTAGGTCAGAAAAACAGCCCTAGAATGTTAGAACCAGGGGTAGTTCAGACAAACAACACTAGAATGTTAGAACCAGGGGTAGGTCAGACAAACATCCCTAGAATGTTAGAACCAGGGGTAGGTCAGAAAAACAGCCCTAGAATGTTAGAACCAGGGGTAGGTCAGAAAAACAGCCCTAGAATGTTAGAACCAGGGGTAGGTCAGAAAAACAACACTAGAATGTTAGAACCAGGGGTAGGTCAGAAAAACAGCCCTAGAATGTTAGAACCAGGGGTAGGTCAGAAAAACAACACTAGAATGTTAGAACCAGGGGTAGATCAGAAAAACAACACTAGAATGTTAGAACCAGGGGTAGGTCAGAAAAACAACACTAGAATGTTAGAACCAGGGGTAGGTCAGAAAAACAACACTAGAATGTTAGAACCAGGGGTAGTTCAGACAAACAACACTAGAATGTTACCAGGGGTAGGTCAGAAAAGCAACACTAGAATGTTAGAACCAGGGGTAGTTCAGACAAACAACACTAGAATGTTAGAACCTTGATATTTTTGTACTTACCAGTAATTCTCCTGACTTTATTACAGGTAACAGAAGTGGAAGCAAGAAGTGCCTTAATTCACCTGGCACCACCAGAATATGATCAGAATGAGTTTGTGATAGAAGCAGCGGAGTTCCAGTATGAGCTTCTGTTGTCTGATAAAGGAAAGGATGGCAAATATAAGTTGGTCTACTCGTAAGTAAAAGTCCTATACAAAGAGGGCCGAGACCTGAGTTTTAAATTAGATTGATTTCACTTCACCCAGGAATGCTTCAGACCAAATTTGGGCAATATCTGTTCATTTCTACAGGAGGACTAGGATTTTTAAACAAAAGAGGCATATTGCCTGTATCGCTCACTTATCAAAATTGATTCCTCTTCACCCAAGAATGCTTCAGACCAAATTTCAGCAACAGACTTTAATTCCTACAGGAGTAGTAGGATGTAAGAGAATTTACTCTATCATTGTCTTTAGTTTGGAAAACAGTAATTCTAGAAATAGTCAGTTGAACAAATTGAAATATATTGCTTTTTCTTTAACATTCCCTTTGACAAAAATAAAGTAATGGAACTTTTGATGTAGAGAACGTAAGGCAGAGCAAAAGAAACAGAGTTTATCTAGCAATTTAGGTAATGTGTTAGGATTTCAAATACCTTGCAAGTATTGAATTTTTAGGGCAAACTTGGCCCTGATGTGCAGTTGCTGGCAATAATCTTACAGCCAGTTTTATTACATTCAAGTTAGGTGCTTTCCCTGTCTCTCCAAACCAGCACAATTACAGGTACACAAATGAGACAAAATCAAATTGTTGGGTGTATTAACGTCAGCCAGCACAAGGCTGTGCACATAGAATCAATTTATCCCACATTCAGTCATTACAGGAATGGAAGTGATATCCTGAACAGCTGAAATTATCAGAGAATTGTGTAATAGAATAAATATATATATCTTTTTTGTGACTATTTGTGATAGTAGATATCATTGTATCTACAGTAGCATTAATACATTGAGGGTAACGGAAGATGAGAGTAGCTTTTTATCAGTTGATGAAACTACCTAACATCTTACTGACCAGTTCCAAATTCTTTTCCCTCTTTTCATGGCATTATAAATCTTGATTTATTTTGTATTTGGAAGTGTTCATAATTGTCATGATTTTCCTGTGAGGTAACCTTTTACATTGTTTCAGGGGTGATGCAACAGAAATTACACTAAAAGATTTGAAACCAGCCACTGAATATCATTTAAAGTGAGTATAAGTATCAATGTCATAGATTGCTCTAGTCTACACATTTGTATAATAGTGTACCTGTAAAAGAGTTGATCTTTAATTGGAAAATCTGTGTGAATTCACCTACATCACAGACCATTAACTGCATACCCAACAATAATCCTATTATAAACCCTTGGCTGTTGTCTAACATGTACAACTTACCTTATTTTGATTTCTACTACAATAGAGTATTTATTGTGCAACAGTCCAAGGGGTTGAAATGTAAGCTTTATTCAAATAAGGGAGTTTACTGCAGGACAATGAAATATTTCTTTTGATCTGTTTTTGAAATAATCATGTTATTATTAAGCATGGACTTATTTGTGGATAAATATTGTGACAATAGTCCATTGTTTAGTGTTTGAGATATGTGACTACACAAAGGAGCAGGGAAGATAACTCTGTATAATGTGACTCTAGTTCTGCTACAAGGAATCCTACAAGATAACAGTCCTTAGAATATATGACTCTCATTCTGCTACAAGTAATCCTACAATATCACAGTTCTTGGAATATGACTCCCCTTTTCTAATAGCTGTGACAGAACAGCCTGTATTATTACAATATTACTCTGCCCGTCATTGTATGTCTTTCAGCTTAGTGAGCATGTGTCACTCTAATTTCTTAGGGCAATATAACGTAACTCCAAGCATCATATTAGGATTTACTTTCCTGGGACAGGTGATTTTTCTGTTTCATGATCCAAGATTCTTAGAGTTGTATCACCACATATACTACAGTTTTAATTGTGATATTCTGAGATCATGTGAATCTTTCATTTCCTGGGTATGTGACTTCAGAGTCAACAAATAGAGTCCTCGAGGAAATGTGATTCGTACTCCGCAGATCATCAGTGGATGTGTTTCTCGGATATGTGATCTTATGTACCATGAAAATGAAAGTGTTAGTCACCAAGGAGTTGAGTTTTTGTTCATGCCCCGACTATCACTATTTCATATGAATGGCCCATCCACACAGTGACAGATCTGTTTAACTGTTCCCTTGCTGGAGAGAAATTTCATACTTCATTTCTGGTATGAATTTTTTATGTCACAAGGGAGGTTTTTCTAGCGAAGGCAAATTTATTATTTATCAGTATAAAGTAAATGAGACAAAGTTTTGATCGATGTCGCTTTCTGATGTTCTCTGATATTAGCAATTGGATATTCAGGTTTGCTTATTTAACGGCATATGTCCTTGAAATCAATTACAACGTATACTTTTTTTAAGATTGATTTTGAAGTCGTGTAACCATTTAAAATATCGACACTAATGTTTAAAAATAAGTTGTAGAAATTTTCTTCCACAGTGTTGTCAATAAATGATACCTGTGGAATTCTGTAGAAATTTTCTTCCAGTGTTGTCAATAAATGATACCTGTGGAATTCTGTAGGTGTTGTCAAATTTTCTTCCAGTGTTGTCAATAAATGATACCTGTGGAATTCTGAAGAAATTTTCTTCCACAGTGTTGTCAATAAATGATACCTGTGGAATTCTAAATGATACCTGTGGATGTTTTTCTTCCAGTGTTGTCAATAAATGATACCTGTGGAATTCTGTAGAAATTTTCTTCCAGTGTTGTCAATAAATGATACCTGTGGAATTCTGAAGAAATTTTCTTCCACAGTGTTGTCAATAAATGATACCTGTGGAATTCTGTAGAAATTTTCTTCCAGTGTTGTCAATAAATGATACCTGTGGAATTCTGTAGAAATTTTCTTCCAGTGTTGTCAATAAATGATACCTGTGGAATTCTGTAGAAATTTTCTTCCAGTGTTGTCAATAAATGATACCTGTGGAATTCTGTAGAAATATTCTTCCAGTGTTGTCAATAAATGATACCTGTGGAATTCTATAGAAATTTTCTTCCAGTGTTGTCAATAAATGATACCTGTGGAATTCTGTAGAAATTTTCTTCCAGTGTTGTCAATAATTGATACCTGTGGAATTCTGTAGAAATTTTTTGCAGTGTTGTCAATAAATGATACCTGTGGAATTCTGTAGAAATTTTTTGCAGTATTGTCAATAAATGATACCTGTGGAATTCTGTTTTCTTCCAGAAATTTTTTGCAGTGTTGTCAATAAATGATACCTGTGGAATTCTGTAGAAATTTTCTTCCAGTGTTGTCAATAAATGATACCTGTGGAATTCTGTAGAAATTTTCTTCCAGTGTTGTCAATAAATGATACCTGTGGAATTCTACATGTTGTCAATAAATGATACCTGTGGAATGGAATTGTAGAATATTCTTCCAGTGTTGTCAATTTTTTGCAGTGTTGTCAATAAATGATACCTGTGGAATTCTGTTTTCTTCCAGAAATATTCTTCCAGTGTTGTCAATAAATGATACCTGTGGAATTCTGTAGAAATTTTCTTCCAGTGTTGTCAATAAATGATACCTGTGGAATTCTGTAGAAATTTTTTGCAGTGTTGTCAATAAATGATACCTGTGGAATTCTGTAGAAATTTTTTGCAGTGTTGTCAATAAATGATACCTGTGGAATTCTGTAGAAATTTTTTGCAGTGTTGTCAATAAATGATACCTGTGGAATTCTGTAGAAATTTTTTGCAGTGTTGTCAATAAATGATACGTGTGGAATTCTGTAGAAATTTTTTGCAGTGTTGTCAATAAATGATACCTGTGGAATTCTGTAGAAATTTTTTGCAGTGTTGTCAATAAATGATACCTGTGGAATTCTGTTCTTATGATGATTCATTAAGACCCTCTGTTGTATGAAAGATTGAAATTTCATGAATTTGACATTTAATAGCAAAAATAAAAACAAAATTTTAAGAAAATCTATTGGCCCATTTTTGTACCCATTAAAACTCATAAACTGACATTGAATGTCAGGTTATATATATATACAACTGGCCAGTTATTCTGTGTCCTGTTTTCCTGCTGCTTAAGAATGTGTATTTGGATCTGAATCAGTTACAGCTTGGTGGGGGAAAAAAGATGTAAAATGTAAACAGGATATGCACTTGGTGCCTTGGAGGAATTTCTGTAACATATGGTGGGGAGTGTCTGAGTTGTTCCTGTGCTAAGTTATATCTAATGTTATTATTGTAATTCTAAATCTGTGATACTACACATGCATTAATAATGATGTTATACTAATTGAATATTTGGCTGCAAAACGGTAGTGTCACTATCTTTATTGATTTTTTCCCTTTGTGTTATTAGCTTTTTTAAAAAATTTTTAAAAATTTTGTATTTATAGAGTATGCACATCACTGGAGGATGTAAAAGGCAGTGCGACAGAGCCTGTGAGATTTCTGACGGCGATCTGTGAGCCGGATCCCCCACAAATGCCGAAGTTACATGCGCGGACCAAAACCTCCATTACTCTTAAATGGAACGTGAGTCTCACCTTCTGTCACATCACATCACAGATCTGAAATCAATAAAAACCATTTCAATTTAGCTCAAACTTAATAATTTCATTATCTGATTATCGAAACCAGTCCTTAGATTTAAGTAGCAATTTTCCAGATATTTCAGTACCTTTTTCAATTTTCCATTTATCACATTTCTACAGTAGATCTTTGAAATCCTTTGATTTTTTTGGTCAATTTGGTCTGGACTGCTGTTTTATCAAGTGTAAACTAAGACTCAATGTTATTTTTTTCTTTCCAGTGAGTCATAGGCATGGATGCTTGAAACCTCTAGATTGCTCATTGTAACAGTACAGAAATATGAAATTTATTTTCTAAGCACTTTTTCATCTAAAGAAAAGTAGAAATCAAGAGTGATCTTGTTTCCATTGAAAATGGATGATAACAACACATAAATTGGTAATGATGGACCTGTTCTGATCCTCTGTTAAATGTACTGCTGAAAATCAGGTTTAAATGATAAATCTACTTGATTGATATTTTTCAGGCAACATGTGAAAATGGGGCTAGAATCTCAACGTATACACTAGAATGTGATAAGGTAAGTATCTGTACACTATACGTGGACATGTGACATCATTCCTCTATATTTGGTTGTTTCCCCTTAAAGAATCTATGAGAAAAATTGACTTCTATACCTGACAATGTTTTGACTTTAATCTACAGGGCCAAGGAGATGGTTTCACTGAAGTGTACAATGGTCTCCAGCGCCAACATCGGGTCTCAAAGCTTCAAGCTACCACTAAATATACTTTTAGGTTAGCTGCCATTAACAGTGTGGGTAAAAGGTATGTTATATTAATGATCCAGCATCATCTCTTAGTCAGCATGTTAATTTTCATTTATGAGACTGAAGGAATGCCATGCTTGAGAAACACCTGGCTCTGATTTTAAGTCATCTATTACTTTATCTGTTCTGTTTACTCCTCAATCTTCCAAAAATTTAACTTCTGCTAGTTATGCCCTTTGGCCAATCAGAGGGCAGTTATGAAAGGTTAACTAAAGTTTGATATTAAAATTTGAATAATGATTTATTTTACATGAATTTGTGGGCAAATTGAAAACTTGGAAAAAACGTTGGGTTAATGTTTACTTACATATCATACATTAATTCTAGAGGATAAGCAAATAAATAATCAAACCTAACTCTTGTAGAAATGTATCAAATGTAGGTCACTGTGACCTGTGCTTTCTTGTGACCTCAGAAAGACTATATGTTGAGCTCTAGTTATGTCAAAGTGTCAGGATGTTAGCAAGCACAGTAGTTGCTGGTATTAATGAACAAAAATTTCAAAAGATATATCATTCTCCTCTTTCAAAGATTACTTGATGTCATTTTTCTCTGCCATGTCACATGTTACATATTACATTTTGGAAAGTGTATTTTGTTTCTAAGTGTATGTGTAAATGTTTACATATGTTAACACTGTTGATTGGAATCTGTTCCATTTAAATCATCCATTACTACATAACCTTCAATAAAGTATTCTCTTTCTGAAAATATTGTTAAGTTTGAAATGTATCAATATACATGTGGAAGCTTTCAATCAGGGATGTATAATATCTGTATTATTCATCCCTGCTTTGAATATCTTGTATTCCACGTTATAAAACTCTTCTGATCTGCAAGCTGCAAAAAAATTCTAATACTTTTATACACATGCTTTGTGCATTATTCAGATTAGAAAAGTCTGTTCTGTTGTTTCAGAAATCTGTTTAAAATTAAAAGGGTGTGGTTTTTTTTTTGTTTTTTGTTCATGTTTTTTTTTCGATTTTGGCATGGAATACATGGTCTCCTTTCAGTTTTCATTAAATTGTCAGTCATAGGCCTGTCAGTCCTCTATACTGACAAACAAACAATGTTTTTGCAGTCATTTTAGTGAAGTCTGGTATATTCATGTTTACAGTCAGTTCAGTGACCTTGCCAGCTACTGTACTAGTGGTAGTGTTCCATCACAGCCAGATCCACCCATGCTGTCAGAAACTTTCATCTCCGCCCTCACAATCTCCTGGATCAAACGCACCAATGAGGACAACTTCCTTCTTCAGATAGAGGATGAAACAACAGTAAGTTGTGCTGGTCACAGGTGATAAGTAGTTGTCATTGCCATATCAAGGTCAAATATAATTAATGTCTTTCTGAAGCACCAATGCAATTTTGAATTAATTTAACAAATTAATTTTATATGTCACAAGTATTCAAACAAGTGGCTTAAAGTTTATAATGAGTTTGTTGAATCTGTGTAGAAATTTCGCAAGTGTATGCTAATATTCTTATAAAGTATGAAAAAACCTTCCTCTTTTTTTTTCAATTTACTCCTAATAAACAGACTCATTTTGATACAGAAATTGGACTGGTCAGTACAAATCTAAACATTAACATGGTATGGTGAAGGGGGATTCACTAACGATACAGAAGTTATCGCACATGTGTGTACATACATATTAAAATATATATTAAATATGCAAAGGTACATCGATTGAGTTTATCTATTCAAATGGCAAAATGATATAGGTAAATTACATATCAGAACAGATTATAATATGGAAACTTAGTGTAGTGTACAGTTTATTAACACCCTTAAATCAGTTGCAAAATTTTCATGAAGTTTGAATTAAGCTCTCATACTTATACATATTATAGGCAAAAAGAAAGTTGATTAACTGATGTGAAATATTTCTTATTTTTACAGGGACATGGTTTCATCACTGAATATAATGGACCAAATCTCTCTCACAAAGTAAAGGCATTACGACGAAACACTGATTACAAATTCAGGGTAGGAATATTTCTACCATTACTGTGTAATGACTCCTTATTGCTCTCAATAGTTCAAACAACTCCAGAAAGCTTACTGATAGAGGACAAACATTTCAAACAACTCCACAAAGCTTATTGATAGAGGACAAACATTTCAAACAACTCCACAAAGCTTATTGATAGAGGACAAACATTTCAAACAACTCCACAAAGCTTATTGATAGAGGACAAACATTTCAAACAACTCCAGAAGGTCTAGTAGTAAAGGACAGATATTTCTGACACTTCTAGAACTTGGCTGGTAAAGGGCAAATATTTCAGGATTGATGGGAATCTCTTATCTTAAAAAAAGATATTAGTGATAAATTCTGATGGAGTTTTTCCTTAATTTTGATAAAGAAATTATAAGACAGGGAAAATCAGGGAACATTTAAAATTTGAAAATGATGACTGTTAAGTCAGTGATGACTGTTAAATCAGTGATGACTTAAATCAAACTGATTTATGCAAAATGATAATTTTCAAAATTTGTTTAAAAGTTGGCAGCAGTGAATGATGAGGGCCAAAGTAAGTGGAGTGAGGTCTCCTGTTTCCGTACTTTACCTGACCGACCAAGTCCTCCTCCCAAACCTCAAATCAAAGGCAAGATCCTTGCCCATAGCTTCAAGGTGGTGTGGGGTAAGTTGGATAACAGGAAACCAGTGTTACTATTTAGTCTTAATACAGTCAAACTTCAATCATAATACAGTCAGACTTCAATGCTTGGAAATTCAAGTCACTAGCTAAACATTTTGGTACAGGATGACTTTGAAGCATTCATGGTGGGTTATATTGATTGTAGTTGTATCCATTACCCCAAGTGTACGTGTGTAAATGAAAAGAGACATTTTTATCTCTAAAACGAAATTTCTTACATGGAAAAACAAACAAAAACAAATTTTGGCAAAAAGTTACCAAGAAATAGACTATGTGTGCTTACATTTACATTTTTATTTGATAGGTAAATACATCTATGTGCCTTCATGTACAGTGTATGTATTTTACAGATCAATTTTAAACTAAGTGATGCACAGCATTAAAATGGTCATCACATGTTACAGCAATAATTTGAAGAGTGTTACATTAATGTTACAGGCACTAATGAATTTAAAAGAAATCAAATAAAAACATCACATACTCTGTCCAGTAATGATAACATTGATATAACACTTCTTATTATAAGTGTGTTTGCCAATGTTCTGACAACAGCTGGTGTGAATCAAAAGGACACGTGAATGACAGATAAATCACTGTGTTTCTCATGCTTTTATATTTAAAACTGAAAAGTGATGCTTTAGAAATCTGTGGAAACATCATAAAAGTGTTTAGGATTTCCTGTGTGTTTTTACATTTCCATAAAATAGACTTCTCTATAAGCTATAACCTTAATGGCGACACATCATGTGACATCCCATTATCTTTTTTTTTTTTTTTATCAAATGTCGTGGCTTCTAAGTACGCAATTAAAACATCAGTTTGTGTCCAGTCATTTATTAATATTGTATAACCAGTGTGCTATCATAATCCATTTGTCAGGTGACATTATGTACTAAATTCTGACAAAGGGCAAAAATTCCTGTGCAGTAATGTTAAAGTTTTGTCCAAATCATTAAGTATCAATGACTGATACATCAAAAAAGAATTTTTTGCCCCATCCAAAATTTGACTCCTAGAGAAATTTGAATTATTGAAGATCGATTCGTAGAAGTTTGACTGTACTTGAATATATTAGATTCTGAGGAAAAATGTGATTTCTTTTGAATATTTGTAGTTATGTTCTTAATCATAGGTCTACAGATTAAATGGAATCTCGGTATTTTCGTAACTACAACAGATAAGATTTTAGTAGTGAATAAACACAAAAATGTTATATAGAATCTGCTAACCCGTGGTGTTCTGTAATAAGCCCACCCCTAAGTTTGTGTCAGAACAAATATGTTGATTCCCTGGGTCCTGTAATAAGCCCACCCCTGACTTTGTGTCAGAAGAGAACATGTTGACCCCCTGAGGTCCTGTAATAAGTCACCCCCTGGCTTTGTGTCAGAGGAAATGTAATGACCCTCTGGACATGTTGCAGGATAAATATTTTATTTATCAAAATTCTATGAAATTTATTATTATTAAAACACTTCTGTTCTCACCTATATGTTGTAATGACTGAATGTTTCAGACCCCCCCAAGGATAATGGAGGATCTGATATTACCAAATATATTGTAGAACTAGACGACGGCAGAGGTAAGACCTGATCATGTTTATAAACCAAAAATTTCTAATTAAACTCTTGATTAAGGTTTATGTTTCTTGTTTTTACTGCCATATATTTCTTGTATTAAGCTCAATGTTTGACAACTTCATATTGTCCCATCTCATTTGATCAGTAAAATGACCCAAAAATACTATAATATGCAATTAGCTACTCCCTGACTTCCAGTGTACACAGTACCAACCTTAAAACTGTTGAAAGTTACTTACCATAGAAATATGATGTAAGAATACATGTGTTATGTTTTCAGTAACTGTAAAATGTTTTATCTCTGTTTAATGCCAACAGGCGGAGGTAATATATGTTTGTATTGTCATCTTGTCACTTCTAGTATATATTTTTTTTTATCTTTATAGATGTTGCAAGCTATTTTTATGCTATTTGTAGCTGTAAATCTGCTGAAGACTTTGGCGTTTGAAATGATAGATTCTTAGAACTCTGCTATATTAGGGTTTCTGTTGATAATTTAGGGCTTAGTTTTATTATATTGTTAGTGATACACTATGACAAGCCTTTAACCACTCTATCATCTGTAGATGTCAGTGACCTATGTCTGTTGCTTTTCTAACTTGAGTTTGACATTGAAAGTCTATTTCTTTTCTTGTGAGGTTTTACACTAATCTGTTTTCAGTAAAGATAGGAATGAGATTTGTAGAACATGTGTTTGACACTTATTTTCATGTTGAATGTGCTAAGTAGACTCCAGAATGTCATATGCTTCACTGAATTACAGTGTAAGTTAATTGGTGGTTTGGAAATTATTAGATTTTTATGTTTGCGGGGAGGTGTAGAATGACAGAATTTGGAAGGGAAAAAATCTAAATCTAATCTGTACTACATTGTCAAATTTGGTCAGGAATTATCCTGTTCCTTCTATGTCTTAACTAAAACAGGTTGTTGAGTAATGCTTTTGAATAGAAAGGAATACCCTGCTTTTCAGTTATGGTTTTATAATTTTCCTGCACAATTTTTTTAAGAATTGCATGCTTACTCAATAATTAGAATTTTAAATCTGTGTATCATTAGGTTTTCATCTTTTTGTGTGGATGTGTATGATTCAATGATTCAATATCAAATTTATACCAAAAAATATCGACCAATATTCTTAGATACCTTATTATAACTGATATCTAATGAAGAATTAAACCCTGATTGATTGATTTCCTTAACATCTACCAGAATATTCAAAGTATTTTGATATACTGCCTAATCTGATTCCATCTTTTTACTATAGTATATAGTCTATTGGATACGACTGGTTTCCATGACGATGTTTATAATCCTTTATTTTTTTTTTTTTTCATTTTAGGGTATGAGACATTGTATGAGGGGTCAGATAGGGAACACAAATGTGACCATCTCATTCCAGGCCATACTTACATGGTCCGCGTGGCCTGCTGTAGTAAAGGTGGACGAAGTGATGTAAGTATCCAGGATCATCAACAATGAATCATCAAGGTGGTAACATACCATGACCATGTCAATGTTAAACTCTTATATACAATGTAAAAGTAGGGTTAGGGTAGTTAGTGACAGAAGGCTTTTAATGTATAAATCATATATATATTTGTTGTTAGGGATTCCTCCACTGTGAAAAAAGAGCATTCAGTCTATGTCTTACATTTAAAGAGATATCATGTTTAATAAACTTTCAGTTACATTTTTCTGTTGTCTCAGTATTGATCAGTTAGTCAATCCACAGAATATATCGTTGTAATTTTAGTTTGGATGACTCGAATTTATTGAGTCAAATTTCCGCGTTGAAGCGATTTTTTAGTAGATTCTGTTGTAAAGCAAGGGAAAAGTCATTCGTTGTCTCAAAATTAATTTTTGTCAAACATTGGCACAACTTCTGATGAAATCAGTCAATACATACACAGAGTAGAAAGTCACCTGTGTGTAACACATGGCTAATTATGGCGTATTGGTGGTCCATCGTACACACAACACTTGGTCTTTGGTGATTAAGTACCAATTAAATTATCCAATTACAGCTTGACTTCTTAATTAGTGTCACCATCCTGTAGCATTGCCTTACCTGTACCTTAAAAAAGTAGCGCCAGGTGGGCGACCAGCCATTTTGTAGGAGGAACAAACTAATATCTGTATGTCTTCCATTTACATCTGATTTAGAAAAATGGATAAAGGCTGAATATGATAACAAAATGGTTGTTCTCTGTGTACTAATGCAGTTTGACAGAAATGATCATTTCCAATGGGATATCATCTTATGTATGTAACCAAGTAACTTGTTGTCTTTAGAGAAGCTTATTCTGTTACAGTTCTCCGACTTCTGTATGGCTACCACACATGCTGTTTCCCCAGGACAGTGCCATGCTCCTAAGCTCCAAGGCAAACCCAAAGCTACTTCCCTTCACTTACGCTGGAGTAAGTCATTGTCAACACTCCTATTGATTTATAGTTTAATGTAGATATGTGTTCATCAGAACTTGCTACTCTTGCATAGCAGTCTTAGCAAAAAAAGAAAGTTTGATTTTGTTTCCAGTTACATTTCATATATTCCTGAATACCTATTTCATTTAACAAAGAAAATTACTTTTACAATTTTTTTGGAAAATAAGATAAATTTGGAGTCATTATATGGTTATAAAGGACAGCTACAAGTCTGTGATTGGCATTTAAAATAGACAAAATGTGTTAAGACCTTCACAACATCTATGTTGGGTCCAGATATAACTACTAACTGACAGTTACTAATTATATAAGATATCACTGTCAGGATTATTAATGTGGCCTCTGTAGGTTACCCAGAGTATGACGGAGGGGCAAATGTTATGGAGTTTGCAGCTCAGATGATCAACCCGGATAACACAAGCCGAGAAGTGTTCAAAGGTCGTGACCTTGACTGTATAGTGGCCGGTCTGTCACCAGGACGTCCATACCTATTCCAAGTCCGGGCATTCAATATGGTTGGGGTATGTTACTTCTTAATTCAGGATACTTCAACCAGGCACAAGTTGTCTTTTCTTATTTCCAGTACATAGATTTTAATTTTAATGATCAATTTTAATATCTATCTCAGATCTCTAATGTTTTATGGCAAACTGAAAAAGTTGTGTCTTTTTAGGGTGGACCCTGGTCAGAGCCTTTGGAGGTAGTGAGTGGAGCAGGGGTACCAGATCCCCCTAAAACTCCTCTCGTTAACTGTCGCTCCCCCCACAGTGCAATGGTGTTGTGGGATTCTCCTGTCAACAATGGTGCTACAATTACTGATTACAGGCTGGAGTGGCAGCACAAGTCAGACCTCGACTTCACACAGGTACGTCTTTACACATATCAGACCTCAAATTCACACAGGTACTTCTTTACACATATCAAACCTCGACTTAACACAGGTACTTCTTTACACATATCAGACCTCGACTTAACACAGGTGCATCTTTACACATATCAGACCTTGACTTTACAGAGGTAGGTCTTTACACATATCAGACCTCGACTTAACAGAGGTACGTCTTTACACATATCAGACCTCGACTTAACACAGGTACATATTTACACATATCAGACCTCGACTTAATACAGGTACATCTTTTCATATATCCGACCTCGACTTAACAGAGGTACGTCTTTACACATATCAGACCTCGACTTAACAGTGGTAGGTCTTTACACATGTCAGACTGCTTCATCACAGAAGTAATCTTTACATATGACAGACCATGATTTCACACAGGTATATCATAACACAAATCAGACCTCAATTTCACACAGGTATATCATTACACAAGTCAGACCTCAATTTCACACAGGTATATCATAACACAAGTCAGTCCTCAATTTCACACAGGTATATCATTACATAAGTCAGACCTCAATTTCACACAGGTATATCATAACACAAGTCAGACTTCAATTTCACACAGGTATATCATAACACAAGTCAGACTTCAATTTCACACAGGTATATCATAACACAAGTCAGTCCTTGACTTCCCATAGATTTATCTTTGCACGAGTCAGATCTCAACTTCACTCAGATTCAATTGTACTTAAGATTTTCTGCCCCTCCAGAACACACCAACAATAACTACTAGACATTCTAGACATTTGTAAATCTATGTACATTCAGGTACATAAACCAGACCTACTTTGTGTGTTAAACACTATTATTTCATTGTTTTTATAACTTATCTGTTTCAGTTATATTTTGGTTCAAATTTGAATTATGAAGTGAAGGGCCTGACACCTGCCACCCTGTACAGTTTTCGTGTTCAGGTAAGCCAGACAGCAAAATACCAGTGATTCTGGGTTGAGGGGGTGGGGGGGGGGAATCTTGATGACTATGTCCTTGTATTAAATGTTCCACTTACTTCTTGATAAATCGTCTTTGATTGTCTGGTAAATCAACAAACTTTGGTCAACATAACGGTTGCTACATTGTATGAAAGGATGCAGCTTATATTCCAATGTGACAATTATGTGGATCAAACGAAAAATATTGTTAAAAATTGGCTCTGCCATTTACGTACTGATGCAGTTAGTAACACAGAAAATACGGTACTTTGTTCTGTGTCGGATGTCAGTATACAAAAATATTTATTACAGAGATTTATTGTTAGATGTCGGTAAATAAAAATATTTGTTACATTGTTCTGTGTCAGGTTTGTAAACAAAAATATTTGTTACATTGTTCTGTGTCAGGTTTGTAAACAAAAATATTTATTACCTCGTTCGAATGTCAGATGTGGGTATACAAAAATATTCAATACTTCATGCCAATGTCAGTTGTCAGTGTACAAAAATATTTGTTCCTTTGGTCTGTTGCTAGATGTCAGTAAAGAAAAATATTTGTCACTTTGGTCTGTTGCTAGATGTCTGTATACAAAAATGTTGGTATACACATATATCATTTGTTTACTATGTCTATACATGGTGATTGTCATTATACAATTTCTTATTCAGGCAGTCAACAGCGCAGGGTCTGGACCGTTCAGTGCGGTGGCGACCTGCGTGACCCCGCCTTCTAGTCCGTCGCCTGTTGTGTACATTCGTCACACAGCCAATGCCAACACCATTTCTCTGTCCTGGAAAGAGCCCAACTGTAACGGTAGTGACATTAGCGCCTATAATATTGATATTGGTGAAAAACAACTTATCTCGACAAGCGCCGTCACCGAGTATGTCTTAGAGGAGCTGGCTCCCGAGTCTGTGTACAAGTAAGTAGAGAGTAGAGCAGGGGACATAACTTGTTAAAGACTCGTTGTGATACACTAATCAAATGTGCCAGATTGATTATGTATTGATGTAGATTAGTGTCAGTGGATGGATGATGTGGAAATCAATATGTTGAAATTTCTCTGCCAGTGAATGGATTCTTACCTGTATCCTGATCTCTGTTTTGGTTCTCAACTACAGCTACATTATATATTATGTCATTTTCTTTGAAGTAATGAATTTCAACAAATTAAACCATTAATCATATTCTGAATGTTTTCTTGTCAGGGTGCGGATACAAGCTGTCAACGGCATTGGAGTAGGTGCATTCAGCTCACCAGTGCGGATATCAACCAAGCCCCTGCCCCCTAACCCTTCTCGGCTAGAGTGTGTGATTTTTGCTCCCAATAGTCTAAAACTTAAGTGGGGAGATGGGCGGAACCCCGATATGGTTACATACACTCTAGAAATGGAGAGAGAAGATGGAAAGTAAGTGTCATCAACGTGTGTTCTTCTCATTTGATTGGATTCATTCAGGCATATAGACATCATTTACAGTATACAAATACATATGGAAACTCACACATGATAATGAACAGAAACAGGGCTTTGTATGACATATAGCCAGAAATAGCTCATAAATGTCTGAAGACTCCTTTCCAGTGTGACCTTGATATTTTAAATGTTATTTTGAATTTTAAAATGTTCATGAACACAAAATGAACTTGCCATACCACAGAAATATGTTGATAACATATGCATTGATAATGTTGTAGCTTCCAATCCGTGTACAGTGGTCCAGCCCATGCTTACAAGGTCAACAAACTAACAGAGATGTCAAGTTATGACTTCAGAATATTTGCCAGCAATGTGGCAGGGAATGGCCCGTATTCCGAGGTTTTCACTTTCACCACCACAAAGGCACCGCCACCGGCTTTGAAAGGTATTAACAGGAATTGTATGGAGACATTTACAATCAATGTTAAAACTGATGTTGTCTTGCAGATAGAAAGCCGATAGAAAGCCTTTGGTTATTCTTGTTTGATATTTCAGCTTGACAGAAAGCAAGTTTGTCCTAGCATTTGTTTCTTTTTCTCTCAAATAAACGTGTATAACATGTATTGTATCATTGAGATTCTGTATTATTCTTACTTATTTGACAGATATTTTCAAAAATATTCTTACATTTGTTTTTTTGTCTCCGAGTATCCTAACATATTCCTTTGTTTGTTAATCTGTCTGTGTCGTAACATTCACATATTTATTACATTTGTCTTTCTGGTAAAGTGTCTTGATGTTCCTGCATGTCTTACTTTGTATCCCAAATGTTCCTATGTTTGCTACACTGTCTGTCAGATAAAGTATCTTAAAGTTCCTTTATTTACTACTTTTGTCCTTGATAAAGTGACATAATGTTCCAATATTTGTTACCTGTCTCCCTGATTAAGTGTCATGTTCTTTTATTTTCCAATAACTGACATAATGTTCAAATATTTGTTACCTGTCTCCCTGATTAATTGTTTTAATGTTCCTTTATTTTCCAGTAACTGACATAATATTCTGATATTTGTTACCTGTCTCCCTGATTAAGTGTCTTAATGGTCCTTTATTTTCCAATAACTGACATTATGTTCCAATATTTGTAACCCGTCTCCAAGATAATGTGTCTTAATGTTTCTATAATTGTTATGTTTTCCTGAGGTCAATATTTCAATATTTGCTACTTTTCTCTGTGACAAATTGTCTTATATTGAGTACTTGTCTCTCAGATAAAGTGTCTAATGTTCTTACATTTTGCATTGTAGCACCAAAGATCCAGGATGTACAGTTGAATAGCTGTTCAGTGGAATGGACGAGTGTACGACCTATGGGCTCAGATAGCATTGTGTATATCCTACAGCTTCAGAGTCGGGACCATGAATACAAACAGGTAACACCAGAGTTATGCCATTCTTACTGTGATATAGATGGTGCTCTTTCTTCTATTACTGCTGTAATAGGGTTGAGGATATAAAGTGTTAGTCATGTAATTTCTTGAGAATCTCTCAAAAGATGTGTGAGAGCAGGTGCACAAAAGATGTCTATATGTATGAGAGCAGGTGCACAGAAGATGTCTATATGTGTGAGAGCAGGTGCACAGAAGATGTCTATATGTGTGAGAGCAGGTGCACAGAAGATGTCTATATGTGTGAGAGCAGAGGCACAGAAGATGTCTATATGTATGAGAGCAGGTGCACAGAAGATGTCTATATGTGTGAAAGCAGAGGCACAGAAGATGTCTATATGTGTGAGAGCAGAGGCACAGAAGATGTCTATATGTGTGAGAGCAGGTGCACAGAAGATGTCTATATGTGTGAGAGCAGGTGCACAGAAGATGTCTATATGTGTGAGAGCAGGTGCACAGAAGATGTCTATATGTGTGAGAGCAGAGGCACAGAAGATGTCTATATGTGTGAGAGCAGAGGCACAGAAGATGTCTATATGTGTGAGAGCAGAGGCACAGAAGATGTCTATATGTGTGAGAGCAGAGGCACAGAAGATGTCTATATGTGTGAGAGCAGAGACACAGAAGATGTCTATATGTGTGAGAGCAGAGGCACAGAAGATGTCTATATGTATGAGAGCAGGTGCACAGAAGATGTCTATATGTGTGAGAGCAGAGGCACAGAAGATGTCTATATGTGTGAGAGCAGGTGCACAGAAGATGTCTATATGTGTGAGAGCAGGTGCACAGAAGATGTCTATATGTATGAGAGCAGAGGCACAGAAGATGTCTATATGTGTGAGAGCAGAGACACAGAAGATGTCTATATGTGTGAGAGCAGAGACACAGAAGATGTCTATATGTGTGAGAGCAGAGGCACAGAAGATGTCTATATGTATGAGAGCAGAGGCACAGAAGATGTCTATATGTGTGAGAGCAGAGGCACAGAAGATGTCTATATGTGTGAGAGCAGAGGCACAGAAGATGTCTATATGTGTGAGAGCAGGTGCACAGAAGATGTCTATATGTATGAGAGCAGAGGCACAGAAGATGTCTATATGTGTGAGAGCAGAGACACAGAAGATGTCTATATGTATGAGAGCAGGTGCACAGAAGATGTCTATATGTATGAGAGCAGAGGCACAGAAGATGTCTATATGTGTGAGAGCAGGTGCACAGAAGATGTCTATATCTGTGTCTATGTGTGAGAGCAGGTGCACAGAAGATGTCTATATGTGTGAGAGCAGGTGCACAGAAGATGTCTATATGTATGAGAGCAGGTGCACAGAAGATGTCTATATGTGTGAGAGCAGGTGCACAGAAGATGTCTATATGTGTGAGAGCAGGTGCACAGAAGAAGTCTATATGTATGAGAGCAGGTGCACAGAAGATGTCTATATGTGTGAGAGCAGGTGCACAGAAGATGTCTATATGTGTGAGAGCAGGTGCACAGAAGATGTCTATATGTGTGAGAGCAGGTGCACAGAAGATGTCTATATGTGTGAGAGCAGGTGCACAGAAGATGTCTATATGTGTGAGAGCAGGTGCACAGAAGATGTCTATATGTGTGAGAGCAGGTGCACAGAAGATGTCTATATGTGTGAGAGCAGAGGCACAGAAGATGTCTATATGTGTGAGAGCAGGTGCACAGAAGATGTCTATATGTGTGAGAGCAGGTGCACAGAAGATGTCTATATGTGTGAGAGCAGGTGCACAGAAGATGTCTATATGTGTGAGAGCAGGTGCACAGAAGATGTCTATATGTGTGAGAGCAGGTGCACAGAAGATGTCTATATGTATGAGAGCAGGTGCAAACCTCTTTTACTGTTTCAGTTTTTATACATTTTTCAGTTTATGAGTTCTACAACACTTTCCTTTTATTTGTAGATGTACAGAGGCCCTGCCACTTCTTACAGCCTACACACACTCGGTCCAAAGACAGAGTATACGATACGAGTGTGTGCCGTTCGGCAGTGTGTGGACAAATCAGATGATGTAATGGGTCCTTTCAGTCCTTCAGTAATGTTCACCACGCCAAGCTTGGAACCAGCCACAAGCTTAGAGCCAAAACTCTTGGAGACAAAAATCGTTGAACCAAAACAACTAACTGACCAACAATGGGCAATGATCATATTGCTTGGGTTTGTCATATTTGCTTGCCTTGTAGCCTTCGTGGCACAACAAATTATTCTCTACACTTCCAGTCATTCGGGACGACATGACGACTTATGAGAAATATTTTTTAAAGAAAACACTGTTGATGTTTTTTTTTCTTCTTTTATCTTTTATGATCATAAAAGATGTACCAAATTGTTTCATAATTGAAGCCAAATGTTGTAAACAGTGCTAGAAAGAAAATGTCAATGAATTCACAGGTTATAAGGGAATCAATGCCTTGGTTCATACATGTAACTGTGGTGAAGATAGCAGGCCAAGAACATCAACAAAAGGAAAATTGCATCAGTCAAATGAGGAGAGATTTAACCAATTGCTTCGATTTTATACCTGCAATTGATGAGATATTTAGTTGGAACCTTGAGTTACATGCCTACAAAAAAAGATGATACTTGATGTGTGGGATCATTTGATCGGAAAATATTGTGATAAATTGACGCGAGTCCTCGTCCATTATGGTAAATCTGCGACATAACTAAATACTGGAAACTCATGCACCAACTGGTCATAATACTTGACCTTAGAATCAATAAGTAACTTGACCAGTTGTCAGATGGAGAAGTGACCGGTCTCAAATGTTGTGTTTGACTTCTTGTGGAATCTAGTTGCGTGTGTTTAGCTCGGTATCAGAGGCTCGAGGTTATGTGATGGCTAGCCTTTTTGAGAAGTTTTTGCTTAAGTGATTGTGTTCTCTTAAAAGTAAAAACACAAATGAGAGTCTTTTTTCATTGTTTCTGCAGTCAGAGATGGCAAAAGACAGAACAACATTTTTTGGTAAACTATGTGACTGGCTGGGTCAAAATGTGCATTTCTGTTACAATGACATTGATTTACTTATATAACAATGTGGGCTAACTTTTTGCACTTTTTTTCACAATATGGTATCTTCCAATTTATGTCTCTTTCAGAAAATCACGACATTATTTTTTCATTTATCATTACTATCATATTGGGTGTTGGGGTGGCATGCCAATTATGAATTAACATTCATTTCTTCTCAGATTACATTTAGCAAGGTTTAGAATTTATTTATTGGTCTCCATCATGTAAGTAAATATTGTCTATAAATGAATATTCATTAAAAAAATCATTTTTAGAATGCGATGGAAATCAGAATAGACATAATTAAAGTTTCAGAATGTTGTTATAAGGTTTATTTAATTATTTGTCATGAAGATTTTTATGCTAACTTCATCAAATTAAATGATTCATTTGGGAAAAAAATGTTTACAATCGGGTTGTATCTGAATATTAAGGGCAAATGCAACATTTCTGTTACAAATACACCTATCTCTTCTACTGAATTTTTTTGTTTTGTGTTTTTTACTTCTTTCAAAAACGTAATTTAAACTTTGATAATGAATTAATAATAAAGTAATATATGAATTATGAAAGCATACTTCGAGTGAAGGCTTACATTGTTATTAATTATTGTATCATGTATTCTAATTACCTAATTATGGAAGATTGACTTGTCTTGTCAGCTGTTGTTGACGAAAAACTGACATATACGATGCATGTATCCAAATTGTTACTGCATGGAAAGGTTAGAACAGAAGTCACATGGACGTCTGATGTCATGGAATGACCTTGATAATCACGACATTTGAATTAAAGAAAATTTGTACAGAAGCAAGGGAACGCTGATGTTGGTAATGGTCACAATGATGTTTATTTTTCATGTCTACTATGTGATATTTTTATTATCTGTTAAGGATAATCTTGTTCAATATTATTTACTTGGAAACTCATACATACTGCTTTTTGAATTCTGTATCAGTAAGCAATTTAGTGATGTGATAATTATCAAATTCATATTATAATCAAATTGTAGATTTTTATGTAGCGGACAAAAAGGAAAGTAATAGTTAATATGTGGAAAAACTACTGACAATACTAGGCATTGTGATAATTCCTATATTATGTATAAATTGTTGGTACAGTTGACTGCTTAGACCATGTATAATTACCAAGTTCAACTGTTACAGCATTTTGACAGCATTGGTACTGTTGTAACCTAGTCATTGTATTACCAATATCTGTTATTGCCATTTTACTTATATATATATAAATATATATATATCACCCATTTACAATATATCTATAAATGCCATGTATCACCTGTTAACTATATAATAATCTGCATCAGTAAACATGAACATGTATGTTTGACATGATATTTTAATGTTTGAATGTCACTAAAGCGGTGTAGCTATTAAATAATATGTGACAATATCAACGCTGCTGATACTGCAGTGTCATTGTATGTACACTTATATATACATACATATATTTCTTATACACATATATATCTATGTATATATGATTTCATGGATATGTGGATGGTCACTATGACTTACGTTTAATGCAAGACAACAATCAGGAGATACAGATTTTTGTGCATGATGCTTTTGGTGGATTTTTTTTATCTCACTATCAATGTTTTTTTCTACATTCTACATCATCAGTATGATCCTAGCTCTAGGCCTAGCTATGTAAAACCCTGTAACCATGGGGTTAGCATCTGTTGGTCTGACTTCATCCTAGTTTGTACCCTTTAGTTGTACGGACCAAGCCCCAGCACTAAAGGGTATCACTCTCACACTGAATTATTTGACAAGACTTTTATTTTTTTAAAGTCAAAGATTTCTGATTAGGATTGTGTTGCCTAATATATATCATTTGTTAATGATCATCTGACTGTAGTTTTCTTGATATTAGTTAGAAATAGCTTTTTTTGTGAATAGAGTCGATACAAGGAAATGGAGTAGAAACATTAAGTTGTCTAGCTTAAGTCATTAAATTGTTAATACTTGTCAGTCAGAAGCAGGACTACCAGGAACAGCAGGTTATCTATATAAGACACTCTAGCTATGCCTTTACGAAAAATCTCCCTCAGAAATATCTGAAATGTTGTTGGAAAGGTTTCAAGTTATATACTGGTACTATATGCTGTTAAATATAATTAAGTCCCTGTCAGTAAAATATATTTTCTTGCCAAACTTTTATATTTTTCTGTTTAGAAGTTAAGAAATGATGCACCTTAATTATTACTGCAAGATCATATTTGATTGGCCAAATTTCTTTCATTACAATATGTATTTGTTTAAAACGTTATGTGAAAATAATTTTTCTAAATTCTTTACATGTGTATTCATAATTTCAATTTTTTCTGTGTTTCATTTTTCTTTCCTGTAATTATGATTTGTTTTCCGATATTTGAGATATCTGTTAAATTATACTTGTCTTGCCAAAGCTATTTTAAGCCATCTGCGAATACTTCGGACACTGCAGAGGTTTTGTAACTTTCATAATTAACAGAACAATATATTTTCCTAGTTATGTTAAAAGCATCATTTCCAGATTCATTATCAGAAGCATAGATGTATACCTGTGTTTATGTTGTTTCGTCAGTCACATCACGCAAATGTTATCACAAGGAATGCGCTGGTCGTGTTTCCCATCAATCTTAAGATACAACTTATCTAGAATCTCGAGAAACTGTTTTACATATTGGATTTTGGAGAAATTGAAACATTGATTTTTTTTTTTTTTTTTTTACGTTTTTCCATCACAAATCTGATTAATGATAATGAAATCAGCTCTGGTAAACTGGATAATTAAGATTTTCTTAATGAATAACTTTATTTAGATAAAAAAAAGTGAAAGTTTTTTTTTATCACCGAACTATAGAAGACTTAAAGACATGATGACCCTAGTATCTAGTTATATTAACCAATTCATGTTTGTTACACAGTATCCATGGTAACACAATCCATGACTTAGTTAGGCCAGTAAAATATTAAGTGCAATAAACTAAATTAAGAAATGTTAATTTCCTGGCGAAATCAACATCTTTGTACATTTTAAATGAACATTTTAATCATATAAGATAAAAATTAAAATGTTCTAATAAAAAATGAGCAATTACATGCATTAATTTATAACATGTAGAATATTTTTTATTTTGATACAGCAGTGATCACTTGTATTTAACCTTATATTGATGTTTGTGGATCAGAAGACAGTACAGGATTAGCACCAGTGAATCAGCCTAAGGAATCAGGATAGAATTGTATACATCATATATATGTGGAAAACAGATTGATGGAACTTTTTTGTGTAAATACTTTGAGTTTTTATTACAATACAAAACAAGGTTGTAAACTTGCATTCATCTTTTTCATCTTTGTCATAACAATTAGTTAATTCTTTGTTAGTAATTATGTCAAGGTTCCCATTTCCAGTAACATTTTTAGAAATGAGCGACCACCAAGATGATTTGTTTGCAGTCAGGCCTGTTGTGAAAGGTCGCTATACAGAGATGGTTTCTTTACAGAGATGATATCTGAACAGAGGCAGTCTCTCTACAGGGGTGGTCTTTCTATCAGAAAAGGTCGCTATACAGAGGTGGTCTTTCTATCAGAAAAGGTCGCTATACAGAGGTGGTTTCTTTACAGAGATGATATCTGAACAGAGGCAGTCTCTCTACAGAGGTGGTCTTTCTATCAGAAAAAGTCGCGATACAGAGGTGGTCTTTCTATCAGAAAAGGTCGCTATACAGAGGTGGTTTCTTTACAGAGATGATATCTGAACAGAGGCAGTCTCTCTACAGAGGTGGTCTTTCTATCAGAAAAAGTCGCAATACAGAGGTGCTTTCTTTACAGAGGGAATCTTCATACAGAGGTGGCTCTTTATAGAGGTCTTTTCTTTGTAGATGGTATACTACTCAAAGATAAGAAATAGACATCTCTTGAAAGAGAAGAATACTGAGTTGAATGGTCCATCTTGAGAGAAGCCATACTCTGTTTGTAATTGTTTTCACATTGCAAGATTTTTTTTATCAAGGTTTGTGTCAGATTTTTATCCCTTCAGCAGAAGTAACTTGCAGTGGGTTTTTTTTCCACTGATTTTTATTTCAATCCATATAATGCCTTAGTTAAGTTTTCGACTTTAGCACATGGCCCCAAAATAAGGAATCTTAATTGTCATCAGGCTTTTTACATGTATATGATATGAAATATGTAAAATGTAAAATTGTTTATTAGCTACAAGTTAGAATTTACTTTATATGAAATGAAATTAAACAGAATTTATCATTCAAGAAGATGATAAACTTAAACATTAATAGAGGAACAGATTTGTGCCATATTGATAATTAAGTTTAATGTAAATACCCTTCATCCAACTGGTGGATTCAATATCAGTTGAACTTCTATACACCAGTAGTTCATTGATTTTTCCTTGATTTTCCGTACAGAATTACCAAATTGGTGTTGAAGGAACAGATGGTTATCAGAATTCCAAATCCTGCTGATATTACATAGGCCATTCAGGATGCTGTAACCATATAGCACAGTTAGTTACATTAGACTTCAGTTTAACACCATAGATACATGAGAATCACAGTTGTGTTATGTAATATTCAGTTTATCTATTTATTCTTGTGTTAGATCTCCTATGTATGGTACACTGATGGAAACCAAATACTATCAGGATGGTTGCTTCATTTAAAGGCTTATCTTGAAGTTAATGAAAAACTTATTTTTCATATTATAATCTACATAGAATTTCAAAAGGTTTGTGAAATGTTGACAAAAATACTGAAATGTCTCATGGCATTTATGTAAGCTATAAATGACATAGAAGTGCAAAAAGTGTTCCATTTGATGGGATGATTTTTTACAGCCAATGAAACATTTTCATGTTAGTTTTCCACATCGCTTTGAGAAATAACACCTTACCTGTTTGAAAAGATTCATGGTTGCTTAATTGATATTGCTAATTGAGACACTGTCAATGTTATCTTTCTTCTGTTGTTATTTACTGCTGAAATCGTTATTTCTAATGTAGTTCTTTTTTAAGCACTTTGTTTGCTATTACTTAACATAAAACTATGACACTACTCACACTATGTTATCAGTACAATATATCCTATTTTGAGGAAAACTGTTTGTTCTCTTTTGAATGTCATCCTGGTCTTGATGGTTGAAATTTGTCAAATGTAATGAATTTTCATTGTGAAGCCATAGCTTTCAGAGAGAAATTAATTTTTAGTCAAGAAAAATTTTTACATTGTGTAATAGTGTGAGTTAAAGCCTTCCATTTGCAATGATACTGTTTATACCTCAAGATGTACTGACCATGTAGTATAAATCCATATTTAACCATGAAATCTGCTTGAACAAGTGAAAACTGTTAAATGGCAGACAGTGGTAGAAAGTATTTGGAATAGCTAACTACCATGATACACAACACTATCCTTAACATTGTCAAAACTGTCCAATCTTCAAATATACAAACTATAACGCATCATACTAGAATATTGTTACTGCATAAATTTTTTGTGGGCAAGATGAATTTCTATATCAAATACTATACAATCAGATATGGAATTCCCTAGTATTTGGTATTTAATATTTGGATGTGATGCTTGTTTTGTCTGTGAAATTTTAGAATAGAGTTGAGTGCAGTTAAATATCATTTTATTATAAGATCTTATGAAACCACATCAATGACATTGTTGTGGCAATATTACACATAATCTGCTGTGGGGGGTTCACTTTTGTTAAGATGTCCACTGCAGAATGGGATTTTCAGTAATTAAAAAAAAAAAACTTGTTTAAATTCAATGAAGTGATTCTTTTCATTAATTAATTAATGAACTAGATAACATAAAATTGATGTCCTGCTAAAGACCATCGTTGTCAGAATCCTTAAATCTGCTTATCGTTTCCCCATCATTTTACTCTGTACATTCTTTGTTCTCCTCTTTCGTGCTTTTAGTGATATTGAGGTAACAGGCTAGCTTGGTGTCAGGTTTGTAATTATTTCACAGATATTATTTCATTTTCTCTGATATGTTAGTGCTGGACATTATTGTACATGGTTTAAATCTGGCCTGCTTTCTGCCATTCGGTCTTTCATGTTTTACTTGCATCATAGAACCTCAAAAATACATGTACCCTTCTGTTGATTTGCTTTCATCCGTAAGACTTGCTACCTATATAAAGGCATTCAACAATGATTGTAATGACTTGTTCTGGACATCATGAAGCCAAGTGCTTTAACATTGGGGAAACATTTCATGAACATATTGGTATGAACAAAAAAATCTTATTTTAAACAACCTACCTTTTATAAAATTGATTAATTTGAGAAAATCGAAACTTTCATCAAGCTTGTCCTATTAAGAAACAATCTGCTATCAATATGAAAAGAAAGCTCATACCTGCCTCTCCCCTCCTGTGAAAGTTTAATCCCCACTATATTTCTTTACTTGTGAAGTGGTGAAAGGCTTTTATTGGATGAACTGGAAAAGACAGAAGTTGACACGATTCTTTCAAATCTATTTTATTTAGATTTGAAGCTTTCTAGCTTAGATCTGAAGTCACTGCCTGCTGGTGACTACCAAAGTGTATGGTAGAGAATTGTTGGACATGTACCATCAGATAAACCATGTATTCATAGATCTCTATACATATGTATATATATTTCATGCTGTTATTATGGTTGTAATGGATCATGCACACCAGTTTCATTGGCTTCCTCCCTCCACAATATACTTGTACTTGCAATATTTTTTGTTATTCTCTGAATTGTGTCCGAGCTTAATTCGGATTACCCCGTATTGTATATATACAAGATTGTCTCTAAAATGACTGCCAAATTTAGCTCTTAGCATTCATCTTTATATATTATTTTTGACATTACTGGCGCCTCAACTTTGATATTACATAAGTTATCTATGGAGGCTCGTGGCTTTGTATAAATGGTAACGTCCGTCGTGCCCAGTACTGACTACTGTATCTCACTCTTTGTATATGCTGACCACCATTTCCTTATTCTTCTTGTCAAGTTCAAATGGTCAATTCAACATTATTTTATTTCTCAATGAAATTTGTTCCGTCTTTAATCCTTTTTCCTAGAGATAAATGTTAGAATTTCAAAGTAAAGACTGTAATGCAACACTGACTTGCTATACCTGTCATCAGATGATTTTGCAGGCTTTAATATCTACTGTTATAATTATAATTTTTGCCTATCATTTCTTATTTCTTTGTTTAAATTATGTAATTATTCTTCATTTGGTTATAATAAAACCTTTATAAAATAGTAGTTTAGTTGACCATTTGACAGTCCTAGATTTGTCGCTTAAGAACGTCCTCATTATATGGTCAAGTTTAAAATATCCCGTGTATATCATCTTAGGCTCTCTCCTCTCTATCTGTAATGTACATTAGGTTTTGTTTCTCAAATAGCCATGGATATATTTATTATAATGTGATGTCGGGTCATAAGTAAATATATATTCTATCAATAAAACAATTAAAGCTCATCATTTACTGTGTGATGTTGTCTGTCTACCACATCTGGAAATCTATTCACCAATTGTGTCACACTTGTTATTATTATACTAATCAATATGGGCTTATTCAAGATAAAGTTGAAACGGTGAGTTGAAAATAATTAGCATTTCAGTGGATGTTTTCATTTTCTTTTGAAAAATATCATATTTGAACATCAAACTTTAATAACTCAACAAGGAACAAAATGGCTCCTGCATGACCATCTTGAGAGAATTATTTGGTTTAGAATTTATTTGACGGATGAAAATACTGTTTAATGATTCCACATTATGTATTTAACAAAATGGCATGTTTGCTGATTCTTTGATGAGCTTTGGAGATACTGCGGCGCGTTGCATCCATTGTCCGTTGTCTGTCAACTTTTACTGTATATTTCAACTTTACATAAACGACTGAGCAGATTTTAATCAAATTTGGTCTGAAGCACCTTGGGGAAAGGGGAAGCAATTTTGTATAAACTGGATCTGGCCCAACCTCGGGCTTGAGGTGCAGGGCCCAATAGGGAAAACCACTTCATTTCTGTAATATCTATCTTGTTCTTTAGAAATTTGAAAATCAGTTTTGTAAAATGTTGGGTCTCCACCCCCTGGACCTAATAGGGATAATTTATTGGTTCTTTAAAATCAATCTTGTTCTTCAGGAATTGCAGTTTTGTATAAACATTTGGTCTCTGCCCCCCTGTGGGACCCAATAGGGAAAATTTATCATTTTCTTTAGAATCTTTCTTTTTTTGAATTGCAGGATATTGTCCAAATTTGGTCTGAAATATGCTTGGGTGATTGAAGGGGTTTTGTATAAATGCAGGGTCTTGGCCCTCTGGGGCCAGATGGGCAGGCCCGATAGGAAAAATCTATCAATTTCTTAAAACATTATCTTGTTCTTCAGGAATTGCAGGATATTGTGGAAATTTGGCATGAAGCATGCTTAGGTACAGGGAAATCAGTTTTGTATAAATGTTGGGTCTTGTGCTCCTGGGAGCAGAGCCCAATAAGGAAAATCTATCAATTCTTTTAAATCTATCTTGTTCTTTAGGAATAGCAGGATATTTTCCAAATTTGGCCTGAAACATGATTTGATGAAGGACAATCAGTTTTGTATAAACGATGGGTCTCTGCCCCTGGGGGCTAAAGGGGAGGGGCCCAATGGGGAAAATCAATCAATTTCTATAAAATGTATCTTCTTAAGGGATTGCAGGATATTGTCCATATTTGGTCTGAAGCATGCTTGGGTGAAGGGAAATCAATTTTGTATAAATCATGGGTTTCAGGGGGCCCTTCGGGTTAGATGGGCAGGCCCCAACAGGGAAATTCTGACCTCCAAGCAGACTCAGCTAGTTCAATATCATTGCTTTGCACCATCAACAATTCATTTGAATCTTTCATTCTTTGAAACAGTTGTGATATCCACTGAATAATTGTAGCATTGCTGAGCACTAGGTGATAAAGACAAACATAATTGATAATTTGTCCTGGAATCTGGTCACATCCTAAAACGAATTATATTTTTGAAGCCATTGAGATTACCTTACCATCCCATAACTTAATTGCATTGCTGGACATCAAGAGATTAACAACTGACCTCCCCCTACCCCTAGGGAATTTGAAGCTGTATCAGTGGGGTGAGGCTCTTCAGGGGAAATATTTTCCTTCTAAAGAAATGTCAAGTTTTGCATTATTGACATCAATTTCCAGGTGAGTGATACTGGTCCTCTGGGCCTCTTGTTTTATACAGGAAAGGGATGTTGACAAGGAAATGCTGAAACACTGTGTGGAAATACTGGATACTTAATAAGATAGAAGTATGATATGAAAGGTATAAAAACAGAAGTATAAATTATTTCAATATGCAAATAACTCTATACTTTGACAAAGCAAAGGCAATCTGGATAGGGTCAGCAAAAATCTGATGTAAAAAGATTTTGTATGGATAGGCACCCTGTTTTACACATCCACCTTTTATGCATTGGGTATTATGTTCAGTACTAAACAGTTGATATTTCAGAGTTGAACTTCTGAGCTTAACTTGAACTCCCAATCTAAACTAAACAACATATATAATTCTGTGAAGCCACTTCTCATTCTTATACTGACACTACTTAGAAGTATTCTAGAACTGGATGAAAATTTCTTTAAGGAATTGGAAAACTTTTGTTATGTATATGGAATACTAGGGATAAAGTTGCCAGGAACCTGATTGTTCAGGGCTATGAAGATGGATATAGGGTGACATTTTGTTTCAGTTATAAAACCATTGAAATTAACTTGGATACTAGAATCATGAAGTCTGGGGTTAGTTGGAGAGCTTTGTTAGTAGATATATGTCAGACAGACATCTGTAAGTTGAGGTTAGGTGAAGAGTTTTGTTAGTAGATGTATGTCAGACAGATATCTAAGTTGAGGTTAGGTGGAGAGCTTTGTTAGTAGATGTTTGTCAGACAGATATCTGTAAGTTGAGGTTAGGTGGAGAGTTTTGTTAGTAGATGTATGTCAGACAGATATCTGTAAGTTGAGGTTAGGTGGAGAGCTTTGATAGTAGATGTAAGTCAGACATATATCTGTAAGTTGAGGTTAGGTGGAGAGCTTTGTTAGTAGATGTTTTTCAGACAGATATCTGTAAGTTGAGGTTAGGTGGAGAGCTTTGTTAGTAGATGTAAGTCAGACAGATATCTGTAAGTTGAGGTTAGGTGGAGAGTTTTGTAAGTAGATGTATGTCAGACAGACATTCGTAAGTTGAGGTTAGGCGGACAGCTTTGTTAGTAGATGTAAGTCAGACAGATATCTGTAAGTTGAGGTTAGGTGGAGAGTTTTGTTAGTATATGTATGTCAGACAGATATCTGTAAGTTGAGGTTAGGTGGAGAGCTTTGTAAGTATATGTATGTCAGACAGATATCTGTAATTTGAGGTTAGGCGGAGAGTTTTGTTGGTAGATGTATGTCAGACAGATATCTGTAAGTTTAGGTTAGGCGGAGAGCTTTGTAAGTAGATGTAAGTCAGACATATATCTGTAAGTTGAGGTTAAGTGGAGAGCTTTGTTAGTAAGTTGAGGTTAGGTGGAGAGTTTTGTTAGTAGATGTATGTCAGACAGATATCTGTAAGTTGAGGTTAGGTGGAGAGCTTTGTTAGTAGATGTAAGTCAGACAGACATCTGTAAGTTGAGGTTAGGTGGAGAGCTTTGTTAGTAGATGTAAGTCAGACAGACATCTGTAAGTTGAGGTTAGGTGAAGAGCTTTGTTAGTAGATGTATGTCAGACAGATATCTGTAAGTTGAGGTTGGGTGGAGAGCTTTGTAAGTAGATGTATGTCGGACAGATATCTGTAAGTTGAGGTTAGGTGGAGAGTTTTGTTAGTAGATGTAAGTCAGACAGATATCTGTAAGTTGAGGTTAGGTGAAGAGCTTTGTTAGTAGATGTATGTCAGACAGATATCTGTAAGTTGAGGTTAGGTGGAGAGTTTTGTTAGTAGATGTAAGTCAAATAGACACCACAAAGTTTTCAGTCTTTTAAGACAATTGCTATGCAAGATTATCTCAGAAATATCAAAATACATTTTAGAAAGAATGAAAATATTGAGAAAATGGATGACAAAGGAGACTAGTAATTTTTTAAAACTGCCTATTTGGTATAATATATAAAACAAAGTCATAATGTGACATTGTAGTAGCTTTGTTAAAGGAGGGGGATATTTGTCAAATTTTGTCAGTGGAAACAAACATTGTCTCTCTACATATGAAGACTTTTGCAGAACTTATGATTTCTCCTCAAAATATTTTCTTTCTTATGGCTTAAAACAATTATAATCAGAAAGGCTTCAGAAATATGTATTTTCATTTTGAATATTAAATACGTTGTTAAATATATTGAAAAATATTAGATTTGAATAAAACCGAACTTATTGGTATTGTTCAAACAAAAGACATCAAATAACTTTCTTCATCTATTTTGAATTATATTTCATAAAATACTGTGTTTCTGTATACTTCAAGAGCATGTAATCTGCACAAGAACTTTCCTAGTAATTTACTTGCAATTTTTTAGTATAAATGTACATGATCTATCAATGACTTAAGTAAATAAGAGTTTGGTAATTCTTAAGACCTATTCAATATATATATTTCATCTCTATAAATATTAGATTGTAGTTACAAAATCCTAAAAGTACCTGGTATGCCAGTGTATGTATGTGTGTATGTAAGTCAATGTCCTTGTGTTATATTATGGCAATGATATGTCAAAAATAACGTTTAGAAATGTTGAGAAAACTAAACACAAACAAAATCAAAACAAAACTGACAGATCCTTAGCAAAAATACTGTGAAGAGCTTTTAGCCTCCCTCTTGAAAGCATATTGGTGGATGGATCTGCAGTCACCCTGGTATCAGGCACCATAGACAAGTACTTCTAGATGACAGAAATTAATTGTTAAATAGTGTAAGAATTAATATGAATTACATGTATTATCAATATGTTGGAAACAAATTATTATACCTACGGGACCCGCACATGGGACTTATTTGTATGTAATATAACATGAATGGCCGAGGTAAGCTATTCTCTACCACCTCTTGTTCTCCATCATCCTTGTTTAACAACTTTACATTTGTTGTGCTACAATATCATTGATAGGACCACCAGGCAGATCTTTCTCGGTTCGTGACGGCTGCTCTGATCACCTTTCTTATTACACAATAAGTAATATACACATTTCTCAAACATGTCTTTTTCAAACCCGTTATACTGGGATCGCCAGGTCTCTTTCTAAACCCGTTATACTGGGACCGCCAGGTAGCCAACATCTTACAGTCAGATTCGTGATGTCCATCTCTTTCTAAACCTGTTATACTGGGATCGCCAGGTCTCTTTCTAAACCCGTTATACTGGGACCGCCAGGTAGCCAACATCTTACAGTCAGATTCGTGATGTCCATCTCTTTCTAAACCTGTTATACTGGGATCGCCATGTCTCTTTCTAAACCCGTTATACTGGGACCGCCAGGTAGCCAACATCTTACAGTCAGATTCGTGATGTCCATCTCTTTCTAAACCTGTTATACTGGGACCGCCAGGTAGCAAACATCTTAGAGTCAGATAAGTGCAATACACCCTCCTTCTAAACTTGTTATACTGGAACCGCCAAGTAGCCACCATCTTACAGACAGATTAGTGCAATAAACCCTCCTTCTAAACCTGTTATACTGGGACCGCCAAGTAGCCACCATCTTACAGACAGATTAGTGCAATACACCCTCCTTCTCAACCTGTTATACTGGAACCGCCAAGTAGCCACCATCTTACAGACAGATTAGTGGTGTACATCTCTTTCTAAACCCGTTATAATGGAAAGCCAGGATGTCATCATCTTGCATTCAGATTAGTGATGAATAAATCTTTCTTAACCCGTTATACTGGGACCACCAGGAAGCAATTATCTCACAGTCAGATTAGTGGTGTACATCTCTTTCTTAACCCGTTATACTGGGACCACCAGGTAGCAATTATCTCACAGTCAAATTAGTGATGTGCATCTCTTTCTAAACCCGTTATACTGGGACCACCAGGTAGCCAATTATCTCACAGTCAGATTAGTGATGTACATTTCTTTGTACCATAACCTGCGTATGTTATCTCACACCCAGACAATTCCTTAAACACCATATCCATTGTTTATTCATACGCATAATACACACGTGTATTATTGGTGACAGCCAAATCTATTGGACGATGCATTGACTTTTGACCCAACCATGATCTGTGACCCCGAACTACTTTCACCACGTGCGATTGTTTTCATCGTCTGCTGTCCATCATCAACATGGCTGACAGTGACGATCTGTCACTCTTACCGGCGGTCAAGGTGATGCGGTAAAACTGTGTGGAGGGGAAAAGGGGGTAGTAATTGGTAAATGCAGTAATTTTGGTTTCCCAACCTTTGATATTAGGTGAGAGACGGGCAAGGTCGTTTCGGAATCAAGATACAGGTTTGACATTTCCCCTGACCCTATCGTCACTGTCTCAACTAGGCCTACCGCTGATTCCCGCCCCATTTCTGACAATATCGCAGTATCAAATGATCTTAAACTTAAATGTACAGCTGAGCCCCAAGGATGTCAATATCGGGACCCCCTATAAAAAAAACAGCAAAGACCATTAGAAACCCAGCCCTAAAAAGTCGCTAAATGCGCCGATGAAAATCATGATCTTAATAGGCCTAATATGACATATAGGTCTAGTTCAGACAGGGAACACTTTGACATCGATTTATCTCTGATGAACAGAACAGAAATACAAAAAGAAAGACTTTGTGTGATATAAACAATGTGCGCGATTTTTTAAAGAAAAATTTCAGGGAGCCGAGAGAAATTCATGAAATCCCACCCAGTGACCTAAAATAACTTCTTTGCATATTTTTCATGAATGCAAGAAACAGAAACGGGGAGGAATATGAACCCAGTACAAATACGAGGGATTGCAAGTAGCATTGACAGACATCTCAAATGGAAAAAAAACTATGGATATCAAATTATTTCCAGTGATGAATTTTTGAACGTAAACGAGGTAATCAAAACCAAACAAAAACGCCTTAAGCGCGCAGGAAAGGGAAATTTGGAGAAAAGGGCAGACGGTGTGACTGACGATGAGGTGAATAGATTGTACGAGACGAAACAACTGGGGATTTCGAACCCCGAGAGTTAATTGAGAACCCTGTAGTTCCACAACACTGCATATTTTGGGATGAGGGATATAGGTGAACACCGTGACATTAAACTCTGTCTTGATTCAAATGGAAACGAATATTTTGAATACAAAGAAAGACAAACAAAAACAAGACCTGGCAGTAATCCCAGGAATGTAAGGGCGGTTACCCCTAGGGCATGGCTACTCCCCAAACCCCATCTCGCTGTCCTGTGGCAACATGGAAAGATTACAGTGACCGCCGGCCAGCAACCTACTGTGGTCCTGATGACCCATATTACATTGCCACTAACGCCAATATGTCCAAGTCTAACAAATGGTTCAAGGCTCAGCCAGTGGGAGTAAACAAACTCAGTAAATTTATGCCAACCATTGCCAAAAATGCAGGTAGGCCTTCATCATAAAAAAAAAAAATCACATGTAAAAAAATAAATTATGTGGAAAATACAGCAGAATGGTGTTGATCTCAGTGTAATTAGATCCATCCGGTATGAAAATCAAATTATAATGTAAGAAAAATTTTTTTTTTATTGATGGAGATGGGGGACTTAATGATCGATTTCTTATGAAGAAAAATATATAGTATCCACGGAACCTCTTTATTTTAGGTCTGTCTGAATCTAACTGTGGATCCAATCAGCCTGCCAAAAATGTCTGACAAACCACAATGCTAGGAAATATTTAGTTCAAAAGCTGAATGACTCTAGATTACTACCTACCCAAATTATGCAGGTAGGCGAGTGTAGGTTATTACAAATAATGAAAATAGATACACTTACCTCCATAACAAAAATTATAATCTCAAACACTATAAATCCGTGTCGAAGAATTTAAAATTTATTTCATAATAAACATACACTCGAAAAATAACTGATTTTTAGTGAACACGTGTAAAGTAAACAACTGTCCTGTTACAGATATCTGGCCACAGAAACGTCCAGAGTATAAACAGTTACAGTACCATGAATACTGACCAACAGAGGGCCATATCAGCTGTACTTTCCAATCTGCAAAATAGGCCTAGTCCTGAAGGAGAAAGTGCTCCTCCAGTGACGTCTGAAACGGGTTTAGGCCTATGTGCAACCAGCCACATGAGGTCAACGGCGAATGTGACAGAGCAGCCATTTTATTCTATCATCGGTGGTCCAGTGTATGGAGGCACAATAAACATTAACATTCACAATAATAAATCTATCTCTCGAAAACGGTCCATGGTGTTGTACAGTTCTGATGAAAGTGATTAGAAGTTCTCGAAATTACATGCCATCTTAATCGTGTCCGCATTCACATTTTCCCGCGAAGAAGCAATACAATCTAGTTCCAAATGACTTTTTTAAAAAGATTAACAATTTGTGTAATTTTGTAACGTGTTTCAATTAACTAATGTCTAATGTTATGGGATGTTTCCAAACAATATTGCTGAATAAATCAGTATTTTGCTTCAAAAATAGCGATTTTGTCTCTTTTAAGGCTAAACGTACTCAGTATGCGTAGCCTATTGCGACGGCCTTTCAGACAAAATTTACCGATCCTGGCCTTCTCATTCGCTGAAATATCGAAAAGAGTTAGAGCCCTCTAGCGGCAATTTTCTTCGGAAATAATGCCGCGATTTTTTAAATCGCTATTTTAAAAGCATCCAAAATTAGTTTATTTGTTTAATAACAATACGATTATTATATCGCCTGCTGTGAATATTCCTAGAAAACAACCATATTAACCGTAAGCAGAGATACGTCTCTGCCGTAAGCAAGCAAAAAAAAAAAGGTTTCTTGTATCTTCAAAGTTTATTGTAACTGCGTGACTTGATTTACAGTGTATTTACTGTATGGCGGCTTATGAATCCTTCTCGACATGATGTAAGCGTACAGAGCACTGTACATGCGAGTTGGTGCCATGGTGCCACACCACCACTTAACCACAGCTACGGTCGCGCTCCGCGTCCCAGTCAAACCTACGATCGCGCCCCACCATCAAATCGCAGCTACGATACACTCGCGCCAAAGGAGCAGCATGACAGCTGTACCACACCGATTGCCGGGCAGCATCTTAGCAGCAAAACTGTAAAGACTCAAGGTAATGCCGGAGGTTCACCGACAGTTCGTCCCTAGGACATCGTTACAGGAGGTCTACCCTTATGTGGTAGTTACAGTAGTTCTGAACTGAACTTTTCATTTATTAATGTTTGTGGTTTGAAACAAAAGCTTATACTTCCTGAATTTCAGGAGCTTATTCAGTCATGTGACATTATTGTTTGTGTAGAAAGCAAAACCGATGATTTAGATGTTCTTAATATGCCAGATAACTATTCTTATTATGTCAAAAACAGACAGAAATGTGTCAGAAAATCTGGAGGAATTGTCATAATATACAAAACAGCATTAAAGTCAAAATTAACGTTTCATAAAACTGAATCAGAATATATTCAGTGGTTAACTCTTTCAAAAATTGATTGCCATCTATTAATTGGGTGTATTTATATACCCCCTGAAAACTCCAAATTTTCTTCGCCTAATGCGTTTTCAGAAATTGAAAATGAGATGTCATTATTTTCTAAAAATAATTGTCATGTTGCCCTTATGGAATATTTTAATGCTAAAACACAAAAACGTGCTGTTTACATTGAGCCTGATAATACCCTATCTGATGTGTTCGACATAGACACGGACAATGAGTTATACTATCAATTTATGTATGACTATGAAAACTTGAGATTGTATGATATACCATTGACAAGATATAGTGAGTGTAATGCTAGAGTTAATACATATGTTATTAAGTTACTTGATCTCTGTAAACAAAACAATTTATATATACTCAACAAAAAAAGAAAGGTAAACATGTTTCCTTGGTGAATACCTGTAAATGAGTGGAAACAAAATGACGTTTGTGCAATATTAGAAAATGGTAATGTTTTACATTACAAAATCCAAGGGAGTTACCAAAATCATTCAAGCGTGAAAGTCTGTATTAGCGAAAGAGCTGCACGAGGTTTTCTGCGACTAACTTGTATCTTCGCTTGAATTTCATAAACATTCAAACTGACAACTGTTCCTTAGATCCTTAGGACTTAGAAATCACCGAATCTTGCTATCTATCAACTTTATCATTATTCCCCGGCTGTCACAAGTACAGAGAGAAAGGGCTGTAGGCATGATCCAGGCTGGGGAGTCTCGCCGTCGAGTTGCACGTCATTTTGGTTGCAGTGTTAAGACAATTTGCCAGTTGGTAAGTCGTTTAAACCAAACTGGGTCAACATCCGATCGTCCCCGAAGCGGCCGACCCAGTAAAACGACCGCCAGGGATGACCGTCGTATACGATTAATACACTTGCGCAATCGATTCGTAACGCAGTAGAGACTACAAGGACATTGTTTGGGCGTCGTGTGTCTCCCCAAACAGTCCGCAACAGGTTGAGGGCCTATCAATTGAAAGCGCGGCGTCCCTACACTGGAACCAATTTGTTGCGACGTCACCGTAATAATCGGCGTAACTGGACCCGTGTTCGCCGTCGTTGGGCCTTACGACAATGGTGCAATGTTCTGTTTTCAGATGAGTCCAGGTTTTGTCTGCAACACGGTGACGGAAGGCGCAGAGTGCGGAGGCGACGAGGGGAGCGTTTTGCGAACTGCTGCGTCGCAGAACGGGACCGCTTTGGCGGCGGAAGTGTAATGGTTTAGGGTGGTATTTGTGGGGGGACTCGTACCAGGCTTGTTGTGTTAAATGGCAATTAAACCGGCATTCGATGTCGGGACGAAATTTTAAGACCAGTGGTTCTGCCATTCTTAAGACGCCATGGCGTTGGCGCCATTTTTCAACAGGATAACGCACCAGCGCACACCAGTCGCGTCAGCAGAACTTTCTTGCAGCAGAATAACGTACAGGTGTTAGATTGGCCATCTAAATCACCTGATTTGTCACCGATTGAGCATGTCTGGGACGTTTTTGGGCGACGCGTGAGAGAACGTCAAAATCAGCCGTCAAACTTGCAGGAGCTGGCCCAAGCCTTTATCGCTGAATGGAACAACATCTCTCCTCGAATTATCCGCCGGTTTACGAGTTCCATGCGACGACGCTGCAATGCTGTTTACTTCGCAAACGGTGACCATACTCGTTACTAATGGTGTTACCTTTGAAATTGACCCCAACGTCCTTTACAGTCGAATGAAATCAACTGAACTCAAAGTTTTATAATGAACCATGACTGCAGTTTTATCAGAATTGATCAATTACTTTATTCGTACATGATTGGTAAGGATTTATGAAGGGGTTACTTAATTAATCACAGAATAAAGTAGTGTTACCTTTTTTTTTTTTTTTTTTTTTTGTTTAGTATATAGCAAATGGACGAATTGGAAAAGATAAGTTCATTGGGAAAATAACCTGTAATGATGCAACTGTGATTGATTATCTCGTCTTATTATCGTATCTTTTTAATATTGTATCGGACTTCGAAATAGTCGAATGCAATCCACTATTCTCTGATATTCATTGTAGAGTAAAATTTTCCATTTGTTGTACAACTCAAAATAAATTTAAAGAAAATACAGACTCTGTTGCTACACAGATACCTGTAAAATGGAAAAATGATAAAAAAACCCAACTTTATATATCTACTATTGAAAATGACAATGAAGGAAAATTGTCTGATATAGATATACGTTTAAATGATTTGATGAACAAACCAAATGATGACGTAACCAGTACTGAGGTAAATAGTATTGCTTCTTGTATAAGTGATTTATTCACGTCGTCAGCAAATGTAGTGTTTGGTGTTAAACATGTCCATACGAGTACCTATAAGCAAAATAGAAGAAATAATAACAAACCCTGGTTTACTAATGACTGTGCCAAGCGAAGAAAAGAATTTCACGAAGCAAAAAAGAAATATCACATTGTCAAAAGTTCATTTAAGAGGAATGCACTAAAACGATGTAGTAAAAGGTATAAACAAGAATTTAATAAATGCTACAAAGCTTATCAATTTCGTGGTGAAAATGAATTAAGAGAAGCTTTTAGAGACAATCCTAAAAAATTATGGGATGCCCTTAGTAAACTCAATGGGTCCAAAAATTCGCAAAAGGCAAATATTTCAATTAATGAACTATATGAATATTTCAAAAATCTTAGCACAACTCCAAATCAAGATGACGATTTTGATTTTAGTATTATACAAGACGATCAATCTTTATTAAGTTTTAATGAGCCTATCTCAGGGGAAGAAGTTCAGAAATCTATACAAAATTTTAAAAAAAATAATAAATCGAGTGGTATTGACAGTATTTTGAATGAGTATATTAAAAATACTAGCCATATTCTTTTACCTGTATATGTGAAATTGTTTAACGTAATACTAAATACCGGAATAGTCCCGGAATCCTGGACAGTTGGTGTAATTAAACCAATTTATAAAAACAAAGGTGATGACACCAATCCAGATAATTACCGAGCTATTACGCTTGTTTCCTGTCTTGGAAAATTATTTACTGCAATGATTAATGAAAGATTAAATAAATTTGCTGATGAAACCACACTGATATCGAATACACAGGCAGGATTTAGAAAAAGGTTACTCAACGACAGAGAATATATTTGTTCTACATGTATTTATTTCCCTATACTTCTCAAAAAGAAAAAAACTTTTTTGCACATTCATTGATTTTAAAAAAGCATTTGATACCATTTGGCGAGTAGGATTATGGAAGAAACTAATTGCGTCTAATGTATGTGGGAAAGTTTTAAAAGTTACTAACAATCTATACTTAAATACTAAATCCTGTGTCAAAAACGGAAATGAGTCATCAGATTTTTTTATTTGCAATGTCGGATTGAAACAAGGTGAGAATTTATCGCCATTTTTGTTTTCATTATACTTAAATGATCTAGAACGATTTTTTATCGAAAATAATGTTAATCCTCTACAAGAAATAGAAACAACATGCCTGTGACATATTGGTTTGTATCTGAAATTGTTCATTATATTGTATGCTGATGACACTGTAATGATGGCTGAGACAAAAACTAGTCTTCAAACTGCTTTGAATTGCTTTCAAAAATACTGTGAAACATGGAAACTGACTGTCAATACTCAAAAGACTAAAGTCGTCATATTTGAGAAAAGAAAAAGCAGAGGTACTTATTCATTTACTTATAATAATGAGCCCATAATGGTTGTAAACTCTTATTCATATCTTGGTGTACTGTTTAACTATAACGGTACGTTTGTAAAGGCTAGGACCCAATGGATAGAACGGGCTAGAAAGACATTATATGGTCTATATAAGAAAATAAGAAATATTCCATTACCTGTTGATATCCAACTAACTATTTGATTCACTTGTGTCACCTATTCTACTATATGCATGTAAAAAATATGGGGATTCGAGAATGTAACTAGCGTTGAAAAAATACATCTACAATTTTGTAAAAGAATTCTTAAATTGAGAAGTAATATCCCAAATTATATGATATATGGGGAACTTGGTCGTTATTCACTAGAAATTGATATTAAGACTCGAATGGTGACTTTTTGGCATAGAATTATTACAGATGAGAATAAATTATCATGTCTACTCTATAATTTAATGAACAAACTTCAGTCACAAGATCAAATCGATTTCAAATGGTTGAAGTCCATAAAGTCAATACTAGATAACACTGGATATAGAAGTGTATGGAATAACCAACATATATGTACTGTTGATAGAATCTTTTTGAAGTCTAAAGTTAAACAAAGATTAATTGATCAGTTTATTCAGAAATGGTACCATGACAATGATATTTCTTCACGTGGAGAAACTTACTCAATCTTTAAAAGCAAATGGGAATTAGAGACTTATTTAATTAAACTAAACCCAGAAGATAGAAAAACATTGTGTAGATTTAGAACATCTAATTGTAAGTTACCAATCGAAACTGGTAGATGGACAGGTGTACCTCGCCAGGAAAGAATTTGTTTATTATGTAATTTAAATATTGGCGATGAGTATCATAACCTTTATCAATGTGAAAACGACTATATTAAAGAAATACGTCAAAAATACTTACCTAAATACTATTACCAACAACCAAGTGTTTTGAAAATGAAAGGAATATTCACTACTTCGGAAAGTAACAAAATTTATACAAAAACTAGAAAAAATACTTAGTAATTTCTGAATTAATTGTATGTATCTAAAATTATATGTAAGTATGTATGGGCATGTATGTACACGTATGTATGTATGTATGTATGTATGTATGTATGTATGTATGTATGTGTGTATGTGTATATATGTAGGTATATGTGTATGTATATGCGTGTGTATGTATGCGTGTGTATGTGTATATATGTAGGTATATGTGTATGTATATGCGTGTGTATGTATGCACGCAGCATTACATGTATGCTGGTATGTATGCACATTTCACTATGTATAATGTATCTGATTATTTGCAGACAATATGTAACAATGTATCTGATTGTATCTGATGATTGACCTCCTGTTACACACTTATGGTGTGTCTGGAGTGATTAATAAAACTTGTAAACTTGTAAAGGTAAGAAGCTAGTCTGAGGGCTTGGTTTGAATCATTAACTCACAGCACTTATGAACAAACAAAACTTACAAACAGAACATCAATTTTGTTTTAATCCTTGTCGTTGTGGCAAGATCGTCTTAATATATAACATCACTTTACCTCATTAGACGTCACAAAATTGGACTGTTCGTCCCATGCGCATACCCGCCGATATGACACTTTTTCAGGTTTTTCACACCCACCGCCATGACACTTTTTCAAGTTTTTGTAGATAAAAAGTTTGCGCTTCGTAGGCAAGGTATAATTGGTGCTCATGATTTATGAATAATATATTATTAATACTGTACTGATCATGATGTTGACTTTGTTATAACTTATATTTTTTGTCTTTTAGTTTTATTTGATGAAGGTTGATTGTGCTGATTTCTCTAGGTTTGTTAATGTGTATCAAAGTTCCTTGAAATGAAAATATTCCTTCAAACAAAACGCGTATAAAAAAACAAAATATTCATGTCTATAATTATCAATTAACTAGAACGATATATTTCCATAACATATTTATTCATTTTGCGTGTCATGGTGACATTATCTAATGCATCGGAGATCAGAAATAGTAGTAGCTATAGTGAAAATATTGTAAATTTTGTATATATGGAAGTCTAGTTTAATCTCATAGAACTATGTCTTCATATATATAACTACTGGAATAAAAATATAACTATGATGCTTCAAGGAAGATAGGCATGTAAATACATTTAATGTAATTATTTACACTTTTATCTATCTGAAATGCTGTGTACACCTTATCTACTTTCCTCAACTACAAATTTAATTATAATAAGTAAGGACTACTACTTTGCAATGCATTTAAAATAGAGAAGTAGGTATAAAGTCCTTCCGATTTGTCTAAATCCCCATATTGATAGGATAGTAATTGCAACATCTTGGGGATTTCAAAGGTTTTATTTAGTCAACTTCATCATAGAGCTATTTATCATTTGGGTTGTTGGCGATGAATATATGGTTGTGTTTATTTTTTTTTTTTTTTACCTATTTTGATTTGTTCACATCATTGTCGTTAAATTTGAAATAAGATCTAAAGAAGATATAAAATCGCTTAAAATTAAGAAAAATAGCCTCTGGTTCTCATATTTTAGTAATTTTTGCATTCCAAAGTGTAGGAGTATGGGGAAAGTAATATAGCCTAGCGGTTATTTGTGAATATTTTTCAATATGTTTAGCCTCTCAGTACTTTCAGTACTTTGATTGCATATTAATACACCAATCAGACAACCTATGATGTCAATGGCGGCGAAACAATCTTGTACACAATATATATATTTTTACGTTAAAAAGTTTTGGAAGAAAGAAGTTAATTAGCCTCGTGTCTTTTCTAAATTTGAAAATTAACTAACTCGAGTTAGGTAACGATGATAATCAACTGCCATTCGTTGTAGAACCTCTTTTTCTAAGCCCTTTATACAGAGATCGCCAGGTAGCCAACATCTAACAGTGAAATTAGTGATGTATATTTTTCTCTAAACCCTCTTTACTGGGACCACAAGGTAGCTATTATCTTACAGTCAGATAAATGATGTACATATCTTTCTAAACCCGTTATACTGCGACCGCCGGGTTACCATCATATTATCATCTAATTAGCTATGTACATGTCGTTCTCTACCCTTTATATTGGGATCGCCAGGTAGCCAACATCTTACAGTCAGATTAGTGTGTACATCTCTCTCTAAACCCGTTATACTGGGACCGCCAGATATCAATTATCTTACAGTCAAATTAGTGATGTACATCACTTTATAAACCCGTTATACTTAGATCCCCGGGTTACCATCATATTACAATCTGATTAGTGATGTACATGTCATTCTGTAGCCTTTATACAGGGATCACCAGGTAGCCAACATCCTACAGTGAAATTAGTGATGTTTATTTTTCTCTAAGCCCTTTATACTGGGATCGCCAGGTAGCTATTATCTTACAGTAAGATAAGTGATGTACATTTCTTTCTAAACCCGTTATACTGGGACTGCCAGGTAACCATCATCTTATTTTCTAAATAGTGTTGTACATCTCTTTCTAATCCCTATTTACTGGGACCTCAAGATATCCATTGTCTTACAGTCAGATTAATGATGTATATGTCTTTCTAAACCCATTGTACTGGGACCGCCAGGTAGCAAACATTTTACAGTCAAATTAGTGATGTATTTCTCTTCCTAAACACTTTATACCGGGATAGCCAGATATCAATTATCTTACAATCAGATCAGTTATGTACATCTTTTTCTAAACCCTTTATACTGGGACCACTATATATCCATTGTCTTACGGTCAGATTAATGATGTATATCTCTTTCTAAACCCATTTTACTGGGACCGCCAGGTAGCAAACATCTTATAGTCAGATTAGTGTTATAAATCTCTACCTGAACCCGTTATACTGGGATCGACAGGTAGCCAACATTTTTACAGTCAGATTAGTAATGTACATCTATGTCTAAGCCTTTGATACTGGGACCGCCAGATAGCCATTATCTTAAAGTCGAGTTAGTGATGTACATCTCTTTCTAATCTCTTTATACTGGGACGCCAAGTAGCCAACATCTTACAGTCAGATTAGTGCTGTGTATCTCTGACACTTGTATGCATTGACCCACATATTGCTGAATCTAATTGATCGCACATTTTAGGATTAATTTCCAGGTCAACTATGGGAAATTGAAAAGGGTTTTAGAATGTAATCATGGTGTAACTGGAAGATAGTTGACCACTCTGTCATCTACGAGAATTTCATTCGTGTACGTTAAGTGAACTTTTCAAATTTGACGTTGATTCAAGAGTACCCATTTAAAATGAAGTGCGTCATAGGCCCATCAATATCTCGAGCTGCAGTAACTGCACGAACTCTTTTGTGCATTGAATTGATTGGAGTATGAACCCTCCTCATTGGTATACGATTCCATTCCTCATCCAGCGCCAACGCCAAATGAGCGACGTTGATTGGAGGATTCGGCCTACGTCTTATCCTTCTGTCCAACTCGTCCCATAAATGTTCTATTGGGGAGAGTTCAGGGCTGTATGGGGGCCAGTCTAGGGTGGGGACATTGTTTGTTGCGAGATAACCACCGATCCTCCTCCAAATCGGTCATTCTCTATCACGCAAGCATCTGCATAGCGCTCGTGGGTACGTCTATAGACACGACGTCGACCGTCTGCCCGGTAAGGCGAAAACCTGGATTCATCTGAAACAGGACCCTTCTCCAACGTTGCATTGGGAAGCGTCTTACGGAATGTGCGTTCAGCCATTGCATTCGTCTGGAACGTCGCCGCGCATTAAGCTGTGGTCCAACATAACGCCGCCGCGGTCTTAGACCGAAGGCACGCAGTCGAGTACGCACTGTCTTTGGATCAATTGGAACATGATGACGCCCAGTTGTGTTCCTTGCTGTTTCCGTGGCCGTCAGAAAACGATTGCGTAGGTGAGAAAGTCGCATTGCCCTATCCTGCCGACGCGTCGTCACAGGAGGGCGACTGCTTCGGGGACGGTCTGCAACCCCTCCGGTGGCATGTGGTCTTTGGATGAGATAGCAAATATTCGATGGATGGACTCCAAATTGATTAGGGACCTGATTTTGCGGGGTACCTTGCATAAGAAGTGCAACGGTGCGGCCCCTGTCAACTTCGTACAGCCGTGGCATTTTTTTTACGGTGAACTGTTTATATTTAAAATGTGGGAAATCAAGACGGATATGTCTGAAGATTCGCACACACAGATTTTGAACCAGTCTTTTATACTGGGTTCGAGATATCGTGCTTTTGTCTCTTATTCTTTTGTACAAGCAGTGATTTTAATACGGTACCAAATGCACACATTTGTCAAGTTTCAAGGGTGTATGTCAAGAATTTAATTTACAATATTAACTTTCTGCTAACTGCGTTTCTTTTTCCTCTCATTATATTTAGGATGACTGATAGGTGTACAGAAAAGTCATCGGCGTTGTCTATCTCGGTGGGTTTTTTATGTCGCCAGTATAATTTACTACGGGTAAAGCCCAAGACTTCCAATTGGAACGTCTATCATGTGAGCAAAGTGCACCAATCGCCTTCTACTCTTATTTGGCAGCATACTTTTGACGACTTTCCATTAACCATGACTTTACCGTTAGTGGTACAAGTTTGCAGAAGGAGGTTCTTTTTCCAAGTTTCCATGTAAAGAATATAGGCTATAACGATATTTAGTGAGGGTTTCATTTACTGTATGTACATTGTTGTGGAATTCCCTGCTTCATTTTAACAGTTTTGATTTAGTGTCAACAGACTTCAGTCTTGGGATAATTTGGCAAGCTTATCTTTAGCCGATTTACAAATTTGTATGACCTTTCAATCTCATCGGGGGCCATATCAGTGCAACATGCTGAAACTGCCGGAAAATCGTATTAATGATATCCGACAAATTGTTCACGATCGTGGAGTTTAAGCTGTAAATCGGCGTCTTCAGCCTCCAACCTAGCAAAACTATCTGCTTGTTCACAATAGCACTGATATCCAACAATCCAACAATAGAGACCTCACAGCACCTGCAATACGCTGGACATCGGTATCGGAGATACCCAATGTGTCCGTATCCAGTGGTAGGCTGCTAAAGATTATAGTTTTTATTATTATCATTATTTTTATTTTTTCCATGTTCACATAATACGATACAATAGTACAAGTAGTATATTCATGATTGATGTCAACTCTTACATATGTATAAATAATTAATATGCTTGTCAAACATGGTATATATATATTTTTTTTTAATTCATTTCTTATATAAATCTAATGATCGAGATCCAGTGCTGTTGTGATAGATCTCCTTTTTTCTCTGATATGGTCTGCCTTTGTCTGGGTATAAAAAAAATGCATTCTGAATATCAATCTGCTTATAATATGATAACATCGATTTGACTCCATCAATAGATGGGATAGTATTTTTGCATTTTCAGTTTTAAATATATTTTTTTACCAATAGAATGCAAAACTTTATATCATCAAATTTAGGATCATTATTACAGCCTAAAAGGACAAAAGGACAAGTCATATGAAATACTACATTTAGATTAGACTTAAAGCCATTTTTAAGGATTCCCATAGGAAACGAGAAAAGGGGCATTCCCAGTAGAGATGTTCAAATGTTTCTCTATTAGCCAAACAGAAAGTACAAAGCCCACTTTCCACGATTTTCATGATCAGAAGTCTAGAATTCGTATGTAAAATTCTATAAAGTAGCTTAAATTGAAAGGTTTGTATATTTGTATCGTCAGTTAATAAAAACGGTGCCTTGTATATAGACTTTCAGTCTTCTCTATTAAATGCAATTTCTAATTTTTCATTCCATTTTTCTAAACTTTTAACTAGAAATTCCTGATGATCCATGATGAAAAGACTATAGAAATATTTCGTAACTTTTTCATTTGACTTATAAAGAGAAACTAATTTGCATTCAGTGTTAGTAATTTTTTCACCATTTTTAATGATATTTTGTTTCCAACTTCTCGGAATAGCTGAGAGTAGATCTTGATAAGTAACCACATTAGTATTTATATTGTACTTCTGCTTAAAGTTTTCAAAAGATCGGAATTCTCCATTTTCATTTATAAAATCATTTATGAAAAACACATCATGCTCTATCCACTTATAATATATGACATGCTTATTATTTATTTGAATTTTTCATTTAGCCATAATGGCTTGGATAATAGATCATTTGGGATTATGGGAGGTGAACGTTTCAAAGAAGCACAAATTTGAATTACATTACACCAAAATGTATTTTAAAGAAATTTTCTGTAGTCCTTCTCTGTTCAATTTCCAGAGTTTATCCCCCCCCTTTATCCTAATCCTCCATTTTCATATGTGTGCTATAATTTTTTCTTCAAAATTATATTCGGTGATATCTGCTCTTGTGAGGTAATACAATATGCCTAGTAATTTGAACTTTCCATTATTATTCCGATGTAGACTTCGCTCTTGTAAGTATTCCTCACCACAACCCCGTTTAACCCCAATCCGTATTATATGGGTGTTGTCCATGTTTGTTCTTAAACCAGAACAATCAGCAAAAAGATCAAGAGTGTTCAAGTTTCACGTCGTCTAGACATAATGTTGAATCAACTGCGTATTGGCTCAACATAAATTCAGAGTTTTCTATGTTTATACCTGTTATGTTTGGATTAAATTTAAGGGATTAACTAAGCAGTTCTTTACATAAGATAGAAATATACGGAGACAAAGGGTCCCCTTGTCTAACTCCTCTTTCGATATCAAAGAATTGTGAAATATGTCCATTCTTACAAATACAGCTTGAACAGTTATTCTAGAAAGTTTTTATCCATCTTCTTAAATTAGGCCCAAATCCTTTAAATTCTATTACTTTTTGAATAAATGTCCATTCTAAGGAATCGAAAGCATTTTTAAAGTTTAGTAATACAAGTAATCCCGGGATATTATTTTCGAATTTTTTTTTCAATTATATCTAAAATAAATCTAGTACATTCCCCTATGTATCTATCCTTCACAAAGCCTTTTTGTGACTCGCTAATAAGTTTATTCAAGTAAGGTTTAATTCTGTTTGTAATACTTGCCGAAACTATTTTGTAATCTACATTTAAAAGTGATATAGGTCGCCAGTTTTTAAAAAATAATTTTGTTTTACCTTTTTTAGGATACAGGTAATAATTCCCTGACGCTGTGAGATAGATAGTCCCTTTTGAAAAGATTCATTAAAAGAATTGATAAGATGTTCATGAATATCATTCAAAAAAAATAAAATATATATATATATATATATATATATATATAACTCAACTGTAATTCCATCCAGTCCGGGAGATTTTGAATTTTTCATGTTTTTAAGAGCATTTACAAATTTTAACCTATTAACCATACTTTCCATTTTTTTCTGATTCCTCTACACTCAATTTATAGTTATATGGATTTCTCTCATTGAAAAAAAACTTTGCATATGAACTTCTCCTATCTGAGTCTCTCTGCTTCTGTATAACTCTTTGTAATATGTAACTTGATTATTCATAATTTCCTCGATTTCAAAAATTTCTTGATTTTCCTCCGTAATTATTTTCGAAATGAGCCTTTCTGTGAAATGCTGTTTTTCCAAATTGCAGAAGTATTTAGAACTCTTCTCTCCTTCTACTTTCCTACTGGTTTTAGCCGTAACTATAATTCCTTTAACTTTTTCCTCTCTAATTTTTTTAAGTTCTGCCTCTGTCCGTGTTATTTCGGCTTCTTTTCTACTTACCCCTTCTTCCAAATAGAGGTCTTTTAATTCCAATTCTAATTTATGTTCCTTATCTACTCTGATTTTTTCTGAAATGAACAGTATTTCATGGTCATTCCCCTTATCATTAACTTGATGGTTTCCCACAGCAAGTGGTTATCTATTGAATATTCAATCTTAGTGGTGTTATCATTATTTCTATACTGGTTAACTGTGTCAGATATACATTCCTTAACTTTTGTAACAAATATAGTATCATGCAATAACGAGTTGTTGAATTTCCAAGTGCCACTTCTTCGTTTTTGATTGAGAAATTTAAAAGTAACTGAAACTGGAGAGTTGTCAGATCTATAGCTTATTCCTATATCCGTATTGGTAATAAAAGGGACTAAATACAGAAGAAACTAGAAAATAATCCAACCTTGCCTGTTTTTGATGAGGACCCCTCCACGTATATCTTCTAATTCCAGGGTTCTCTTCACTCCATATATCTAATATATCTAATGAAGACATTATTTCGTGGATTTTAGCTTGACTTCTAGCATTATTATATTTTGTTTATATTTAAGATTATCAAGTTCATAACTTAGACACACATTCCAATCTCCACAGGCTATAATTGGATTATTATCTAAAGTGTCAAGCTTTTGTTTTATATTGTCAAAAAAGCAGGAGTATCCTCATTTGGGCCATAAAGAGCTAACAAAGTTATTTTCCTATGAAAGAATTTCATTTCAAGTAATAGAAAATTACCATTAACATCCTTAATCTCCTTTAAAATTTCAAATTGAAATGTATTATTTAAAAGAACGGCCCTGCTATTACTTGTATAACCCCATTCACTTGCCCAATATTGCTCAATCTCTCCAGTAGAATGTGTATCAATTAGTACAGATATATCATATTTTTTCCTACTATTAATAAAAAAAATCTCCGCGTATTGTTTTATCGGACGACAAACCCCAACAGTTGCAGCAGCTAATTTTTAAATTATCATCCATTGTTATTTCTGATTAAATTACTTATCAACCAACAAAATATATACCACCACAACACTGGTTCATGATATTCTTGACTTTTGAAGTTTAAAGTGAACCTTTTTTTTAACCAACAATGAAGACTCCCCGTTCCGCCCCACCCAGTTCCAGCTGTATATCTGTAGATTTGGCCAAGCCAGGCTGGCCTACTATCAACTACATACATTTAGCACCTATTTCATTCTCCTATACTTTACTTCCTATATCTTTACTTACGTTTCCCATTCTGTTCACTTTCACATGAACCGCTACCACCCTCTCATATACCGCACACCGGAAGTAAACAAATAAACCGGAAGTTATGTGAATCAATATAATTTCTCTGACAAACCAATATCTGTAGTATTTTATCATAGCAAAACAACTATTCTCAAAAACAAAATCAAACCTAAAGAAAAACAGTATCATTACAGGTCTGGAAAAAGTTTCGGTTACCTATGAAATCTACATGTCAATACATTGTAAATTAAGTACTTTTATGTGTTAAATTATTATCTATTCAGACAAACTATATCATACTGATTCACTATACTTATATATATATATATATAATTTTTCCGGACAATATATGTTCAGCTCAATACCTTATATGTGGTATATCATATATAGTTTTCAAACATAAATCATTTTGAATTTGTATTTTTGTATGATATATAGATATATACATATATACGTGTTTTTAAAGATAATATATATTCTGAAATTCTGTCTTGGTCTTTACATATTTATACATATTATCTTCTATCAAGTATCCTTTTGACTCGAAGCTTATACCTTTTATATAACGTTCCGGACACTATATAATATAATTATGAATCTGTACTCACGTTATACATGTCTATATATATAAGGTAAACATATATCAAGATAGCTCAATACTTATATATATTACATATATACATTTATGTATCGTTCTGACACAGTGCCTCAGTACTCATATATGGATGTATATATACCTATTTTTTTATAATAACTCTATAAATTGAATTCTTATCAGACACATATGTTTCATTCCGACTCAGTGCTTCTTATATATATTTATAGATATAATAAAGTTAATGACGGTAAGCAAGTGATAATATAAAGAAAATTGTAAATTGTGCATTCCCTTTACACTGAGGAGCAGCTAAGCTGTGAAAACGTTATGCAAAATGCTAACTTAACTTTTCTTGTGTGTTTTTTAAACATTTTTCTTTATATATATATATCTATATATATATATATATATAGTTAGTACTCTTTTATATATATATATATATATATGTGTGTGTGTGTGTGTGTGTGTGTGTGTGTGTGTGTGTGTGTGTGTGTGTGTGTGTGTGTGTGTGTGTGTGTGTGTGTGTGTGTGTGTGTGTGTATTCAGACAGCATATATCATTCTGATTCACTACTATTTTATATTTCTTTTTTTTTTTTTTTTTTTGCAAAATAACATACATTTTTGCTCCGATCTCCTTTATAAATCAGAAATACAAATGTTTTGTGAATTTGTAAATCATTATTATTTTGTACCCATAATTATCATAATTATCAATTATCAATCAATATCTGATCCATCCAAATGTACAACTCTATTACTGTGTCCATTGTATATAACATCAGCTTGTTTTGTGCACATAAATGTCAATGATTTCACAGATATGATTACTTACGCTGAAAATTGACATCATTCATCAGGAAAGCATCTGTCAAAGGAATGTTGTAAAACGCTCTCCGTTATTTCCCCATTCCTTAGTAACGCATACAATTTTCCATCAGTACTCCAAGATCGTTCAACACACTCGAGTTCAAAAGCTGCCTTTAACCTCTGTTGGTTAAGACGATTCAAGTCCTCCATGATGAAATATCCTGATCCCTTTAACACCTTCCACTGCTGTATGGCTTCTATTTTCTTCCTTCTATGAGTAAACTTACAAATTATGTTTCGTGTTTTCCCCCGCTGGAAGACACAAGCGAATGGGCTATATCTATATCTGCCTCTGAGATCATAACTTTCAGCTTGTCCTGAACAAACCTTACAATTTTTCCAACACAGTCTTCAATTGTCACATTTTTGTCAGTATCCTCAAGGCCTACAATCCGAACAGAGTTTGTTTCTGCTGTGTTGCTCTAAATTATTTTACTTGCTTGCTTTGTAACTCAAACTTTTCCCCTCACAATCTGCTACTTCCTGCTCAAGTTTGCTGACTGTCTGTTTCAATTCCTCATTCTGTACTTCTAAGTAAAAAACACGGCCCTCAAGTCTCTCTACCAGTTCTTTTCATCTGTTGGCTCATGTCTTCTTTGAGTGTTGGATTGCCCTTTACAACCACAAGTGCTAGCACTCCTGGTAGAAACCATTTTTTCAGAGAGAACAGTTCAAACATGGTTCACTGCAGGAAACGCCTTTCACAATATATACAGGTATCCTGGTGTAAAGCCAAGTTACAAGTACAGTAGTTGACAGTGGCCAGTATAGTGTTTACTGAAGCATGGTGAGAGGTGTTTTTTGTCCAAAAGTTCTTTCCTCAAAGTACTATATAGGCAGAGGAAATCTGCTCTATAAACACTACAATTCTCTAAGATTATAGTTAGGAAACAGACACTATCTGCGGTCTGACACGGTGTAGGAAAATAGCTGTTAAGAGACCCCGGGGTGTAGCAGGCTGAGAGTGGTGAGGGATAGATTGGTTAAAGCTAAGGTCAGCCATTGGTGTTCATGTCATTGGATATAAATTGGTAATGATATATAGAGTCAAAGTGTAGTTTACTTTTTCGGCAGATCTCGTTATTTGAGATGAGGTTGACGAAGAACTTCATGAACATACTCTTTTGTTACTGTCTGGGAGAGTCAGGCATACAAAGGGAAATTCAAATTCCCTCTGACGTGCAACTTGGCAGTGGATTCTTTATTCAATTCTCCAATCCACTGACTGCTAAAACCGTTGCTGGTATTTTATCCATGAGATGAAAAATCACGATAATGATATTTGGAAAATACGGTTTAAATAGGTATTAAAAATCCTTAATCCCTGATAAACTGCAGATATGCACAGACTATTCAAATATCCAATCACCTGCTGGTAACATATTTGTTATTCGAATCTTCAATAACGCACCCGCTTACTTCAAACATTTCTTTATTTTTCAAATACATTACATTTAATCCATTTAGTGTTTGCTTGATATGTATTTTGTTTACACTAGTAATATCAAAGTAAGAACTTTAATAGGTTTTGCCTGTTGCCCAATTCTGTAAATCCTTCGTACATTTTGGCAATATGGACAGATGGGTTATACATTGGTGTACATGTCCAACATCAAGTACAGCTCTAAGGTATGTTACATGCAAAATTCATGAGGTTGTTCAGTGATATATTTACCATCGTATTTTCTGGATGAATATTCACGTTTTCTGCAGCCACCGACATGTCCCACTGATCTAAGTAAGTAAGTTTGTCTAGTAAATCACTGAATTCTTCCAGCAAAACCTGTTCCACGAACATACCAACGAATTTATAAGGCTTTCGGGCATTGAAATATGTAACAAGGTGAGGACCTTTAATAAAAATTTTAACATCTGGGGATCTCGCCAGTAACCTCACAATGGCTTCCTTTGCATTGCGCACGTGTTGCCGTAATGCTATGTGGTCACAACACCTGACAATATGAGCATACCAGTGGATAATTACAATGGCTTTGCTGTTAGCTGGTATCTTATCTAATCTGAAAGCTACCGATTTAATTACCTTCCTGTCTGAACCCGGTACCCCATGGAAGGGAAGTTCGTGTGGTTGCCATTCAAGGTCAAGTCCCAGTGTTTTGTTATGTATTTGAACAAACTTATTAAAAGTATTTTCAGCTTTGATTTCAAATCCTAATATGGAAAGAAGGCGATAGTACCATTGTCTAGTTGTTGAATCACCAATCGAAATAACTTGTCGGTCTTTAAGACATGCTCGATATTGCGGCTTGGTTTGGTTCATTGTAAGTTGGCATATAAGGTTATAATAAATTCCTCTGTAGGTGAATCCAGATGGTACAGTGCTGTTCCATGTTAATTCACGAGGCAAAACGTTACATGGCGTTTTAGGCAATGGGTAGTCTAGATGGCCGTTAGAACCTGAAGTAAGAAAAGTGGCTTTAGTGTTATTATATAACTCAACAAGAAGAGATCAACGAAGTGTGACCTAATTAGCATTTGAACTCGTAACATGTGACAAACCATACGTAAACAGAAATGAGAAGCTGTTTGATGAGGCCATGTTACCTACCTTTAAGTAGAAATACTGTAAATGTTTCTATAATAGCTGCTATTTATTTCTGGAAAAATATTATTCCACATTTTGCAGTGTAAGTATATTGTTTATTATATATTTATTTCTCTCGATAGGCACATGTGTTAAACAACCGAAACATAATGTTGTAATGTCCTTAAAAGGAAATGGATTATATCCATAAATACGAGATATCTTGTCCTCATTAGCCTGTAGCCAGTGGTTTGAACAAGCTTACTTTTGCTGTCGGAAGAAAAAATCTGCAATGCCTTTAAGTGAAATTGGGACGATAAACATCAATCTGCCAACGAGTAACAGACGCAATATTTAGATTATGCCGAAGCGAGAATCCTTTTATTTATATATACTTCTAATTGATATTTTCGCATTGAGGACGATAAGAATCCATTGATCAGTTTGCTGCTATACAAGACCATTAAACGATAACATAACTTAAATCGGCCGGGATAAGAGAATAATTCTATTTATTAAAGATAAGGGATGATATTGGCCAGCTGAAGATAGTTTTGTCTAGAAAAGAATAACTGGCAATATTTGGTGACCTGAAACCTATTGATGGATTGTTGGGAAGATGCAATAAGGTGTCATCGGGTCGATGGTTGAAAAAATGGGTGGATACACATCTCGGTTCAGCGCAGTACCCAACACCGAAGAAATGTCGTCAAATTATGAATTTCCTTCCCTTTCTTCTGAGAATTAAATATTATCACTCAGTATACTACCTTATCACATTCGACACTAAAGAAACAACGTCTTCATTATTTGGTTATGATTCTTGTCTTTTCGAAGAAAGCTGAACGGCAATAAAAGTTTTATGCTTGATAATTAAACGGGGGTCTTTTTCATGTCCAAAGGAAGGAAAATGTGACCAGGATGAAATTATGAGAATGATTGACCAAATATTCGTTCTTTTTGATGGAAAGATAATCCAACAGAAAAGTGGATTACGCTTGAGAACTACGAGTACTTCATTTTACCTGACTTTTTTATACGGGCAGAATTTACCGAAGTTCTGACAAAAAAACGTCAATTTCCTTTTTGATAACAATAATGATAGGCTGCAACTGACTTTTTAATATCAACCGCTACCTCGAATTTACAAGAGCAGCTTTCTCAGCTGTATGATAAGCCATAACTAGTTTTCCATGTCTATGTGGTAACTCCACTGCTTCCCCAGTCTACATGTCACAGATGCTTCAATATTCCTGTACTCACTGTGTTCAGATGTAAGGATTAAAACAAAAATCTCCTAGGCTTCAAAATTTAGGCCCTTAGCATTACCGAAGTACGAAACAACTACGCCCAACTCTAAATTGACATTAAAAGGTGCAATTCACTTGTGTGTCTTTTGTACTATCTTTCAAATAGTTCGGAGTAGGATCATTTATAAGTATACACATCACAACTAAGGTGTTATTTTATTCTGTGATCCAAAAGAATTCATTACAAGTTCCTCTACGCAGTCCAGTTATTATTCCTATGGATTGTTTTCGAATTTAAACTGCCGTTGTCTCATACATAATTAGCATATTAATGTCATCATCTTGTACAAATACTATACACATTTGTATCTTGTTCCGTTAATCTTTCTTTTATAAATATTAATATGATTGTTAAGCCAATATTCCTGTAAGTATGCGTTATCTGTTCTATATATCTCGATGATGATAATTATGTTTCATGAACAAAATAACTGATCCTTTATTTTTATTTGGATTAATATCTCATAGCCCAGATTAATTAGCAGATTAATGTAGGTTATCATTGGTTACTGCATACAGTGATGTATTATTAGCTTGCAACTTGTTACCATTAGCTATATCAGAAATGTTCTTCTTGGCATCAATGTACTTTAATGAAATATTCTCCGGTTTACTTTAAAATGAAAACTCAATACCACAGACATAAGATGTGCTCCTTCAGTTTAGAAAGGTGATCAGGAAAGCAAAATAACTGCAGCTCCAGTACATCAGATATAATGGTTCAGTGTGGATTGTAGAAACGATTCTATTCTTTAACTTTTAGAGTATTGTCTTACGATTCAAAGCATGGCGACAACTTGTGCCGTAAACCCTCCTCGACAGTATGTTTTATGTACAAAAGAAAGTTCTGGTACACGTGCACTTAGCAGACAAATATGATTAGTAATATTGTGACAATGTTAAACGAGAAGTACTTACTTGGAGCAATGTTGACTTGAATCTGTTTCAAAAGCAGGTCCTTGTGACTGGAGATAAATACAACCGACGTTAGATTGATACTTAGTAAAATACTTGGTAATAAAGCATTTACTAGATGTATGGATGCAATTAGAGTTAGAAGAGAGATCTATATTACTGTATATACCCCGGACAGCTTGACAAGACCAGTCAAACTGGCTGTATTACTGTATATACCCTGGACAGCTTGACAAGACCAGTCAAACTCACTGATATATAGTTTACATACGATCTTTAAAGGTGCTCATAGTCGAATAATTTTTACACCATTCAATATAAAAAGGTAAACAAAATGCTTGTATATCTGTAGCATTCTACTCCCAACAGTCCAATGGAAAAGATTATGTTGATGTTCCTGAATCCCGACTAAAATCTTTCAAGATGTAAACATAATCTCCCTATTGTACAAGTAAGTTACCATATTCCAATAAACGCAAGAATAATCAAATGAATCAGAATAAAACAAAGTTAATAACTTTCTATAGAGTATTCATCAATTTTTGTTTACTAACTTACCTTAGAATTTTCTTTGTATACCCATCGTAAAACAGTGATTCGTTCCAGCCATACGTTACCCAGTTCCTACACGGAATGTCGTCTGGCTTCCCACAGAATAAAGAAATATTGTAGTTTTCCTTTGTTAGGTTACACAATCCCCTGTACTTTCTGTCTAACCATCTAGTATTCGTTGGTGCACAGAGAGTCTTTTCAGATTTGTCGTTTTTTGAAAATGTTCCGCTGATAAATTTATAAGAACCGTATTTATGTACATAATTAGTATACAATCCGATTCCCTCCTTTGTGCTGGTGACTGTTACTTTTATAGTGACATTTCCTGCCCAAAAAGCCATCACGTGACCAGTGTAAGTACCATTCATGTGATCGTCTACGTAACCAGCAACATATGAATCCCCTTTCACGTCCCGAAGCCAGATGTTGAGCAGGTCACCTCCTCGTGTCATGGACTGATTGTAACCGTTATAAAGATGGACTTTGACCTTGACCTGTGAACCAGCTCTTAATTGGTCTTTTTTCATGTCTAGTTCTACCATCGAAAACCGAGGATCAAACAATTCCTTGAAATCTTTTACTTCGTGTATCTGTCGATATTCAGGATAACGTTCTAAGATATTTCTCGAAATAGTCGCTGTAGGTAATATGAATGCCGTCTTGATGACATTTGAAGAATGCACAACCTGGTCCTTTGTAACATTAGCGAATTTTCCCTGCATATGTTTACTCAACTGTGACCATCTGAAAAAGGACGCATGTCTGTCAAAAATAAAAATATTTCTAAAATATTCCAGTATTTTATGGTCGAATAATGCAGCATGAACTTTACAAAATGTGCGATTGTGTTATATTGTTTTGAAGAAATTTCATAGCATCATTTTTTAGAAGAAGAGATGAAATCTTTCGTCACGTTTTCAATATTCCGCATCTCTCGGAACATTGTCCTCATGAATATATTAATTATGTTGGCGGAACGTGTTATCCCCTAGCGAAGTCTAATAGCTTTTCTTTACCTATTCAGAAACACGTACACACATGGTTATTTTCAGCTAAACGTGTATGAAGTCGTTGTTAAAGATTGTACAAAAGACACAAAAGTAACTAGAACTAGATCACTATGACGACTGTAAATTATTTATTTTTTTCATCAACCTGTATTTCATTTTATTGAAAATTATAATGGGTAATAGGCAGCAGGCTAATGAATACATAAATCCTCTCACAAGGATGAACAAATTGATACATACAATACATAGTACCTATTGATCGCACATTCACTACAACATGGGCTGGCATCTAATGTATTCTAAATAAGAACGAGTTACCTCCCCTCTATCGCGTTAACAAGAAAATATCGATCTGCATCTTTCAAAACAGTATGTTGTGAGTTTGTCTATCAGTTGACAACAACATGCACGAAAATCCTGATATTGAGAGCAGCCCTTATCATTATGGCGTCCTGTCCACATAACTGGAAAATCATTGATCTGCTCAGCTATCCAATCAACTATAGAAGCATTGTATCAATCAAGAGTCATGAATTTAACAAACCAGCGTTGTGGAGAGCGAAGAGCACTTAACTTTTGATCTGCTTTATTACATTTTATAATTATTTTATAGCGCAATTGTTTAAATTTATTAGAAAGAACCTGAACTGATGAACGATCGATACAGAATGATAGTGGTGTGAATGGATGAATGGTCGATACAGAATGGTGGAGAACTGATGAATGATTGGTGCTGACATGAATAATGGATGGTCACTAATACAAATGAATAATCAATATAAGATTGATAAGGAATGAATTTTAACATCCTTGAAAAAATACACATCTCGTAAGACATTCAGAATCGCATTTCAGGTAATGGATGATTCCCATTATCGTTTATAACGAAGATCGCAAGCTCGTGGTAGAGTATTATATCACAATAAAATGAAAAATCGTCCTGAAAACAAATAATAATCATTAATTTGAGGTCACAAACAATTCATAGGCTTGGGATGTCAGTACGAAAGTTTGGAAATTTATTAGCGAGAAATGAGAAATGTATGGTTGATATAATTTAAGAATGATCAACTTCAGTAACATTGTAAATCTCTTCCTAGTGTTGTTTTATTGTTTTATTGTTGATTTACCGTACAAACTATACAAAAAAAACTATCTGGTCACATCACATTTGAGAGTGCTGCGATACGCTGTACCAATATCTCGATGTAAAAGAAAATAATTTTGATGATTCTCACCTGTAAGAAATGTGAACTTACCTAACGCCCATGCCGATACGTTTCGCCATCTGTCCAACAGAGATGTTGAAATGTCTCCTTAAATGTCCAATGTTAGCGATGATATGTGAATGATTAACATATAGCTGTGATACCCTAGATATTAAAGACAAAGTGACAAGTAACACCATTAAATAGTATCCCTTTGTAAATATAGCTAGAGTGAGCTAATCACAAAGACGTATGGATCGTGTTTTAGAAAGGATAAGTGTCTACTTCAGAGACAAGTTAACCGTCGTCACCATAAGCCAGTAATGATACTCTCTTACGTGGAAACACTGTTAACAGCAATGAAAGTACTAGACAAAATAACCGAGCATCTAGATTGTATACAAAATAATATCAGATATCCTTATAGAATCTTGATGTCTGTCGTAATTGACCTGCATCTATAGTACCTCCTGTGTATTCAAGGCTTTGCCTACTGATTAGAAATCGACAAAGTTTTATACTCTGTAAATACATTAAATTTGTTTTGTTGTTGATTTAAACTTCTGTGGTCACACATTTATTAAAAATATAAGATATAACTAGACGTCTGCAGAATGATGAAGGAGTCATATGTTATGTAGATAGTACATACAAATATCTTCTATTTATGCATTGTTTGAAAATTTGAAAAATTAAAAGTTACAAAAAAGGAACCCCTCTTAATAAGCAAGCATAGAGACAATGGCTTACTTCAATATATAAACTAGGTTGCTTATATGATTACTTTCATATTAGGTATAAACAATATCCCTATAATTACCCACTACTGTTCTTAAACAACAAAGATTCTAATTGTTTACCTCATAGTAGTCAATTTTACTGCTAACTTGTAACCAGAGTTTATATATCACTGGACCCTATTGACTTCTGTAATCTCTCAGACTAGATAGGTATATGCGATGGAGGATAACGGGGTAGGAATATTTCAATTAATTCCAGACATGATTTGCTAGGTTTCCAGTTATTTCAACACCAATTATAAATGGGTCGGGTTTCAGCTTAGAAGCTTAGAAACTGTGCTCAGGTTTGGATATTTTTAGTTAAAACAGTTTTATCCAATACTGAGATACTTTGAAGTACTTACATGGTGATGATCATTGCAGTAAGAGCAATGCAGAATAAGATCTTGCGTGAAAGACATTTGGTAGCACTATATGGAACTCTCTTCTTCTCTCCCATGTCAGATTACTGGTCAGAAATACTCGGATGATCTTCATGAAGTACAGTATATGTAAAAGGAAAACGTAAACATGATTACAAATTAGGTAATATATAACGTTATAAACGTGTCGCGTGATCGGGTGTAGCTTGTGAACTCGTATTTTAGTCGTGCTGCATTGTCAGCTGCAGTGGGGTGTTGGTTAACAACCTGTAAGTATTACTTAACAAAATGGACTGTGTGTCTGGCACAGTAATGGTATATATGCCCTTATCCCCGTTCGGGGACAACCCTATATATAGCTAGTGCATAATGTTCGGTACAGTAGGCCTACTACTAATGTTTATGTATTTAATATAGTTCAAAGTTTAGATTCCCCTTTGTGGCATTGTGACGCACGGGTTCGTGGTCAATGATACATATATGTAAACATTGAGTGTGTAGTTGTTAATATGAATATATGATTAAATAAATCGGTCGATTTATTTCTGAATTCAGAATAATAAAATTAATTACTGGCAGTTTTCTCTTCCAGATTTACTTTTGATGTGAAATAATTAATAGACAATAAATTTTGGGATCTTTCATTTAGGTATACTTGATAGTATGTCTCAAATTCAACTCGCCCTACAGTCCTTTAAGGGCGCACGACACTCTTGTATACATCAACAAACCACAATTATTCTGACAACCCCCTATTTCAGAAAATACTTTTCGAACATCCTAGAATAAATGTCAACATAAAACTTTGAAATAAATACGACATGATTAACTCATAAATTATGTAAACCATCTAGTACTGCCTGCTGAGATAATCTGCGGCTACGTTCTCTGAACCTTTGATAGATTTGATGCGGAACTTGTAGTTCTGCAAGAATAATGCCCATCGCATAATTCTACTACTTTCTACCTCGCTCTTTTGGATATACAACAATGGCTTATGGTCTGTGTACAAAACAAATTCTCTTCCATATAAGTACATTTGGAACTTCTTGATAGCAAACACAATGGCTAGACATTCGCGCTCGTTAACAGAATAGTTCTTTTCCCTATCAAGCAATTTCTTACTTGCATAGGCGACTGGGAATAGACCATCACTGTGCTCTTGCAACAAAACACAACCCAAACCAGTGTCTGAAGCATCAGACTGTACTTTGAAATTTTTCGAAGGGTCCGGCAGTTTCAGAATAGGAGCCTTAGTAAGGATATCTTTAAGGCGTGTGAATGCTGCTGCTTCTCCTGGTCCCCAGTCAACCTCATTTGGCCGCCCTTTCTTAGTAAGATCTATGAGCGGTTTCGCGACATCCGCAAAGTTCGGCACAAACTTTCGATAGTAACCTGCGAGTCCTAGAAATGCTCGCACTTGTCTTTTTGTCTTAGGTTGTTGTGCGTCCCTAATCCTTTGTAGTTTAGCATCCTCCATAGAAACAGTTCCGTCACCAACAGTATGTCCAACAAATCCCAGTGTCCTGTACCCAATCTCGCACTTTGTGGGTCTAACTGTTAAATTGGCAACGCGTATTCGCGTGAACAGATCGCGTAAGTTCCCCAAATGTCCATCCCACGTCTGATTGTGACCAAGTATATCGTCGACATAATGGTCTGTATTGCTACTTCCGTCAAACATTTTCCTTATCATCCTGTTGAATGTAGCTCCTGAGTTAACAAACCCAAATGTTCCTGAATTGGTAACATCCTTCCGATGTCGAGAAGGCTGTTAGATGACGCGACTTCTCCTCTACTGGTATCAGCCAGTAGCCCTTGCTGAGATCGAATTTAGAAAAGTAATTGTCCATATCGAGCTTTGTCATGATGTCCTGAATGCCTCCCATGGGTTCAGGGTCAAAGAATGTTACGGCATTTAATTTACGGAAGTCAATGCACACCCGGTTTGTTTGGTCTTTCTTTTTCACCATGACGATTGGAGCATTGTATGCTGATCTTGAGGGTTCGACTATACCCATTTCTATCATTTTCCTTACTTCTGCTTGTACCTCCTTCCTTTTGGCGTATGGTATAGGGTATGGCTTTACCCTAATAGGATCTTTAGTGGTAGTCTCTATCCGATGCTCCTCCAGATGCGTTGTTCCTGGGACATCAGTAAATATATCGCTATTCTTCCAGGAGCGTGATAACTTGAGACCTTTGCTCTTCACTTAAATCATTGCTGATTTTCACATCACGGAATGTCTCTTTACCGGCAAAGTCTCCTAACTCGAGCAAGTCTTCCCGACGCTCCACATACAATTTTAGCAAGTTCACATGGTACACCTTAACTTTACCACCAACGTTGACCTTGTAGTCCATGCGATTGACAACCTCCACTATCTCAAATGGTCCTCTCCATTGTAACAGGAGTTTGTTGTTGTCCGTTGGAAGTAACACTAATACTTTCTGTCCCACCTCGAATTGTCGATTCCTCGTTTTCCTGTCATAGTGGTGTTTGTATGTCCCTTGTGCCTGTTGTAAACTCTCTCTCGCTATTTTACAAGTTTCTTCCAACTTATTCCTGAGATTAAGAACATACTGGTAAGTATTTCTCACGTCGGACGTTTCGTCTGCCTCATCCGTCCAGATTTCCTTCAGTGCTTGCATGGGACCGCGGACGGTCCTCCCGTATAATAATTCAAACGGTGAGAACCCAGTACTTGCTTGCGGGACCTCCCGATAAGCGAACAAAACTGCCGGGATATATCGGTCCCAGTCCTTTGGTCGTTCTTGACACATTTTCTTTAACATGCCCTTAAGAACACCATTCATCCTTTCACACCAGCCATTGCATTTTGGGTTGTAAGGAGTTGTGAACAATTGCTTGACCGAAACTAACCTCCACACCTCCTCCATGAGTCTTGAGGTGAACTGTGACCCTCTGTCGCTTAATATTTCCTTCGGAAATCCAACTCTACAGAACATCTCCAGCAACGCTTCTGCCACTCTTTCCATTTCGATCTTGGGTAACGCTATGGCCTCGGGGTATCTTGTTGCATAGTATACCATCGTTAGTATGTAGCGGTTCTTATTTTCCGACGCAGGGTAAATAGGCCTGATAAGATCCACAGCCACCCTTTGGAAAGGTTCCTCAATTAATGGCATCTCCCCTAAAGGTACCTTTGTCACTTTGCCCTTAGGTATTGTCTTTTGACATACATCACAGGATCTGCAGAAGTGTGTCACGTCACTTGTCATTCCAGGCCAATAGAAACTTGTTGATATTCTATCGATAGTCTTCTGTATTTCCAAATGACCTCCAACTATTGACTCATGCGCGAGCGACATCACTTGTTCCCTATACATTTCGGGTACAGCGATCTGACGGACTTCTATATCTGATTGCCTTTTCTTCTGTGTGAAGATCCGGTATAGGATGTCGTTTTTCAACTCCATACTATACTTCTTGCCTTGATTATCTCCTTTGACTTCTGCAATTCCACGCCACTTGTCGAGCGACTTATCCCCTTTCTGGGCTTCCTTAAGTCCATCCAGTCCGACTAACTCAACTTTCCTGGCTTGAACATAAAGTGGCTTAATCGCTTCTTTCTCCTTTTTAGCCTCGGCTCTAGTCACAACTGCAGAGACTTGATTCTCTTCCATGTGTGGCTTCCAATTGGCGTGAGCCGTTAACTTAGCTCCATCAATGTTACCGATCACTAAGTCGTAGACTGGATTGCTCATGCACATTGCCTCCAGTTCCGCAACATAGAAGGGGGTATCCACAACAATCCTGGCCGTTCTGAACATCCGCTCTCTCCCATCAATCAATATACATGGGAGTTTCTTGTCTGTCATCTGGTCAGGCCTTACAAGAGCTTCCTGATAGCGGCGCTGCTACATCCTGTATCCCTTAAAACCTGCACCGACTGACCTCCCGTGTATCCAAGCTGGACAGGCATCCCGTTGTCTTCCAGTCGTAAACGTCCTACTGGCTCTTTCCTGGTCCCTTCGTCTTACAAATATGTTTGACCCCAACCTCCCTTCTCTTTTCCATGGACTTACAAAGAGCTGCTTTGCTAGAGTCCTTGTACTGGCTGCTTTTGAGAGGCTTAGATCCAATCTTGCCTCCTTCTGCGTGATCGCGAGCGATATGTCCTCCACCACCACAAATGAAACACCGACGCGTTTTCTGACCCTTAGTGTCTGTCGATTTGTCACTCTGTTGTTGCTGGTTATTACGGCGCGACGGAAAATTTGTCTTATGGGGGTTGCTAAATTTGGCCTTGCCAGATTCCGTAATACTTCCTCCATGGGCCTCCATATATTGTTCCGCGAGTCGAGTTAACTCCTCAACACTCTTGGGTGCTCTCTCTTTAAGGAACAGGGCCATATCCGTTGAACAGGCTTGCATAAACTGCTCCCTGATAAGCAGGTCTGATAACCCTTCAAACAACTGTTCGATCTCGGACATGTGAGTCCACCGCGTCAAGTACCGTGACAACCTCGCGACAAATTGAAATGCCGTTTCACCCTTCTCCGGTTTACTGTGTAAACTTTACGCGAAAACCTTCCTCGGTTAACTCGTATCTTCTGAGAAGCGCTTTCTTCAGCTCATTGTACTTGTTGATCTGAGTTGCAGGCATGCTTGAATAGACTTGTAGCCCTTTACCGGTCAATAGGGGGCTAAGGCTCACTGCCCAAATGTCTTCGTTCCAGTGTTGAGCTATAGCAAACTTCTCGAATCGCTCTAAAAATGCATCCATGTCATCTTTTTGTTCGTCAAATTTTGGTAACTTTGGTTGCAGTGACCTTGACCTCGACTCTTCCGAGTTCGACATTGACAATGCACTTTTCTCCTGCTCTGCCTTAAGCCTAACAAATTCTATGTCAGCTTGAAGCTTTAGCTTTTCCATCTCAAACAGTCTACTTTTCTCAGCTTCCTGTCTATCCTTCTCTGCTTCCTCGAGCTCCATTTAATGTTTTTCCTCCTCTCTCTCTCTCTCCTCTTTTTCCTTGCTTCGTCTAAGTGCTCTCTCCTCTCTCTCAAGGTATTTCCATTCCTTAGCTGCCACAAAACTCAGCTTCTTTATACCCCAATCGCTCACCGTGACTTAACCATTTCTCGTACTCCATGGTGTATTTCCAGTCGCTTATGCAAATAAGTATGGACAATAATACCTGAGAGTACCTGCTGCTAATACTGGTGTCACTTTACAGTATTTGAATTTCTACTCTTAAGAAATATCACTGTATCTTTTTACCATTACGGCAATATACGATGTATGGTTGTCACTTCACAATATTTTCTTCATAAACTATGTAAACAAACCCCACTGAACTGAAATAAGCCTATCTGCTGGTTCCTAACCTGATTTCGAGTCTCACAATACTCGACCTCTCTCTAGCATTGCCTTCAGTACACGAACAACCGTTATCTGTGTTGTTCACTTATTCTAATTAGTACTCACATTAGAACAACTTTTTCACTGTCAATATATATCAAATATCTGTATAAATTACCCGACCTATCCTGTTCTGTGCAAGATAACAGTAAATTACAGTATTTGTTCTACAAAATCTACACCCTGGTCAATGCAGTAGCTTTACATAGCAACCAATCCCACATATTGAACAAAGTAACAATTGATAATATTATGCCCAACCTGTTCTGACTCTCAGAACAATAGCATTTGTTTATTATTCAATCCGACCTACTTTGACCACCTCTAATGGTTCTATAGCGCTATCTCACTGAAAGCTACACTACACTGGGGGTTAACGCTAACTTCAGGTAAACTACACTTGTTCTACAGCACATTTTACTATATATATCCATGATCTGTGAACATACACTTCTTTGTGTGCTTGTAAATTGACGAGCCCCCAGATTGTCAGCGACGACAATAAATTTTGGGATCTTTCATTTAGGTATACTTGATAGTATTTCGTTGGAACGTAAAATACAACACAGACGCCAATAAACAATTCACAGTTTATATAATAAACTAAAAAATTCAATATACAAACTACACAATAGTAGATAGACCGATTACATGTTCTTCCCTATGCAGAGCGTCCTTGCTTTCGATTCGTGGTAACACTGGGTCACAGCGCTCGAGCTCGAGCTCTCACAGTCATGGTACACACACACAGAGTCAAAGTTCACTCCTTAACCCATTGGTTAAACTCTTAAACAACACATGAGGTCTGTCTTTCCTTCATCAGGATATCACGCTGCGTCTTCTTCGCTTGCCATCTTGCCGCCTCTCTACCCAAGCCGATTCTCCGAACCTCTCGGACTTCTTCGCAATAACAATGTCTCAAAGTCAACTCGCCCTACAGTCCTTTAAGGGCGCACGACACTTAACTTTTATATACATCAACAAACCACATTTATTCTGACAAAGGAATTTTGTCTGAAGAACACATAGCACATCCTGAAAGGTTTTATACGGAAGTTTTCTGTATTTGTTTTCATTTACTGACATTTGTATGTGTTGTTTGAATATGTTTGCTATGTTAACCTGTATTGTTTTTGCCTCACTAATATATTAACTTTTGTAAATGATATATTCGATCATAGCTAAAAGGTGATTGATTTCATGATAATTTAGATATTCTATTTTATAGACAATGGCTGGGTTTTTTTTATCGTCAACATGTCTTTTTATATCCTAATCTTTCATTTTTTTTATTTATTTACATTTTATAAAATAGTGTTCATAGTCTTCCTTGAAATTACAACAGTTACGGTTAGGGGTTTCATTCATTTTCCACTTGTATACGGTCTCTTTTGATGCCAGAAGTTTGTTGAATAGTTTCCCTTTGAACTCTTTCAATTTATTATTTTGTAAATATTTAAATATAAATTCATGTATATATCTTAATTTATAATGCAGATATATACCTAGTTTATTTTCCCAATATATGGCAGTGATAGGTTTTTCTGAACTTATTTTCAACAACAAAAAGAACAAGATGATTATATATTTTTTGATTGGTACAATTTTTTTATTTTATTTTTTTCTTGTTTAGGGAGTTTAATGATTATTTAATTTTTATAGTGACTATACATTTCTGTAAGTTTGCCTGACTTTCTTCTATTTCCCTAAGCCATCATTTTGGGACTGTTTTTTTTATTATTGATATCTCTGAAAACCGATTACTTTTGTTTTGAAGTTTCTCATAGGTATTTCTATCATTTAATTTGATATTGTTGTGAAGTAAGTCCTTAATTGTGAATATTCCTGAATTAAGCCAATTTTCAAATCAAAGAGTTTTACAATTCATCTTTGTGTACTTATTTCCCCATATGATTTGTGATAACATGTTATTGTAGCGTTTTGGTTCTTTTAGTGTTATCCATGTGGATAAATTTTCATTGTAAAATGGAGAAAGCTCTTCACTTTTGGGAGGTTTTTTAAATCATCTACAATCAATTTACATATTAAGAAATTTAGTCCAAATTTACCTATCTGAAACTGTGAGATAACTTTCCATAAAGCATTTTCCTTGAACGTTAGTTTTCTTAACCAGCTAAATCTTATTGTATCAATGTGGGATTTTAAGTCTATACAGTTTAAGCCACCATCTTGGTATGGTCTAATCATTGTTTTATGTTTGTCTTTCTCTCGCTACCCCTCCCATATGTAATTTTAAAGTATCCTTTCAAATTGAAGTATTGTGTTATGGTGAATATATAGCATGGAGCTTAGGTATGTTAATTGTGGTATGAGTAAAGAGTGAACTACATATTTATATTCTTCATTTTATTGTCAGCTTTCTTAATTTCCAATTATCTATTTTATTTTCTTAATTTCATTCAATTTTTCATTCCAATTTAAGTCTAGCACTTTTTTTTTTTTTTTTTTTTGTTCAAGCAAACGTAGATACCAAGAGCTTTGATTATTTCATCTGTCCATGTAATTCCTTGAAAATTATCTTCAATCATTACTAGATTACCTAGTATTAATCCTTTTGTTTTTTCTCTATTCAAACTGAAAAAGTGTCAAAGGTTTCTATTAAGTTTAGAGATTTTTCTTGTTTTGAATTTAAAAACAATGTTGTATCGTCTGCTAATTGTGATATTTCATATAGACGAATTTGATTATTTTTAATTACAAAGCCATTATTATAGAGTTTTAATCCAGTTTACAAAGCATTCATTATAGCCAAATATAAACATTATTTGATAAATAAATTTTCATTCAATAGTATCAAACGCTTTAGCAAAGTCTAAAAATAATTATGCACCCTTTAATTTAAATTTATCTTTGTTTTCAATTATATCTATAATTTGTCGTATGTTATATCCAATATATCCAATACCTTTAATGAAGCCATTTTGGTCGGAACTAATTATGTTTGGAAGAATGGATTTTAATCTTTATGATAGGCACCTTGCTAGAATTTTATAGTCAATGTTAAGAAGTATGATTGGGCGCAATTTTTTTTTAATTTAGGGGAACACCTTATTTATAAAAAAGGAAAAGGGTACCCTGTTTTTAAGATGTTGTTAATTCTTTTTTCCTATAACTTTCATTGACGCAAGTTACTCAAATTTCCTTTAGATGAGGCCAGAAAAGCCTTGTAGAATTCTGCTGTTAAAGCGTCATTGCCTGGTGATTTATTTAGTTTCATATTCTTATTGCCTCTTCAACTTAATCTGAAGTTATAGCCCCATCACAGGATAGACTTTCTTGCTGTTTTAACCCTTTTTCAAATTCTGTATTCTCAATATAGTTCAAAATGTCTGCGGGGTCTATGTTCTTTTTCTTGAAATGCCTTAGTCTATTTAAAACGTCTTTTGGTTTGGTCAGCATAACTTCATCTTCACTTTTAATTTGTGTTATTAATTTTCGTCTTTTTCTTTTCTTTTCAAGAGTAAGAAAATACTTATTTTTTTTTTTTTTTTTTTTTTACTTTTTTGCTTCTCTTTTGTTATTTTTTTCTTCTGCAAGTAAATTATTCTTTTGTAGGATTTCTTAATCTCCACATGTCAAATAATTTAAGTTCTCTTTTTAATATAGCCATTAACACATTTCTGTATTCTATTCACTGTTTTTCTTCAATTTTATCTTGTGTGTCATTCCAGTCCCCTCCAAATATTATCATGCCCTGTTTAAACTTTTCTATTTTGTTTTTAATTTTTTTTAAATCTGTTTCTTTGCTGTTTTTTTTTTTTTTTTTTTCATTTTGGGGCATATATGTTGATAATTGTATATTTGTTTTCATGTATTTGTAAATTTACCATAATACATCTACCATTTTCATCAGACCATGTATTTATTATCTCATGATTCAAGTTATTTTTAGTAATATAGATACTCCTCTGCTCTGACTGGTACCGAAGTTATGTATCATATCTCCTCGCCATTCAGCATTGATATAATTTACGTCTGTTCTTATGAAATGTGTCTCTTGTATATTTATGCTATTAGTATTTTGTTCCTTAGCCCATACATCAAATCTGTTTCTTTTTTGTTTTTCTGTAAGACCTTGTGTGTTTAGCGTTAAACACAGCAATTTGTCAGTCATATTTTGAAAATATTTTCTGTTTTAAACTGATTATTAATTTTATGAATTTTATCCTTGTAATATACAGGTATTTTTTTTATCATTATACATACATATATACGTTTACACCTTGTAAGACGTATTTAATATTTTGATATTTAGATTATGATTGTCATATGTAACATTTTGTTGTACATGTTGTTTTCATTATGTTTGTACATTATACATTGTATGACACAATTAACATGGTATTGTTTTTCGTTGCTATATGTACAATGTAAATACATGTTTACTATTCATGTAGTTAATATGGCATACATTATGTATAGGATATATTTCGTGATTCATACATATATCACCATGCTTAATTTCCTAAGTGAAATTTTTTTCATTGTAAATAAATATATTTCTAACTTAATTTCTACTTTCTCTGTTATATATTTACTACGATTGTATTTTCTCATGGATACTATATTTGTAGATCTGGGAGGGAAAAAAGGATACAAATCTCAAAAGTTATTGTTTTCCATTTATCTACATTACATTTACACCTTGTTATTTACTTTGATTATCGTCCTTTGTTTTTTTCTTTGCTTTTCCTCCAGCCTCTAGCATTTCTGTCGGAGTTGGGGGTGTAGCTCCTCTTCGGCCATCTGTCTTGATTTACGAGACATCGACGGTGCTGGTTTTAGTACCTTTCTTAGTGTTTTTTTTTTTTTTTTTGAGTCTTGTGTTTCTTTTTCTTAGATGACTGTCCACTGCCAGATGGTGTCTTAACAAGACGTTCTTTTTGTTCAGCAACTGAAGTGATTGGTCCAGTTTCTGTTTCATGGTCAGTGATCATAGCATTCTCATCACCCGAATTTTCATCTGAACTTGAAGAGTCATGTTTTGATGATGAAGTCACTTCTTCGTTGAGGGATACCGACTCTTCTGGCCACCCTTGTTAACATTCCGAAATAATATGCCCAGTTTTGCTGCAACGCTTACATTTCACATCATTTGGGCAGTTTCTCGACACGTGCCTAACCTCAAGGCACTTTGTACATTTGTTATTTTGGTTCGCGATCCGTTGACCTCTGTATGAAATCACAGCCTTGTATCTCCCCACCTCTATTGTAGAGGGCAGATGGGACAAAATCTTTTTGACTATTACAATTCTGTCACCAGTTTCACAGTTGGTTAGTCGACCTTCCACTCAGTTTTTCCCGATAAAGGTTAATTATTTCAACATTTCTGACCACTAGCGCTCGTTTGATCTGTCCTCCATCAGCGGATAGTGGGACTTCTTTATTCTTAACACAGTGTTGTCTTCATCGAAAGTGTGCTTTGGGTTTGAGTTGTAAACAAGTAATTGCTTACCTCTTAGCGATAACCCTTCTGTGAGGATTGTCGATCGGCTTTTTTCATTGTCGGTATATATCCTCCACAGCCCATTCAATCTTCGGAGTCCTACAAGCGTCTCCGGTAGAATATACTTTGAAATCGTTTTGTATAGTTCGACGTGTGAAATCCATTTACTCCTTGTCGGTTTTGACGATCCAAAATAGTCTAATTCCTTTATAAACACTGGTTTTGTAGAGGTTTTTTTTTCTTGACAATCTCTGCGAAGGTCGCGCCATTTTGTTGTATGTCCATCGTTCTTTGTCCACTTGGTCAATTTACAAATGTCTTGTATCTGCTATATGGAGAAGAACTCCATTCTCAAAGCAGCAATTCACAGATTCGATATATCCTTACACGACTCAAGAGTCAGTTGGAGTCCAACAAAAGCACGTCAATTTGATTAAATAATCAAAATTTTCGCAGAGCCAATATCAAACCCCCACCATAGCCAGGGGCAGATCACTCATCTCTCCCTCCTTCTTAATGAACATTTGAACCATAAACGAAAGATAACTATGAATAATATAATATCAACTATAGCGGAGAGAATTGGAATTAAATAGAATTTGACATTATCTGTGAAAAAATATATATAGTTCATTACTTCCCTTTGTAATAATCAAAAAATCATTATAACCATGAAACTTATTTGTGATTGGTAAAGATGTACAATTTGATAAAAGAAATAAAAATCAACTGGATAGGAAGACTATCGCTAGACTTTGATAAATTTTAATAACCAAGAAATATTTTGATTGTGCTGTGTTACAATTAATTAATGAAAAATGAATAAGTATACTTAGTTACGACGTACCATCGTCTGTTATACGAAGCCATGACGTCACGCTCACTATACGACTACGACTAGTACAATAGATGAGATAAAGGAATTAAGTCAGAAAGTCCCTTATCATTAATTTATAGATATATAAATGTTTCATCCTAATAGAAGTTTATATTTGTGTTATACAAAATGTATGTAAATATGTCTTATGAGTAACAAGGTATTTTATATAGATATTGTGCGTGTACAACCCACGTCACGTACTTCTTCGACTCTGACATAAAATTGTAGAGTTTAAACATTTAAATCCCCGTGTGATATCACGCGGGTGAAACTCTCCATATAATGTCTGAATAATAATTGTGTGTTGTTATGTTACGGAATTAACGTACAGCAAATAAAACCCAAAAAGCTAGAATAAAATTCAACAATTTAATAACAACAAATACATTCTGTGTAGTAAAGTTACAAATATTGTGATGGTGTGCAGAGCTAGCTACTAATTATCAAAAGTCAGTTCTTATCTGTCCATGGAAGTCCTCAAAATCCAGAAGAATTCACAATAGATTGTCCAGAAGACAGGGTAACCGAAGAAAAATATAAGAATGGATATCCTCACTGGGTATGTATAAGTGCAAGTCCACAAAGCACTATCACTAAATCACTGTAAAAGTCCACACTTCACAGACTGAAGTCTCAAAGTAAGCTCACTCAAGGCGTCAATACTTCAAAAAGCTCCTCAGGCTCAGTTCTATAATGTTTATATACACTAAAGGTTTCTAGAAAGTTATTTTCTAGATGATTCTAGACTAGCAGTTACCTAGCTTGTTTACATGTGTCTCTAGAAACTTCCGGAAATACCCAGGTAATTCTAATAACTGAGTTTTCTAGAAAAATCTGGCTAGCACTATCTACACATATTGTGACAAATAATTATCAACAGGTTTTTATGTAAACAATCAATATGATACCATGCATGTAAATACGGCACATCTGAATTTGGATTAATACACAACATTTATACATAACAATGTGTACATGTTGAAAACATGATTGATTTAGAAATCTCTGTTGATAATGATATATAAAACAGCACAATTTAAAAAATTTCAATATATTTGTTTTAAAAATACACAATTAGATCACTGTCATTACCCAATTAAGGAATGCTTACTTATTAATGGGACTACTATCAATAGTTTTAGCAGTTAGTTCTTTAATTAATCATGCCATGGATATATTTTTCAATACCCTGTAATTTACTAGGAGTATCAACATTCGGATAATGTGGGAATTTATTTTGAAATGGCATCCATAAGGAGCTTATTAAAATATCTAACTTTTGGTTTGGTAGGAAAGTAATATAAAGTGAACGAGTCATTGAAGATTTTCTGACAGAAACCGTTAATATAACGTGACCGGTAGGTGCTGAGCAGGACTTTGGTACATGAATAAGCTGAAGAAGGGGTTTGACAACTAGATATGAAGTTTGTCAGAATTGTAACATACAATGAAAAATCGCACTTCCATGTTAAAAACCTTATTTAGTCTTGAACTAACTTGGTAATTAGATTTTTGTGGTACAGGTAGTGCTTGAATATGAAATTTTACCTGTATCGTGTTGATAATTATGATTATGAGGTGTATTGTTTTGTCTATGAGAGTATTGTTGTGGTCGACTCCTTCAGGTGTGTGTCTGTGTTGCATTGTGACTGTGATTACATGCATTAATGCATTGATCTTAATCTAGATGCATCTATTTCCATCGGCACTTCATTTCTCGCATGTCAAAATTTATTTCCCTTTTTTTATTTATGAACTTCCCTCTCATTAATTTTATAAATAAATGTGGTACAAATGTACATTTTAAAAAGAGGAAGAAAAGATCAGATCTACGTACCGGATAGATGTGTCGATCACCTCCAGTAATAGTCATCCAAGTTGTTGACCAACAGGTATGTCGGAGGTCACGGCGCCAATTTGTTGAAATATTAAAAGAAGTCACGGTACCAGTTTGCTGAAATGTAAAAAGAAGTCACGGTACCCATTTATTGAAATATGATAAGGAATGTCCACAAGTGTAGTGTTCTTGTTTATTGGTGTATGTGTTGACACATGTTAAACTTGTAATCTGTTTACAGCCTTTGGGCATAATGACGATAAGGTTTTTGGTTATAATTTCATATTCATATTTTGCTTCATACAAAATACGAGATTTTACTAATATAATAACCTTGATATTATTTTAGACTATCGAAAGTCTTTGTCTAATATCAAAAGAATTTGTCCCGTTGTATTTTATAATTTAGATGGAAACACAGGTAGACATGGCCATTACAGGCTTGTATGTGACAGCCATACCCATGTAACTGTTCACAAATATCCGAACTTGCCACAAGCTTACATTTTTTGTATGAGAATGAATGAAATTTCAATGTTTAGTGATTTTATACGTATGTATTTTCATAAGAATTATTTAAGAAAAATACATTAGTAAACTTACTTTTTGTTGAACGTAACCAGCTTGTTGATGCTCTCTCAAGATGGCGATGTGCAAGCATGACTTTTAATGGGGTTATTCCCCTTGACTCATAAGGGTAGCGCTAAATGCGCGCTAATACTATATACAAATTTTCTCTTTTCTTCTCAAGGAAATTATATGTTTAATACTAAATGGGTTCACGAAAATTAATTCGTTATTTCTTTCTGAAGCATAATTTGGTATTTCATTTAAATATTTTGGAAAATGTAATATTTTTTTTTATTCATATCATTCTGTTCAATATGTCCTAAGGATATACACATGTCACAGACGTACGTCCGTGTCTAGTTGACGATCCTGTGTTCATTACCTATTTAGCCTTTGGCCATTATATGTCAAATTTACCTGGTTACCTGGATACTAAATTTGTAATCCTTTTAAGTACTCCAATCTTATATCGGTATATCTATCATGTTGGCGTGATGCATGCAATTTCTCATATAATGTAACTTCCTTGTCCATCTCTATAAAAGCTGGTAAGAAATTGTATTAAACAGTCGATCTCTAACACGTACATCCATACGCCCACACACAAATAAACTTCTTAAACAGACAGTCCTGGGCTCAGTCATATTTACAACCGACACACCAAGAAAGAGAGCTAAAACATTTTATTTCTTTATTTATTTTTTAAATTTCCTTTCGTCCCTTATTTTCTTGATATCATCTTCCTAATTGTATAAAATAATGTGTAATGTGAATATAATAAGAAAGTGTGTGCAATTCTGGTGTAAGTGAAATGAATGAAGTAAGAGAGCCTTCCTGCGAGAAGACAATGTATGTAATATCGGCGTATCGTTTTCTTGGAATAAATCAATTGTTTGAAAAAACAACGACAAAAATATTTTCCCTTAGATAGAATTTGTTGGATATTGTTAATTATAATTCGTTCCAATTTCCATCGATATGATTATGATTGTGGATAGTTAACATTTTCAGTCTTTCATATTTACTCTTCCTTTCATGTGCTACCGTCAGTGTCGAAGGTTAACAACTTGTTGAGTGGAAAAAGTAAGATTTGACAAGTCGTCGATACTCCACATATAGAAAGAATAATAAAAAAGAAAATTAAACTTCAATAACACAGGGCCGTCCGTCCTGAAAATAAGCATGTGTATTGTTACATGTGTTCATCTCCATCTGTTAACAATTAACGTAGCGTCTTATATTCTAGTTTTAAGAACATTTTTACAGCATTATTTCAACAGGATCTCTCGTATGAACTGTTTCCTTGGGTTTCCATTTTTAAACCTCGATTCTAGCGAAGCAGATGACCTTCGTACTCCTATTTGTATACAAATACATTAGACGACTTTTCCTCCAATTTATAACACTGGTTTCAACGCTGAGAGTATTTTCTAATAAGCACTGTCTTCGAAACCTCCCATGGGTGTTCATTCTTTTTAACGTGCCGCCCACCTCGAAACACCTCGCCCCGATTAAAGAATATTTTAAACGATAGCTGTGCCAAGCTGAAAACCGGACTTTAGACGTAGTTGCGTATTTTCATATTATCTAAATAAGTATAAAATCAACCGTCGCATTGTCATAATATTCACTTATTTTTAATAGCAGTGATAGAGAAAGATAATGGTGACAAAATAACTAAACAGGTTAAAATTTTTTATAAAAAATTGTATACAGTTGATAATGATATAGAAGATGTGAATTTAGATGATTTTTTAAAAGATATTGATATACCGAAATTAAGTATTATAGAATCTAACAAATTAGAAGGTAAAATTACTCTTGAGGAAGCTTCAAATACTTTAAAAGCTATGAAAAAGAAATAAAAGTCCAGACTCTGATGGATATACAGTTGAGTTTTTTAAATGCTTTTGGAAACAATTAGGTACTTTTATAGCCAGGTCAATTAATTATGGTTTCAATCAGGGTCAGTTATCAATTACTCAAAGCCAGGGCATAATTACATGTATACCTAAGGGAGACAAACCTCGACAATAGCTTAAAATTTGGAGACCAATTTCTTTACTAAATATCATCTATAAAATTGCATCTGGATCAATAGCTAGTAGAATAAAAACAGTTTTAAGTAAAATAATTGATACAGACCAAACAGGATTTATTGCTGGACGCTATATTGGGGAGAACACACGAATAGTATAGGTTATTATGCAATATGCAGAAGATAGAGATATACCTGGATTGCTGTTAATTATTGATTTTGAAAAAGCTTTCGACTCTGTTTCTTGGAATTTTATTGATTTTTAAGTTTTGGATTATTTAAATTTTTGGGGAAGATGAAAAAAATGGGTAAAAATTCTACAAAAAAAAAAAAAAAAAAAAAATCAAGCTCAGCTATTAATCAAGGGGGAAATTTGTCTCCATTTTTTGAAAATCAGAGAGGCTGTAGGCAGGGAGACCCAATCGCACCATATATATTTATAATGTGTCCTGAAATTCTAGCTATTAGAATAAGGAACAATAAAAATATAAAAGGTATTGATATCGATAATAGTCCGATTTTACTTTCTCAATATGCAGATGACACTACACTTATTTTGGACGGTATAGAGAGATCACTTAAAGAGTCAATAGATGAACTAAAAGCTTTTGAAAAAATATCTGGATTAAAAATAAACGTTTCTAAAACGCAGGCTATTCGGATTGGGAGTAAAAAATATAGTGATGAAGTTGTGTACCCTGAATGAAATTTACAGTGGGGAAATAAAAAAATTATACTTTTGTAATTTTTGTAAAACTGATATTGAATCAATAGAACATACCCTATGGGAATGTAATAAGGTTCAGGATATGTTACAAAATTTTGAATTTTTAGTAGATGCTTTAATTATCCCTTTTGCTCATAATATAGAGACTTTTATCTTTTAACTTCATAATCAAGAAGGTATAAGAACATCAATAGACAGCACAATTATTTTAATTATAAAACAATATATTTATTCATCAAGATGCTTACAAAAAAATCTATCAATAAATGGCCTGAAAAAAGCAATCAAGGACAACTACATTACACAAAAATACATTGCAGCAGGTAAAGATGACACATACAATAACAAATTTGGAAAAAATTGCCAAATTTAATTACTATCTCCTGAATCTTCAATTTGCTGAATTTCACTTTTAAGACTTATGTATATCATTGATAAATTGTATAGAAATTATTAACATCTAGTCTTTTTCATTGGAAATACAAATATTTTACCAAAATTTGCTATAACTGTATAAAATGACATTTGTCACTGACATCACATATTCTCCACTCACTCCTGTTTTTCCTTAGCCAGTCATAGATATAGATATTTACTAATGGTTTCCTGACATCTTTCTCTCTCTCTTTCTGTCTCTGTCTCTCTGCATCTGAGTGTGTCTTGTCTTTTTTTCCCTTTTGTGTGTATCTGTTTTGTTTGTGTCCTTTTCTCACCCGTGTGTGTATTTGTGTTTGTGTCTTTTTCTCATTCTCTTTCTTCTTTTACACTTTCCTTTTCTCTTTTTCCCCATGATATACTATGCAATGTATACATTTGAGAATTGTAGTGAATGTGTTAGCATAAAAATGTGAGTGAGGGAAATGTGTGCAAGACTTTTGAATAGTACAATTATTAATTATATTGTACTTTGCATTGTATAAAAAATTCTAATAAATAAAACAAATACAAAAAACATGATAGTGCTCTAGTTGTTTGCGTCCTTTAAAGAGAAAATAACACATGCTCAGGTGACATCATTATTTACTTATTTCTGGTTGTAATGCATTGTCATGCCAATGAATACATATATAAATACTTAAAGCTGATATTTTTAAAAACAAAAACTCAAATTTATTTGACTATTAACTATTAAGTCGTTGATAGTTGTTGAAGGCCTGATAGTGAATCATCATGTTAGAGTCTCCTGGATTCATCAGGCTATGGAAAACGTACTGGTTAACAATTCCTGTTTTCTTAAAGACAATTTACCGTGTCTTAACTTATTTGTTCATCAATATCCAGTATACCAAGTTTGATGACCATCATCCTGAGCAAAGTAAGTCAATCTTACAAGCAGAGTTGGCCTCAGACATGAGAAGGAAACAACCCTAACATTAACTTATTTTGTCAAGAAAAGATAACAAAATGTTAGATAGAATTTGATATATTTAATAAGCACACCAAATATTATTTTTGTCATATATATTTTAATTCAATCATATATACACACATAAATGTTACACAATGTAATACAATGATAATGTACATCCAAATTACATTTCATATTCTGATTAAACATTTCATTAATAAAGTGTCATTTCCTTTTGATTTTCTCCCTTTTTTAGGACTGTAATAGTACAACCCAATGTCTTCTATTTTTTATAGTAGTATAAATATAACTTTCCTGTTGAAAAGGACGGAATAGTCTCCCTTTGTTTACAATAATAGATGAAAAATTTCAAGAGAAGAAATAAAAAGTTTATCTCGTAATCAAATCTAGCAGTACCAATCCCAAAAAGTATTGATTGAGAATTAAAAGGTAGTTCTATACCATGTTTTGTTTGCAAAAGATTAAAGAATGACGACCAAAAGGCCTTAATATAACAAAAATCCCAAAATAAATGTAACATTGTTCCTCTTCCATTTTCACAAAATGTACATCTTTATGTTTCAACCAATTTAGCTTTCATATATTTAACATTAGTGTATAAAATATTATGCAATATCTTAAACTGGAAATTCTTAAGTTTAATATCATCAGTGATAAGTCTAGAGGATAAATAATAAGTTTGCCATACTTCATCAGTAACACTGACCTGCAAAACATTATTCCACTTCCATTGACTAGTTGGTTTTGTTTTTATTATTACAAGGCAATAACTAATTAAAATGTTTTGTTATTTTGTTATTTCTATAAATGAATGCAATAATTTTGCAAGTAATGATTTGAATAGGTACATCAATTTGCTCAATTATAATCCTTTTCCATTCTCTTGGTATGTCATGATACTCGACAAAAGACATATCAATATCATATTTTTCTTTAAACATTTCAAAAGTCATAAAACGGTTATATATTATAATGTCATTAATAAAAACTCCCTTTAAACACCAACGCCTGTAAAATATAGGGTTTCAATCTATTTTTACACAATCATTATACCAAATTGGTAGAGAAACTATTTGTTGAGGGGTTGTGGGAGGTGAATTTTCGACCAAAGATGACCATATACACAGTACTTTCCAAAATGTGTTGAAAAAAAAGAAACTCTAGTCAACCCTTCTTTTGTCAATCAAAAAAAACTTTTGTCCCCGCCAAATAATTCTATCTTATCCAAAGCGAAAATTTTCCAAGGATAGCAATGAATGGGATTTAGCCCTACATATATTGTGACAGTCTACACGCTACCATATTGAATAGATCTGAGATTGGGTTCAGATCACTATGGTGTTACAATATTCAGTTCTGTATATGAGTCTAGACCTGACTTCAGCTCGTTACAATAATTTATAATATCATTTTCCATATATATATAACGAAACATTTTGCCTTATGACAATAGGACGAATGTATTTAAATATACATCTCTATATAACCTCAAGTCAATGCAACTAACTATATGCAGTTATTTTATAGGTCGTATTAACACACCCTATGATACCAAGCAATTATATAACTATTTACATATACGTGTATATGTGTATTCACCATTATTACTGTGTTAGTACTTTATTATTATGATCAAAATAATGGTTATATTTGAATATACGAATTCACTAGCAGGAGCCACAAACCAAAAACAAAATCAGCTTATTTGCATATGTACCAACACACCATAGGAGCTGATACAAAAAATAAGTCATTACCAAGAAAGGCGTGTATAGCATCCGGGCATAATGCCTATACGGTCTTGTTATAGTTCAAAGTCTACGGTCCGTTCTTTCTCTCTAGGGATAGAAAAGTAGCACGCTTTAAGTAGACAAGATTCGTTGCTTTAAGATAAACTTTATTCTATTCCATTTCACATACATAACAATACAGATAAAGTCCATTGGAATAGGATTCGGAAACATCGTTCTTGAATTATTACTAAAATGTGCATACATAACAAGTACATTGGAATAGGATTCGGAAACCAGTTTAAAAAAAAACTTGTATCAATCCGTTTCCTTGAGTTATCTAATTTACTTAAAATATGGCATGATGATAGAAATTGTAAAGGCCATGAATTGAAATATTACAAAACTTATCAAAGAATTTATTCAAACACAGTTCGGAGTGGGAAGACTGGTTAAAGGGGAGGGAAGGAGAGTGAGAGAAAGAGATAGGTTAGGTTTGGTTGCTCGTGCCGATAAGAGTAGAAAAATAAATGACACAGATTAAGAATGGCCTTTTGAAAGAAGTTAGTCCAATCATTTGGAGCTAATGATAAAATTTTGCACTCATGCAAATATTCGAGCATTTTCATCATCAGAGAGCTCATCATTCCCGAACAAAAGTAAAACAGTTGATAGTGGATGGTTGATGTAGTGAAATGTAAGTAGGCGGATTTGTGAAAAAAGACGACAATGTAGTAGATAATGTTCGTTGGTTTCTTTGGATGCCATACAAGAACACAATGAACTATCTATCAGATTTCTACGGTGAAGATAAAACTTAAGGGAACTACACTCCATTCTCAATCTTGCATGATGGATTTTACCTATTCTAGTGCCAGTAAAGTAGAACATTGGAATTTTGTGAGAAGAGTTACGTAAATATGCTTTCAGTTTGTAAACTGATGGATCGTTTTTGTCAGGCAGAGAGTTCCATATACTGGTGACTGATGGCAGAAAGGATTTACTGTAAAGTGTCGTGTGACCAGAAGGTGGACGGAAATTATTTCCTATACGAGTATCATGATTGTGATAGTTACGGTTTCGCTGGGGTAGGATATTTAATAGATAATGAGGAGCTAGACCATGAATCATTTTATGAAAAGTATAAACTTATGTTGTTTACTTGTTTCCTCGAGGGGGAGCCAGCCTGTTTCTATATACAATTTAACTCTACAAGTTAGTTTAGTGTCACCGGTAACTATACGCGCGGCTTCTAACCGAAGATTTTCTAGTAGATCAGATTGAGCATTAGTGAGACAGTCCTACAAGATATCACCATAGTCAAATAGAAGTCTTACAAGAGTATAATACATAGTTTGGAGATTATACCTATCCAAAGAAAATTTACATAAAATATTCAATTCAGGGGAAATCTTAGATATTAAATATTCGATGTGCTCATTGCAATGACCATTTCTAGAGAGAAAAACACCTAAGTGCTTGTGTGAAGTAACCTCAGAGATGTTCGTATTATTCATAGTTAAGGGAGGATGGAACAGTTTATTGATTTTCCTTCTAATGATAAGGGTTTCTGTTTTAGAAGGGTTAAAATTAACCAGCCACCTTTGCGACCAGTTATTAATTTTATTTAGGTCACTATTAAGGGTTTCTGCGCCTACTCTAGGAATGTCGACAGTTACGTAGAATGAGGTGGCATCGGTGAATATTTTTATTGTAGCTTGTATGTCGTTAACGATGTCATTCAAATATATATCAGAAATAAAAGAGGTCCGAGAATTGAGCCCTGTGGAACACCAGCATTAACATTTTTCCAATTAGATCTTTCGCCATTGATGACCACTCTCTGTTTACGATTAGATTTTTAAACCAAATCAATGATGAATTACGAATCCCAAAACTGGATAATTTAGAAAGAAGAACTTTATGCCATAAATTAGAGAAATATGTTAGTTTGGCGTGTTTGATGGTGTTAACACATTTATTCCGAAGTCGACGAAATTTTTCCCAGTGAGCATTAGTAGGGGAACGTTTGGCTTTTTTACGGACACTTATGCGTTTATGGATTAATCTCCTGATTTCATTTGATAGCCATTAGTTCATTAGATCTGACAGTTATTTTTTTATAAGGAATACAAGACCGAGCGGTAGAAAGCAAAAGAACTGTAAACAGCATCATTGATATCACAATATTCTCGTAACTCATTCCAATTCACTGAGCTTAGTTTTTCCCTACATAAATCGTAGTTTCCTCTGTCGAAAAGCCAAACGTTCCGCTTGAACGCCTGTTGCACTGGTTTGGGAATGTTAAAGAAACAATAAATTGGACAGTGATATCTGACAGGTTGGTCAGGGAAACTCTCTCCAACGTAGCATTTACTAATAAGGTTATCATTACTTGTACAAAATATATCGAACAGTGACTTAGAGGCTTCAGTATAAAAAGTTGGGGATTCGACAAGCTGAGATAGATTACATGAAGTAAGTATATCACATAAGTGGGACGAGTGGTGGTCCACCAGAGTATTTGCATCGCAATATGGGAAATTCCAGTATTATAAGCGTTTTCAATAGATTGAAATATATAGGACCATATAACTACAGGGGAGTTTGGTAGTCGGTAGAAAGTACCATATAATATTTTTTCAGGGCCAAGATTAAAGTCAAGCCAAACACATTCAATAGTAGCGAGCTCACTATCAGATCTTCTTTTTTCAGGAATATTTTCTTTCACATACACTGATATACCACCGCCCAAGCGATCCGAACGACAGAAACAGAATCGGTCAGAGTAACGGGCAGATTTAGATCAGATGAAACGTCATTTAAATTTAACCAGGTCTCAGTAAAGGCTAAAATTGTAAATTTACATAACTCCGTATAGAGAACGTCTAATTTTTGCTTTATGCTTTGAACATTAAGATGAACAAAAGAAAACTTATTTTCTAAATCAAGCAAAATGCTAGTGTCTGAACATACAGATGAGGAAGACGAACTAGACGAAACAGGACCAGGATTTGATGTCACCAGATATCAGCAAATGCCAATAGGTCAGATCAGTAAGTAAAGATATGGGAAATAGATCGACAATAGACGTGATAGAAGAGCAAACAAAGTTAGTACTAATATAAGGAATATCGGATTGGTAGTTTAGACATGTGACACTAAGCTGGACGACAGAATACCTGTCATTACAGATATGATTACTCGAGGCGAGCGTCCGAAAAGGTGTCGTGAAAGCATATGGAGACAGAGGCACATTGGGCAACAGGGCTTTGGACTAAGGAGAAAAGGTGTGTCAAAAAGGTTTGTTATAAAGAGGTGTAGAATGGGAACAAAGGAAGGAAAAGAAAAAGTGCGCACTAGTGGTAATACGATACAAGGAGAACAACTGTAAACAGGGGGGTCGTGCTAAGAATCAAGAAACTGAGAAAATCAACAGGGCCAGATGTCACATATTCGGATTAATAGACGCGGAAAAGTTTTGTAAAGTAAGTGTGGATATATCCAGGCCATAATTATCAACTCATTAAAAAATATATAAATGGTAAGATCATAGAGTCTTAATGTCACATATAGCACATCCGAGTGTAGAAATAGATACACATGCTAGTGGGGTTTACAAATAACTAATGCAGGAAATAAATACAAGAAATACTTAGGTATTTAAATACCTACTTCACAATATAGTGGAAAAAACAAAATTACAGCATACGTGGCATGGAGTTAGAAGTGTGAACAGTATCATGATATGACAATAGGCACATTTACAACTACTAAACATAGAGATAGACACATGTACAACGCAGTATACCGATAGGCCTGTGTATAATTACATGGATCGTACATTTTGATATTTTTAATAGTCATACAAGAAGACTTATGTTTTCATTTAAGGTGTGCAGTATGAATATATTGAACTTATCCATAAAAAACAATTATCGAAATTCGAAATTTAGTATGCATCGATGTATAGATAAAAAATCGGCAAAAGATGCACGCTAAAGGGAGATCACTCATACACCAACTCATGTACTGTACAATGACTAATTCTTGTAAAATAAAATACGAACGGATGTGTGCACAATTTATAGATAAGCTACATGATCTTTAGCATATATTCAGGATTTAAACCTTCTTCGTTGTTTATACCCCTGCCCTCGAGCCCGGACGGACAACATAAAGTCCATAATGTTAATGTCCGACCAGAACACGAACATCGGGGGCACATTACACACGTGAACTTATATATTTTATATGCTCTAGCATAGTGAGGAAACACTCTGTATATATAGGTAATTCATTAATGTGCACACACACAAAATATTTAACTGATAATGCACTTATATGGCAGCGCAAATATTGTAGAACGATTTACACATTTCGCGTGTTCTATGAATTATATGTAACCTGCAAGTACTAATTTATTATTAACACAATTTTCAATGCATAGTAATCCCATATTTTCTGGGCACAGATCTTACCACATTTTTTCATTACCAAATCTTGGAATTATCAACTTATATGTGATTCTGAGAACATGCAATTTTGCATTATCCTGTGTTGTCCTATTGCCAGTGTTTAAATGACATTTATGATGTAGGTTTCTTCATCTTAGGTACACAATTTCATTTGACAATTCGCGATCCACTGAAGAAAGTATTACCAGTGGCTTTTAACATCTCAGGATCATACAGATCTGCAGCGGTGTGCATCCTTAGTGGGAAGTTGCTTGGTCTGCCAGTCTGGAATACGTGTTTTATTCCCTACAAAAAAATTGGGTAAGGGCAGGTATATAACATTACACATGTCCTTCCCATACTACCCTGTCCTATCTTGTCAAGAATGCAAGGTAGGACAGGCTATAACGATATTTAGTGAGGTTTTCCTTTACTGTATGTACGTTGTTGTGAAATCCCTGCTGAATCTTAACAGGTTTGATTTAAGGGTCAACAGTCATCGGGTGTCATATCAATGCAACATGCTGAAACAGCAGCACTACATTTTCGGTCTCGCTTTCTGGGAAGCCGGAAAATCATACTAAGGTCAGGTCGTCGAGTTTAAGCTGTAACTCGATGTCTTCGGCCTCCATCGTAGCAATACTATTTAGAACATGCGAATCTTGCTTGTTCACAATAGCACTGATAGTCAACAATTCAACAATAAATTTCTAACAGCACCTGCAATACGCCGGACATCGGTATCGGAAATACCCGTGTTTCCGTTTCCAGTGGTAGGCTGCTAAAGGTTATAATTGGGAAACATTGGCACTATCTGCGGTCTGACACGGTGTAGGAAAATAGCTGTTAAGAGACCCCAGGGTGTATCAGGCTGAGAGTGTTGAGGGATAAATTGGTTAAAGCCAAGGTCAGCCATTGGTGTTTATGTCATTGGATCTAAATTATTAATAATATATAGAGTCAAAGTGTAGTTTACTTTTTTGGCAGATCTCATTATTTGAGATGAGGTTAACGAAGAACTTCATGAACATACTCTTTTGTTACTGTCTGGGAGAGTCTTTGTGCCATCCATACATTTGTAAACACAGGCATACAAAGGGAAATTCAAATTCCCTCTGATGTGCAACTTGGCAGTGGATTCTTTATTCAATTCTCCAATCCACTGACTGCTAAAACCGTTGCTGGTATTTAATTTTTTTTTCGCGCCGTTTCTTCTTTTATTTATAAGTATATTTACCAATAGAATGCGTCTGGTAGAACTACATATTTTTGTAATTTTTTATTTTTCCAAAAAATTTTTTATACATATACAAATCAACCACCATACACACATTCACACATGTGGAATCATCATCATCATCATCATCATCATCATCATCATCATCATCATCATCATCATCATCATCCATACATGCACATACATCATCATCATCATTCATACATGTACATACATCATCATCCATACATGTACATACATCATCATCATCATCATCATCATCATCATCATCATCCATACATGCACATACATCATCATCATCATCCATACACGCACATGCACATACATCATCACCGTCATTGTTGTCGTCGTCATCATCCATACATGCACATACATCATTATCATCATCCATACATGACTTACATCATCATCATCCATACATTATATAGATGCACCTACTTCATCATTCATATATATACATCATACATGTATATTATCATCATACATACGTGTATCATCATCATCATCATCATCATACATAGATACACATATATGAAGTTCTTCGTTAAACATGTATTACATCATCATACATACATATCATCATACATACATATGTGCACATACATCATCATACATATAGTGCTTCATTATACATGTATATCATCACCATCATCATTGTATAATGCATCATTATACATGTATATCATCCTCAAACGCATCATCATCATCATCATCATCATCATCATCATCATCATCATGTTATCATCATTGCTTCTAATATACAAAATGTACCTGTATACATTATCATCATACATGCACATACACATAGTATTACTCATACTGTACATCATCATCCACATATATCTACCACACACACTCGCACCAAAGAAGAAATACAGAAATGAATATGACAGAGAAAGAGAGAGAGAGAGGGAGGGGAGAGGGAGAGAGGCACATGGTATTTCAGTTTTGCACAAATGCAAACAGCATTAGGTAGACAGCAAGTGCAGGTAATGTCAAGGTCTTGGCAAAAAGTTGTACAAATATAAGCATATACAAATATCAAATCTTATTAATACATCCCAACAGCACAACTATAGTTATATAGACATAAACGAAAATATGAAGAATTTTTATTAAAACAAACTGATATTAAAATTCTAGAATAGGTTTCCATTTTCTCCAGCCAGTCGCAAACTGTTGTTTAGTGTGTTCATTTTTGTTATTATAAATGTATTTTTGTGTTAGGTGATGATCCTTAATAGTGTTGATTAGCGTATTAAGGCATAGAGAATTGCTAAGACATCGAGTTTTATAAATATAATACTTGATAACGAGCAGTATTTCATTATCAATATGGTTACAATTTTGTGATAATAATCCAAAGAGGAAAGATTCTTTGTTATAAGAAAATGGAATATGCAAGACATCTTATAAAGTTTCAAATCTCTGGAGTAGTGTCTGAACCTCTTAACATTCCCATAGACAGTGTACAATAGTCTCATGTTCAATGTTACATAATGTACAGAATGGACTAACAACTACCTTTATTTTATATAGAAAAGTGTTTGTTGCCAAAATATGATGTAAAATTCTAGCCTGAAACCATTGCAGTTTAGAATTTTTTGTGACTAAGAAAGGTAGTTCACATATCCTTTTCCATTTTTCACTATTAATGTTGAATTCCTGATCCCATTTTCTAATTCCAGTTGGTTGTGGTGCTGTTGGGATGATACAGTTATAGAAGTCTTTTTACCCTTTTTTATTTTTAAAGAAAATTTCCAAGAGGAGTGGAATGGCAGGCAAAGATGGAGTTTCGAAAACAGCATCTTTAGTTCTAAGATATTGTTTAACTGCACATATCAAACCATGGTATTGAAGAAAATTGGTATTTATTTGAAAGATGCGAGAAAACTCTTGGAGAGAGAGGAAAATCATGTCATCTACATTTTTTAATAAATCATTGACTGTAAAAACACCGGCCTTGAACCAGTTGGAGTAAAAAACATGCTCATTATTAATCTTGATGTCTTCATTATACCATAATGGTGTTTTTAAGACTGATTCTTGTCTATAATATGCTCTTGTACAATTAGAACTGTTAAGTGTGTCCCAAGCTTTGAAGACATCTTGCCAGAAGAAGTTAAGGCAGTTGGATGCACAGAAGAGAATATACTCATTTCCACAGTTGTAAAGTTTTTGAATGTCAATCATTGATTTTAAAATTTGAACCCATTTCCCACGGGAATAAAAAGTTCTCCTTATCCAGCCTAACTTGAGAGAATTGATAAATGCATGCACATCAACCATCCTAAGTCCTCCATGAATATAATTTTGTATGACAACTTCTTTCTTAATCCTGTGACATTTACCATTCCATAAAAATTCAAAAAGCAATGAGTTTAATTGAGTGATAAATTTGACTGGTGGATTAAGTAGAGTGATAAACAGGTAATTCAATTGTGAAATTAACAAGGATTTTATAATATTTACCTTACCAATTGGTGTCAGATACCGTCTACTCCATGTTTTAATTAGGGCTTTAAGTTTAACAAGTTTTTTTATCAAAGTTCATATTTGGAATATCACTCAGATCTACAGAAAAGTCTGCACCTAAAAATGAGAACTTATGTTTACCCCACTGCAGATTAAGTTTTGGTAGATATGTTGTATCACTAAATCTCCTACCTCCTATCCAAACTACTTGTGATTTACTCGTATTAATATTGAAACCAGATATAGCTGCATAGTTATTTAACTCACTAATAGATTCTCTCAAAGATCCCTCTGACCTGTCTAATATCAGCCCTGTGTCATCTGCATACTGAACATTTAAGACTGCTGTATTCTCAATATTCATTCCCCTTATATACCCATTGCTTTTTATCCTTGCTGCTAAAACTTCTGCACAGAGAATAAAGATATAGGGGGCAATAGGGTCCCCTTGACGGCATCCGCGCTGGATGCTTATTTGTTTAGAAATATTACCACCTTGGTTAATACAAGCACTCACATTAGTATGAAAAGTTTTTACCCATTTCCTTATATCGTTACCAAAATTAAAATACCCCATAACCTTATCTACAAAATTCCAAGAAACCGAATCAAAAGCTTTTTCAAAATCAATGAACATTAACATACCTGGAATATTATGTTCCCCTGCATACTGCATGATATCATACACTGTACGAATATTTTCACCGATATATCTCCCCGAAAAAAAACATGTTTGATCCTCACTAATAATATTCCCTAACACTGTTTTAATCCTACGTGTAATTGCCCCAGAAGCTATTTTATAGGTTACATTTAAGAGTGAAATAGGTCTCCAGTTTTTTTTTTAAAAATGACGAGGTTTATCTCCCTTTGGTATGCAGGTAATTACAGCATGTCTTTGAGAAACTGAAAACTGACCAATTAAAAAGCTATAATTAATAGAACGTACAACAAAGATCCCTAAATATTTCCAAAAAACTTTAAAGAATTCTGCAGTAAAACCATCCGATCCTGGACTCTTGTTATTTTTCATGTCCTTTAGAGCTCTTCCTGCCTCATTAAAAGTTATGTGACCTTCAAGACTATCAGATTCAGAACTACTGAATTTTTTAATACAACAGTCTTTCAGATGAACATCTAAATCAACACTAGTTACCTTTCTGAACTTGTATAAATGTTCATAAAATGATCTCACCTGAGATAAAATATCTTCCTGCTTTGAAATAAAAATATTTTCTTTCTGAATTTTGGGGATTATTTTGGAGGTGAAATTTCCATTTTCTAAATTCAAAAAATATGATGTAGGTTTTTCTCCTTCCTCTATCCATTTTGCTTTAGCTCTAATAATGTTTCCCCTGATTTTTTTCAAACGAATGGACTCTAATGCCTTCTTTTCCTATATAGCTTTTCCTGATATGGATTTTCCTCAGATTCTATACGTGAAATTGTAACCTTAAGTTCTTCTTCTCTAAGACTGCTTTGTTTCTTCTTATAAGAAGCATAAGAAATAGACCTACCTCTAATTTCCATCAGCAAAGTTTCTAAGAACAAATGATCATTTATAAGAAATTGTATGTCACTATCAGAGATGTCATTTATAGAGTTGATATTATATACAGGTAGACAGTAGCTTGCTTTAACTTCTTCAATACATTTTTAACAACATCAAGGTAATCAGGGTCATATAATAAAGAATTATTAAGTTTCCACAGGACCTTCCCTCTCTTAAATTCATTAAAAGTTAAAGTTATAAGTGGAGCGGAATGATCGGATCTATATCCTGGTTCAATTCTAGAACTGTTTATATTGGGGAGCAGAGATTCTGAAACTAGAAAAAAGTCCAGTCTTGCTTGTTTAACAGGGTTAACTCTTCGCCAGGTATAGCGTCTAGAGTCTGGATGGTGTTCTCTATAAATATCAATAAGATCATTATATTCAATAATTTCGAACATTTTATCTCTATCTGCAGCATTATTAATATGTCTATAATTATCATCATAGTCTAAGGCTGGATTCAAAACTAGATTGAAGTCTCCGCAAAGTATTACATTATTATTTCCAAAACTTTCAACAACGTCAGAGATTTGAGAAAAAAAACAGGAGTATCCTGGTTTGGGCCATAAAGAGTTATAAGAGTAAGTCTGGTCCTCTCGATATCTATATCAAGTGCTAAAAATTACCCATTAGATCTTTTTTCTCTCTGTGCACCTTAGCTTCAAAATTATTATTCAATAAGATAGCAACACCTCTTGAATTTGAATTGTAAGAGCAGAAATAGCAATAATATCCCCACTCGTTTCTTATTATTTGTTCCTGTTTGTCAGTAAAATGGGTGTCCTGGAGACAATACATATTGTGTCTTTTATCTTTCAAATACAAAAACACATCTTTCCTCTTTACCTTATCGCCAAGACCTTGACAGTTCGCAGATAGTATAGTTATGTCATTCATGTGATATCAGTATCGTTGTAATATTTAATTTTATCCATGAGATGAAAAATCAGGATAATGATATTTGGTAAATACGGTTTAGATAGGTATTAAAAATCCTTAATCCCCGATAAACTGCAGATATGCGCAGACTATTCAAATATCCAATCACCTGCTGGTAACATATTTGTTATTCGAATCTTCAATAACGCACCCGCTTACTTTAGTCCACTTCAAACATTTCTTTATTTTTCAAATACATTACATTTAATCCATTTAGTGTTTGCTTGATATGTATTTTGTTTACACTAGTAATATCAAAGTAAGAACTTTAATAGGTTTTGCCTGTTGCCCAATTCTATAAATCCTCCGTACATTTTGGCAATATGGACAGATGGGTTATACATCAAGTACAGCTCTAAGGTATGTTACATGCAAAATTCATGAGGTTGTTCAGTGATATATCGACCATCGTATTTTCTGGATGAATATTCACGTTTTCTGCAGCCACCGACATGTCCCACTGATCTAAGTAAGTAAGTTTGTCTAGTAAATCACTGAATTCTTCCAGCAAAACCTGTTCCACGAACATACCAACGAATTTATAAGGCTTTCGGGCATTGAAATATGTTACAAGGTGAGGACCTTTAATAAAAATTTTAACATCTGGGGATCTCGCCAGTAACCTCACAATGGCTTCCTTTGCATTGCGCACGCGTTGCCGTAATGCTATGTGGTCACAACACCTGACAATATGAGCATACCAGTGGATGATTACAATGGCGTTGCTGTTAGCTGGTATCTTATCTAATCTGAAAGCTACCGATTTAATTACCTTCCTGTCTGAACCCGGTACCCCATGGAAGGGAAGTTCGTGTGGTTGCCATTCAAGGTCAAGTCCCAGTGTTTTGTTATGTATTTGAACAAACTTATTAAAAGTATTTTCAGCTTTGATTTCAAATCCTAATATGGAAAGAAGGCGATAGTACCATTGTCTAGTTGTTGAATCACCAATCGAAATAACTTGTCGGTCTTTAAGACATGCTCGATATTGCGGCTTGGTTTGGTTCATTGTAAGTTGGCATATAAGGTTATAATAAATTCCTCTGTAGGTGAATCCAGATGGTACAGTGCTGTTCCATGTTAATTCACGAGGCAAAACGTTACATGACGTTTTAGGCAATGGGTAGTCTAGATTGCCGTTAGAACCTGAAGTAAGAAAAGTGGCTTTAGTGTTATTATATAACTCAACAAGAAGAGATCAACGAAGTGTGACCTAATTAGCATTTGAACTCGTAACATGTGACAAACCATACGTAAACAGAAATGAGAAGCTGTTTGATGAGACCATGTTACCTACCTTTAAGTAGAAATACTGTAAATGTTTCTATAATAGCTGCTATTTCTTTCTGGAAAAATACTATTCCACATTTTGCAGTGTAAGTATATTGTTTATTATATATTTATTTCTCTCGATAGGCACATGTGTTAAACAACCGAAACATAATGTTGTAATGTCCTTAAAAGGAAATGGATTATATCCATAAATACGAGATATCTTGTCCTCATTAGCCTGTAGCCAGTGGTTTGAACAAGCTTACTTTTGCTATCGGAAGAAAAAATCTGCAATGCCTTTAAGTGAAATTGGGACGATAAACATCAATCTGCCAACGAGTAACAGACGCAATATTTAGATTCTGCCGAAGCGAGAATCCTTTTATTTATATATACTTCTAATTGATATTTTCGCATTGAGGACGATAAGAATCCATTGATCAGTTTGCTGCTATACAAGACCATTAAACGATAACATAACTTAAATCGGCCGGGATAAGAGAATAATTCTATTTACTAAAGATAAGGGATGATATTGGCCAGCTGACGATAGTTTTGTCTAGAAAAGAATAACTGGCAATATTTGGTGACCTGAAACCTATTGATGGATTGTTGGGAAGATGCAATAAGGTGTCATCGGGTCGATGGTTGAAAAAATGGGTGGATACACATCTCGGTTCAGCGCAGTACCCAACACCGAAGAGATGTCGTCAAATTATGAATTTCCTCCCCTTTCTTCTGAGAATTAAATATTATCACTCAGTATACTACCTTATCACATTCGACACTAAAGAAACGTCTTCATTATTTGGTTATGATTCTTGTCTTTTCGAAGAAAGCTGAACGGCAATAAAAGTTTTATGCTTGATAATTACACGGGGGTCTTTTTCATGTCCAAAGGAAGGAAAATGTGACCAGGATGAAATTATGAGAATGATTGACCAAATATTCGTTCTTTTTGATGGAAAGATAATCCAACAGAAAAGTGGATTACACTTGAGAACTACGAGTACTTCATTTTACCTGACTTTTTTATACGGGCAGAATTTACCGAAGTTCTGACAAAAAAAGTCAATTTCCTTTTTGATAACAATAATGATAGGCTACAACTGACTTTTTAATATCAACCGCTACCTCGAATTTACAAGAGCAGCTTTCTCAGCTGTATGATAAGCCATAACTAGTTTTCCATGTCTATGTGGTAACTCCACTGCTTCCCCAGTCTACATGTCACAGATGATTCAATATTCCTGTACTCACTGTGTTCAGATGTAAGGATTAAAATAAAAATCTCCTAGGCTTCAAAATTTAGGCCCTTAGCATTACCGAAGTACGAAACAACTACGCCTAACTCTAAATTGACATTAAAAGGTGCAATTCACTTTTGTATTATCTTTCAAATAGTTCGGAGTAGGATCATTTATAAGTATACACATCACAACTAAGGTGTTATTTTATCCTGTGATCCAAAAGAATTCATTACAAGTTCCTCTACGCAGTCCAGTTATTATTCCTATTGATTGTTTTCGAATTTAAACTGCCGTTGTCTCATACATTATTAGCATATTAATGTCATCATCTTGTACAAATACCATACACATTGGTATCTTGTTCTGTTAATCTTTCTTTTATAAATATTAATATGATTGTTAAGCCAATATTCCTGTAAGTATGCGTTATCTGTTCTATATATCTGGATGATGATAATTATGTTTCATGAACAAAATAACTGATCCTTTATTTTTATTTGGATTAATATCCTATCTCATAGCCTAGATTGATTAGCAGATTAATGTAGGTTATCATTGGTTACTGCATACAATGATGTATCATTAGCTTGCAACGTACCATTAGCTATATCAGAAATGTCCTTCTTCTTGGCATCAATGTACTTTAACGAAATATTCTCCGGTTTACTTTAAAATGAAAACTCTCAATACCACAGACATAAGATGTGCTCCTTCAGTTTAGAAAGGTGATCAGGAAAGCAAAATAACTGCAGCTCCAGTACATCAGATATAATGGTTCAGTGTGGATTGTAGAAACGATTATATTCTTTAACTTTTAGAGTATTGTCTTACGATTCAAAACATGGCGACAACTTGTGCCGTTTTCTTAATATCATATAATATACGAGTCCCATCAGCTGTACTAGCATCCACAACATGACGTCTTTACAAGAACAACAAATTATCAATCCAAATGCTCTCTTCTTATTTTTCCCTCGTTTTATCACTTTTACAAACACTTAACAAATTCGAGGTAGAAAATGTCGATTTACCATCCTGATAGGATATTTTCTTGGGTAAATCAATAAAACACCGTATCACCAGAGTAAACCCTCCTCGACAGTATGTTTTATGTACAAAAGAAAGTTCAGGTACACGTGCACTTAGCAGACAAATATGATTAGAATATTGTGACAATGTTAAACTTTAAGTACTTACTTGGAGCAATGTTGACTTGAATCTGTCTCAAAAGCAGGTCCTTGTGACTGGAGATAAATACAACCGACGTTAGATTGATGCTTAGTAAAATACTTGGTAATAAAGCATTTACTAGATGTATGGATGCAATTAGAGTTAGAGGAGAGCTATATTACTGTATATACCCTGGACAGCTTGACAAGACCAGTCAAACTGGCTGTATTACTGTATATACCCTTGACAGCTTGACAAGACCAGTCAAACTCACTGATATATAGTTTACATACGACCTTTAAAGGTGCTCATAGTCGAATAATTTTTAGACCATTCAATATTAAAAAGATAAACAAAATGCTTGTATATCTGTAGCATTCTACTCCCAACAGTCCAATGGAAAAGATTATGTTGATGTTCCCGAATCCCGACTAAAATCTTTCAAGATGTAAACATAATCTCCCTATTGTACAAGTAAGTTACCATATTCCAATAAACGCAAGAATAATTAAATGAACCAGAATAAAACAAAGTTAATAACTTTCTATAGAGTATTCATCAATTTTTGTTTACTAACTTACCTTAGAATTTTCTTTGTATACCCATCGTAAAACAGTGATTCGTTCCAGCCATACGTTACCCAGTTCCTACACGGAATGTCGCCTGGCTTCCCACAGAATAAAGAAATATTGTAGTTTTCCTTTGTTAGGTTACACAATCCCCTGTACTTTCTGTCTAACCAACTAGTATTCGTTGGTGCACAGAGAGTCTTTTTAGATTTGTGCTTTTTTGAAAATGTTCCGCTGATAAATTTATAAGAACCGTATTTATGTACATAATTAGTATACAATCCGATTCCCTCCTTTGTGCTGGTGACTGTTACTTTTATAGTGACATTTCCTGCCCAAAAAGCCATCACGTGACCAGTGTAAGTACCATTCATGTGATCGACTACGTAACCAGCAACATATGAATCCCTTTTCACGTCCCGAAGCCAGATGTTGAGCAGGTCACCTCCTCGTGTCATGGACTGATTGTAACCGTTATAAAGATGGACTTTGACCTTGACCTGTGAACCAGCTGTTAATTGGTCTTTTTTCATTTCTAGTTCTACGATCGAAAAAACGAGGATCAAACAATTCCTTGAAATCTTTTACTTCGTGTATCTGTCGATATTCAGGATAACGTTCTAAGATATTTCTAGAAATAGTCGCTGTAGGCAATCTGAATGCCGTCTTGATGACATTTGAAGAATGTACCACCTTGTCCTTTGTAGCGTTAGTGAGTTTTCCCGGCATATCTATCCTCCACAGTGACCATCTGAAAAAGGACGAATGTCTGTCAAAAATAAAAATATTTCTAAAATATTCCAGTATTTTATGGTCGAATAATGCAGCATGAACTTTACAAAATGTGCGATTGTGTTAAACTGTTTTAAAGAATTTCCATAGCATCACTTTTTAGGAGAAGAGAGGAAATATTTCGTCACGTTTTCAATATTCCATATCTCTAGGAACACAAATGTTTACCGGAGCTTGTACTGTCCACATTACATTATTCTCATGAATATATGTATTACGTTGACGGAACGAGTTATCCCCTAGCGACGTCAAAAAGCTTTTCTTTACCTTTTCAGAAACACGTACACACATGGTTATTTTCTGTTTAATGTGTATGAAGTCGTTGAAAAGTTGTACAAAAGACACCCAAGTGACTAGGATCTTTCAATACAAATTTAGAATAAGATATACGAAAGTATCAAGCACGTCCAGCTTCATGTCGCACAAAGAACCTGAATATCATTCAATGGAATCACTATGACGACTGTGAATTTTCATCAACCTGTATTTCATTTTATTGAAAACTATAATGGGTAATAGGTAGCAATGAACAAATTGATACATATAATACATAGTACCTATCGATCACACATTCACTACAACATGGGCTGGCATCTAATGTGTTCTATATAAGAACGAGTTACCTCCCCTCTATCGTGTTAACCAGAAACCATCGATCTGCATCTTTCAAACCACTATGTTGTGAGTTTGTCTATCAGTTGACAACAACATGCACGAAAATCCTGATATTGAGAGCAATCCTCATCATTATGGCGTCCTGTCCACATAACTGGAAAACCATTGATCTGCTCAGCTATTCATCAACTATAGAAGCATTGTATCAATCAAGAGTAATGGATTTAACAAACCAACGTTGTGGAGAGCGAAGAGCACTTTACTTTTAATCTGCTTTATTACATTTTATAATTATTTTGTAGCGCAATTGTTTAAATATATTAGAAGGGACCTGAAGTGATGAACGATCGATACAAAATGGTAGTGATATGAATGGATGAATGGTCGATACAAAATTGTGGTGACATGAACTGATGAACGATCGATACAAAATTGTGGTGACATGAACTGATGAACGGTCGATACAAAATTGTGGTGACATGAACTGATGAACGGTCGATACAAAATTGTGGTGACATGAACTGATGAACGGTCGATACAAAATTGTGGTGACATGAACTGATGAACGGTCGATACAAAATTGTGGTGACATGAACTGATGAACGGTCGATACAAAATTGTGGTGACATGAACTGATGAACGGTCGATACAAAATTGTGGTGACATGAACTGATGAACGGTCGATACAAAATTGTGGTGACATGAACTGATGAACGGTCGATACAAAATTGTGGTGACATGAACTGATGAACGGTCGATACAAAATTGTGGTGACATGAACTGATGAACGGTCGATACAAAATTGTGGTGACATGAACTGATGAATGGTCGATACAAAATTGTGGTGACATGAACTGATGAATGGTCGATACAAAATTGTGGTGACATGAACTGATGAATGGTCGATACAAAATTGTGGTGACATGAACTGATGAATGGTCGATACAAAATTGTGGTGACATGAACTGATGAATGGTCGATACAAAATTGTGGTGACATGAACTGATGAATGGTCGATACAAAATTGTGGTGACATGAACTGATGAATGGTCGATACAAAATTGTGGTGACATGAACTGATGAATGGTCGATACAAAATTGTGGTGACATGAACTGATGAATGGTCGATACAAAATTGTGGTGACATGAACTGATGAATGGTCGATACAAAATTGTGGTGACATGAACTGATGAATGGTCGATACAAAATTGTGGTGACATGAACTGATGAATGGTCGATACAAAATTGTGGTGACATGAACTGATGAATGGTCGATACAAAATTGTGGTGACATGAACTGATGAATGGTCGATACAAAATTGTGGTGACATGAACTGATGAATGGTCGATACAAAATTGTGGTGACATGAACTGATGAATGGTCGATACAAAATTGTGGTGACATGAACTGATGAATGGTCGATACAAAATTGTGGTGACATGAACTGATGAATGGTCGATACAAAATTGTGGTGACATGAACTGATGAATGGTCGATACAAAATTGTGGTGACATGAACTGATGAATGGTCGATACAAAATTGTGGTGACATGAACTGATGAATGGTCGATAAATATTGTGATGACATGAATTGATGAATAGACGATACAGAATGATGCTGACGTGAACTGATGAATGATATTTACAGAATGGTGGTGAATGGATGAACGATCGATACAAAATGGTAATGACATGAATGGATGAATGGTCGATACAGAATTACGACTGTTACAGTACTTTTTAAACGTTTTGTAACTGAACAAAATTGAGTTGTCTGAAATTGTTAATAAGAGCGGTGAATGGTACAATAGTCTTGCTCTTGGTCCAAAAGAAATTCTGAAACTTAGACTAAATTTAGATTTTTATCAACGCGACATGACTATTAGTGTTAGAATTTACTATCTTTTGTTTTATTTATCAATTACTTTTTTCTTTGATATCTTATTATATACAAATGAATAATCAATATAAGATTGATAAGGAATGAATTTTAACATCCTTGACAGAAATTTACATCTCGTAAGACATTCCGAATCGCATTTCAGGTAGAAGATGATTCCCATTATCGTTTATAACGAAGATCGCAAGCTCGTGGTAGAGTATTATATCACAATAAAATGAAAAATCGTCCTGGAAACAAATAATAATCATTAATTTGAGGTCACAAACAATTCATAGGCTTGGGATGTCAGTACGAAAGTTTGGAAGTTTATTAGCGAGAAATGAGAAATATATGGTTGATATAATTTAAGAATGATCAACTTCAGTAACATTGTAAATCTCTTCCTAGTGTTATTTTATTGTTTTATTGTTGATTTACCGTACAAACTATACAAAAAACACTATCTGGTCACATCACATTTGAGAGTGCTGCGATACGCTGTACCAATATCTCGATGTAAAAGAAAATGATTATGATGATTCTCACCTGTAAGAAATGTGAACTTACCTAACGCCCATGCCGATACGTTTCGCCATCTGTCCAACAGAGATGTTGAAATGTCTCCTTAAATGTCCAATGTTAGCGATGATTTGCGAATGATAAACATATAGCTGTAGTACCCTAGATATTAAAGACAAAGTGACAAGTAACACCATTAAATAGCATCCCTTTGTAAATATAGCTAAAGTGATGAAAGTACTAGACAAAATAACCGAGCATCTAGATTGTATACAAAATAATATCAGATATCCTTATAGAATCATATAGTACCTCCAGTATATTCAAGGCTTTGCCTTCTGATTAGAAATCGACAAAGTTTTATACTCTGTAAATACATTAAATTTGTTTTGTTGTTGATTTAAACTTCTGTGGTCACACATTCATTAAAAATATAAGATATAGCTAGACGTCTGCAGAATGATGAAGGAGTCATATGTTATGTAGGTAGTACATACAAATATCTTCTATTTAGGCATTGTTTGAAAATTAGAAAAATTAAAAGTTACTAAAATGGAACCCAAAAAAACATGTATGATTCCTTCTTAATAAGCAAGCATAGAGACAATGGCTTGCTTCAATATATAAACTAGGTTGCTTATATGATTACTTTCATATTAGATATAAACAATATCTCTATAATTACCCACTACTGTTCTTAAACAACCAAGATTCAATATTGTTTACCTCATAGTAGTCAATTTTACTTCTAACTTGTAACCAGAGTTTATATACAGCATATTTCTGCCTTTCACTGACGGCCCTCATAAACTCTTGTAAAGGTTCATATGTAAACGTATACCTGGAATTAGCAACCCCTGACACGTCTACAAGTGAAACTTCTAAGTAAAGCATGTTCACATCATGAAATTTCTCACAATGACTTGTGTTTACCTATAACGTTACGAAGGATCTATATATCACTGGACCCTATTGACCTCTGTAATCTCTCAGACTAGTTAGGTATATCATATGCGATGGAGGATAACGGGGTAGGAATATTTCAATGGCATATTCCTAGACCCTGATTTGTTGACAACCGTGACCCGAAAACTGGATTAAACCATATGCTTGTAATTCAAAGATCTTACTTCAAATAGTAGAGGAGATGGAGGGAGACCGATAGCTAACACTTACAACTATACATGACTCTCTTATGCTAGTAGGCATAGATCGGATTAAATATGTTCACTTGTCATGACTGTTAATTTCTTATTAATTTATTTCAATTAATTCCAGACATAATTTGCTAGGTTTCCAGTTATTTCAACACCAATTATAAATGGGTCGGGTTTCAGCTTAGAAGCTTAGAAACTATGCTAAGGTTTGGATATTTTTAGTAAAATCAGTTTTATCCAATACTGAGATACTTCGAAGTACTTACACGACGGTGATAATTGCAGTAAGAGCAATGCAGAATAAGATCTTGCGTGAAAGACATTTGGTAGCACTATATGGAACTCTCTTCTTCTCTCCCATGTCAGATTACTGGTCAGAAATACTCAGATGATCTTCATGTAGTACAGTATATGTGAAAGGAAAACGTAAACATGATTACAAATTACTTAATATATAACGTTATTACAAGGTTTCTTTTTCATAAATACAGAGGTTAGTTTCTATAGCTATTGATGAAAACCAAATCACTGATAAAATATGAAGTGTAGCACGATTGTGTACAATGTATGTACGTTATGCAAAAATTATTGAATATACAAAAGAGTAATAGTAAACAATTATTTTCTTTTATATTAGATAGTTGGTGGATTGTTGGTTGTTTAATTCGAAGGCTTGGCAAGATGAATAGCTGCAAGTACCGATCGTGATGAAAATAACGCATGAGCTGGACTTCTCTCTTGACCTTTAGTTTTAAAGATCATTGTTTTATCAACTCTATCACGTTTTGCAGACTGGACTTTCTCCCTTTCACTTGTACCATAAACAAAAAATAACTATGAATACTATAATACCACCAATAGCAGGGAGAATTGGAATTAAATACAATTTGACATCATCTGTGAAAATATATATATAGTTCATTACGTCCCTTTGTAATAATGAAAAAAATCGTTATAACCATGAAACTTATTTGTGATTGGTAAAGATGTAAAATCTGATAGAAAAAAAATAAAAATCAACTGGATAGGAAGACTATCGCTAGACATATTTTGATTGTGCTGTGTTACAATTGATTAATGGAAATGAATAAATATACTTAGTTGCGACGTACCATCGTCTGTTATACTAAGCCATGACGTCACGCTCACTATACGACTACGACTAGTACAATAGAGGAGATAATTGGGTAAAGTCAGAAAGTTCTTCATCATTAAGTTATAGATATATAAATGTTACGGGAATGCTTCATCCGAATAAAAGTATGTATTTGTCTTATATGTAGATATGTCTTATGAGTAACAAGGTATTTTACATAGATATTGTGCGTGTACAACGACGTCACGGACTTCTTCGACTCTGACATAACATGGTTGAGTTTAAACATTTAAATCCCCGCGTGATATCAAGTGGGTGAAACTCTCCATACAATGTGTGAATAATAATTGTGTGATTTAGAACTCTCTGAGGGTAATGATATATAAAACAGCACAATCTTAAACATTTCAAAATATTTATTTTAAAAATACACAATTAGATCACTGTCATTACCCAATTAAGGAATGCTTACTTATTAATGGGACTACTATCAATAGTTTTAGCAGTTAGTTCTTTAATTAATGATGCCATGGATATATTTTCAATACCCTGTAATTTACTAGAAATATCAACATTTGAATAATGTGGGAACTTATTTTGAAATGGCATCCATAAGGAGCTTATTAAAATATTTAACTTTTGGTTTGGTAGGAAAGTAATATAATGTGAACGAGTCATCGAAGATTTTCTGACAGAAACCGTTAATATAACGTGACCGGTAGGTGCTGAGCAGGACTTTGGTACATGAATAAGCTGAAGAAGGGGTTTGACAACTAGATATGAAGTTTGTCAGAATTGTAAAAATCGCATTGCCATGTTAAAAACCTATCCTAGTCTTGAACTAACTTGGTAATTAGATTTTTGTGGTACAGGTAGTGCTTGAATGTGAAATTTTACCTGTATCGTGTTGATAATTATGATTATGAGGTGTATTGTTTTGTCTATGAGAGTATTAATGTGGTCGACTCCTTCAGGTGTGTGTCTGTGTTGCATTGTGACTGTGATTACATGCATTAATGCATTGATCTTAATCTAGATGCATCTATTTCCATCGGCACTTCATTTCTCGCATGTCAAAATGTATTTCCCTTTTTTTATTTATGAACTTCCCTCTCATTAATTTTATAAATAAATGTGGTACAAATGTACATTTTAAAAAGAGGAAGAAAAGATCAGATCTATGTACCGGATAGATGTGTCGATCACTTGAAGTAGTAGTCATCCGTGTTGTTTTCTTTATTTCATCTTCCTGATTGTATTAACATAATGTGTAATGTGAATATAATAAGAAAGTGTGTTATTCTGGTGTAAGTGAAATGAATGAAGTAAGAGAGCCTTCCTGCGAGAAGACAATGTATGTAATATCGGCGTATCGTTTTCTTGAAATAAAATAATTGTTTAAAAACAACAACAAAAAAAACCCAATTATTTTCCCTTAGATAGAATTTGGTGGATATGTTGATTATAATTCGATCCTATTTCAATCAATATAATTACGATTGTAAATAGTTAACATTCTCAGTCTTTCATGTTTACTTTTCCATATTATGTGATATCGTCAGTGTAGAAGGTTAACAGCTTGTTGAGTGGATACACTACATATAATAAAAGAGAAAATTTGACTTCAATGATACATGTCCGTCCTGTAAATAAGCCTGTGGATTGTTACATGTGTTTAGCTCCATTTGCGTACTATTAACGCAGCGTCTTACATTCTAGTTTTAAGAGATTTTAATACATCTAAATCCAGCATTATTTAAACAGGATCTCTTGTATGAACTGTTTCCTTGGGTTTAAATTTTTAAGCCTCGATTCTAGCGAAGAAGGTGACCTCCGTATTCCTATTTGTATACAAAAGTTTTTGTTGCGTGATTTGTTGCGAAAATGATTTTTTTTCTAGCAAATATACAACAACTGACACTCTATATTTCCACGGTAACCTTGTTGTTCGAAAAACTATATACACTTTCTTTTAGAGACTTTAAGTCCCCGAAGTCTGCCGTAACATTTTAATCCCGTTTTATTCTAATAGTGGCACGGTCCATAATATAATATGTACTTGACATTGTTCTATAATTATCACAAATATAAAATGGACGAAATTTACTAAATCACTGCATTTTGGCATTTCTTTCAATCATTTTGGATTTTCTTTAGTCGCCTCCTATGTTTTAAAGTCAGACCCGTAGTACCACTGACGAGTCCTAGAAGAACAAGAAAGCTGTATAATGTTAACAGTGTTCATGGGTTTTATCTATTTATATCCTCTAGTACATGGATATTGCAACGCCTAAACCCTCTTCTACTATCATTATTATTCTCTTTATTGACCCCAAAATGAAGAGTACAGACAGTATAGAACATTGATACAAAACATTTAGTAACATAAATACATTATAAACAGTATATACATGTATATATAGTTGCACATGCACGTGAAACATCAAATTAATAGAATATCATAGAGTATATGTGGAAGAGTTTACATATACAAAGTAAGTTATAGTTTTAATTCCACATGTCAAGTGTATGTCATATGAATTAGGATTCACTTTGAGACATACAATATCAGCAGCATAATGATAAATAAGTATTAATACACTTGTATAATACAATAATGTGTAAGGTATGCACTAGAAGGATAAATTTGTAGGCCCGTATCACACAGGGGTTGGGGAGCCCCCTACCAGCAAGGTGTTACAGGCCAACAAATTTACACAAAATTATGTAAATATGTCACACATACAGTATATCTTCAATTTTATCATAATAAACATAATTGACTCATACATTAGGTATAGTAATATTTGCATATTTTGTAAACATACGTGATTGATATTAATCTAAAATCAATCAACTCTTCTTCGCTAATATTGTGGTTATTCTTTCCTCCAATCAATATATGTAGCATTTCGATGTCTGATAGGGAGTGTAAATATACACTAAACAGTATATCCTTGACATTAATTATACAGCACCATAATTGATCTCTCAACTCGGAAGTATAGTTACACTGTAGCACTAAATGTGTTATTGGGTCATGATATAGAAACCCACATTTATGACATAATTCCATTGTCGTCAAGTTTCGAATAGTTACTACTATTTTCATTATATATTGTATATTTTCCTTGTATTGGGAAACTGGAGCGCTAGTTTCCATAAGACGTTAGCTTTAAGCTGGTTTTGTATTTCAGCGAATCTTGAGAAATCAGTATCATCTTTCATACGTTCAATTAAATTATGTTCTTCATATTTCATTACAGAAGTATACATAATAAATTCCCAAGTACATTTCTTTGGAAATACTCCAGTTTCAACAAAATCGCTGAGATAGTGATACAATGAATATTTTCTCAGTATCCTTACTATGTCATGAATAAGGCCCTGTTGGTACGGTCTACCTAATTCAAACAAAAAGATTCTTGTAATAAAAATAATAATTGTTTAATGTCAATACATGCCTCAATAGAGGTCCAACCAAGTAGAAATGTACACATATCCGTTCTTATTCTTTTATCAAACCCCTGTATAGATTTAACGATGAAATGTTGTGCTCTTTCTAACATTTATATCTCAGTTTTTGTTAAATTTCAGAGCTCACATCTATTTAGGGCGGATGGATACACCTGAAGTTTTATTAATTTTGCTACTGTTAGGGGGTTTAGAGCACAAAGATGAGCCCCAGAACGAATAAGTGCTATCGTGTCTGATCTTAATTTATTACACGCATGTGTTGTTCTCCCAAAAGAGTTTCGTTTAGAATTTAATAAAATACCCACATGAGTGATTTCGTCAACCTGTGGCATAATACAGTCATAAAGATAAAGATGATTGTACACAATGCAAGTTCTACTATTTGGGTTTGTGAAAGTTACTAGTTTGCTTTTTAAAGCAGAAAAAGAAAATTGCCATTTTTTACTATAATTTTCACATAAAGATATCATTTTCTGAAGACTTGTAGAACTTGTACTTGCCAGACAGATCTGCTTGTGTAGGAACATTGATATTTAAACCTACAATTACTGCACCTAAGCTGGATTTCTCTATTTCATTAAGTAAATCGTTTATAAATACTAAATACATTTTGCGGATAATGCCCCTCCTTGTAAAATTCCACGTTTCATCTTGAGCAAGGAGGATGTTAATACCTTAAATAAAACACAACTTTCAGTATTTGTATACATACATTCTAGTAACATCAACGTCTTAGTATTTAATTCTAATTTATAAATTTTATATAGCAACCCAGCGTGCCAGACAGTAACGAACGCCTTGTTGCTCACCATGTTTGATATGTTCATAGACTATACCATCCCATCCTCCTGCTTTTGTTTTTATTTGAGACCTTTTGACACTAAGGCAATTTCAGAGGTGATGATGCGTTCATTCAGGTATATGTCTTCCTCATTATGAATATTCATTTCAATTTCAGTAACACGGTTTATGATCTCTTTTTGAAATGTGTTATTAATTTCTTCATTGGGTTTATCTTGGAAAAGATTTTCAAAATGTGACGCCCAAGCATTTACAATGTCTTTTGGGTCACGTAGAATTTCATTGTTGTATTTCATTTCAGTTTGACATGTTTTACTTTTACAGGTTTTTCTTTTGTATAACTGCCAAAATAGATTCTGGTCAACTTTATTACATTTTTCTATTTCATTGAATTGAGCAGACATATACTCATTGAATGCCTTCCGGAGGTTTCTTCTGAATGACGTTTTGCTTTCTTTGTACTCCATAAAACTCTTAGATAAATTTCTAGGTTTTCCTTCGCTTATCCATATTTGTCTTTTAACTTGTATCAAATAGTGCAATTCTGACAGTTCATTAGACCAATAAGGTTTTAAATAACTTTCGTACTTTGTAATAGGTAAAGTCGCAATGCTTGTAATATAGCAGAAACAATATTTCTATTATACTGATCTATATCATCGTTAGACATTTGACCATCAGGTAATTCTATTGATTTTAGGTTTGTTTCCAATTCCGACTTATACTTATTGCAGTAACCATTACACATGGCTTTTATCCAGTTAAATTTCACAAAGTTATGTGTATTACACTGAAAAAGCAACTTTGGGACTTTAATACAACATACAATAGGGTTGTGCTCCGACATAGCTTCATCATCTAATACTTCACATGAGGCAACTAAATCAATCATATTTGATTGGACGAGCACATGGTTAATACAAGTACAGTGACCAGTCTGAAGACAAAATGTATGAAAAGGTCCTTTACAAAAGGATTTTACATTGACAAATATTAGGTTCATTCTGTCTAAACGTAGGTGGAACATTTTGGATCTTTCGTCATCTTTAAAGTGATACCGAGGGCCACTAATTTTAACATTAAAGTCACCCATTATAATTACTTTTCCCTTTTCGGAATAAATCGAAATAAGTGATTCTAAAAGATCTACATGATCAATAAACATTTCTATTGGTCTTGAAGAGGCTGGCATGTAAGCCAGAAAGCAGTATATATGATCACCATTTTGAGTTTGAATCTCACTTCCAACAATTCTCGGACTATCTACAGGGATTTCTTGAACAATTAGTGATTTATCTTTATAAAGAATACCTACACCATCCCTTATACTACATCTATAACGTTGCTATGTACAAATATCCTGTAGCTTTGAAAGTATCAAATAATGACTTATTATACTCCCCAGTAAGAACCCAGTGTTCACAGACACCACATATATCGATATTGTGTGTATCAAGACAATCGAGGAGATATGTCGTACCGGCCATTATCCCCTCAATGTTCCAACACATAATGTTCAGTTTTTCATTCACGGCTGTTCTCAGTAAGAACACTTCGCGGGGTAACCAGGGGCGTACATATATGCCTTCTGGCCAGAATGATCGGTTTCCAACTAAACAGTGGCCATCATCTTGTTACATTAAGTTGCGCCAAAGCTGTTTGTAGTTTTTCTCGAAGTATCGAAGAAAAGTAACTTTAACATTTTCCCGTTCAAGGTATTTTCGCATCAATTCCTCTGATGAGGTGGCTTTATTGATGCCGTTTAAATGAAATCTTAGACCTTTGCGCCGGTTCGCATGTTAAAATCCGATGAACTGTTCACGTGGTGGGTTACAGACGGACAATTGACTTTCATTTGTTTTGGTTCCTCGTCAGTGTGTTTGGTTAAAACATTATCGGTGTTGGATTTTTTTTGGAGGTTTGTTAGATGCTGATGAAGAGAAGCGAACTGGTAGAGTGCTTGCCTTTTCATTTGTCCGTTTGTTTGTGGTACCATCACTTTCAGATTTGGTACGGGTGTCAATTTTTTGCTCGCTCAATACTATTCATGTTGTCTTATACTTGAAATCTGTTTGAAAAATTTAGTGTAATCTCTGGTGTTGTGGTGTCCACCAATCTACGATGGTGTATCGTAGGTGAACGTTTGTTGCCTTTATGTTCCTTTGTAACCGTCTTTTTGAGGCCGTTGTGTTGTGTTTGTAAGGTAGTTGTCAACTGTTCTATGGCATCATCAAGTTCTTTGTATTCATATCTTTGTGCGATGTTTAGGCAGTCTGTCGTTTTCTCTTTGGTTTGAGAAATATCTTATTTCGATATACTTCATTTCTTCTCGACATTTACACTGCGTTTTTGTATCGCATTGCCTTGTTTATTAATTTCTTCCTTGCTGTTGTTGACATTTGTCTCCAGCTTGTCATTTTCTTGTATGTTTTTCAGGTCTTGTGTATCTTTTTCAAATTATTCTTATTTACTTACGTTGTGTTATCTTTTTCGCAGCTCTCTAGTTCATTTTTCATGTTTCTCTTTCAAAAAGTTTATTTATTGTGCTTTTGAGTTCGTGAATCTGTTCACTGTCGGTCGTTTTCATTTCGAGAATCTCGCGTTGTATTACGGTCACGGTTACAGTCAACACCTGCAGACCAGCTACGTGTACGTCGTCAGACTGTGTCTGGGATTTTCGAAAAGCGACAATAACGCTACCGGCTCGTTGTCTCCTTGTAGGTACAATTTCCGCGATATCCTCGGAAAATTCACCGCCACCTGCAAGTAGCAAAGCAAATTTTTGATAGCTTTTTCTGCAATGACATAGATATAATTTGACCCGATTTTCGTGTTTCCATTCGTAGACTCAGATAACCATCTTTCACGGGAAAATCATCACGTAATAACGCTTTCTGATAAAGTTCTAATCATTTCTAGGTCCGTGACATTGTCCCTTGTTTCCGTATATGGTCTATTACTATTGTTCGTGGTTGTTTTCTCATGTGTTCTATTTCTATTATATACTCATTTATTGCACTAGTACTATGGAACTTAGTATTGCTCTCCATGGAGTTATCCGTTTGAGTATAATCTGAGTCACTATCATCAACAACATGTGCCGTATGTTCTCGTTAGTCATTATGACACCGTCAGCGGAGTCGCTAGACATCGATAAGCTCATCGTAGAAGGGGCGATAGAGCGTGACGGTAAATCGGTTACACGACAGGAAACCTATTCGAATAAAAGGTTCTCACCTGAGTACGTACACATACCCGTCATTGATATGCATAAATCAGATATTCGGAAATAAAATGTCAATCTAGCAGAATACCTGTATTACACAAGGGATCACCTATTTGTGTGCTATTCAATTATGCTGTACATCGTCTGGAAACATATAAAGTCACACCTTCTGTACACCAAGCGACGATCGGTGCTACAGCACTGACGCAACACTTTTCTATGCTATACTGAATCACTAGATTTTGACATTTCTTTCAATCATTTTGTATTTTCCTTAGTCGCCTCCTATGTTTTAAAGTCAAACCCGTAGTACCACTGACGAGTCCTAGGACAAGAAAGCTGTATAATGTTAACAGCGTTCCTGTGTTTTATCTATTTATATCCTCTAGTGCATGGATATTGCAACGCCTAAAGCCTCTTTTATATTTTGATTTATACTCGTAACATGTGTATATTCAGAGATAACATATCGGGATTAACTAACTAATTTGACAACTAGTTATTAGTTACGCTGATCAGAGAACTGGTTTTTAACACCCAATAAGATGACAATTAGTCTACAGTTATTATCTACTGATTTGATAACTGGACGTTATTTGTCAACTGTATGTTGCAGTTAAATTCCTTGTTTGGTGTTATTTACTTGACTAGTCACCGAAGAGCAATATTCTATACATTGCCGCCGGAACAGTTAAGAAAATAGCATCGGCTACCCCATTTCCACTTTCTATATCTCATAAAAGAAATGGGCACAACGATTCCCAGACGAGTTCATAATACGACGAAAGAAGTCTATTGGATTGTTACGTTTGACATTGAATTTAAATAATTTATCTCGTTTTATCTGTTGCGCTATCACTTGGGAAATCAGATTGGCTACCTGGACAAAATACATGGTGTGTTAGGAACCTACGCATTGTTAAATGTAGAGATACTGGACGTGGTCTATAATTTCTTGTTATTGAAAGACATGACCCATGTAACGCGGGACGAGCCTCAGTTAGGCACTCACGGGAAAAAACCACAAGAGATAGTGCAATACATATATATACAAGTTTATTTACACTACATACATTAAATATAGACAATAACACACTCGCATTCACCCACTCTATCTTCCACGCCTCTAAATGTTATACTACAGTCTCTTCACACACTATGAGTCTTTTCACATTTCTCCGAGGAAATACAGTCACCCAGTGGTCTTTACAGGTCCCGACTCGTCGTTCACCAGCTCGAGACGGCGCACAAAATGCATACAAAATTTAGCCCACGGCTAACACAATAAACAGAATAGCATATGCCTATCAGCATCATTGGTCCCTCTCAGACCAGGATCTCCAACATCAAACTGCCTACATAGCCGGCCTGACGTCTTGTCTGAACGTCCTGGTAGCTGACCGTGCCCTGGTATTTGCTGTTGCAATGCTGGCCGGCCCCGTTGCATACCAGTCTGTTGCAGTCTTTGCAGTCTTTGCAGGCTTTGGGTAGCCTAACTTGGTTGTCTGCCCGACGTGTGAAGCTATAATAAACATGACAAAATATCATAAACACTCACGCACATCCATACTTTAATCCAACTAAGACATTCCTTAACTAACTATATAATTTAAAATCAATTCTACTTCCCTTTATAAATACTAAACCTACTAAACCCCTACAAACATATTAAATTCTGGGATGCGTGACCATTTTCTTATAATAATTATGCCAAAATGCACGTATCACCGCAACCATATATGCTACTGAGTGGCTTCCGTTCTTTTTACACCTGCGCGCACTCAACCCTAGCACAGGTAAATACAACTACTACTCAAGGATTCCATAGATAAACTACTCGAAAAAAATCACGTTACTAAGCGAAATATACGCTTAAACATCTAAATTACTCGTACATATCAAAACATTACTTTCATACCACATAAATCCTAATTACCTAATACTGTTAATTATGACATTTGAAATCAACACACCTGTATACTATAACAGCAAATAGTTACGCTCGAGTGGACACGCATCGATAGATAGATTGGTTGACCGGCAATAGGGACAATTAAAATATGGCACGAAATAGCCAACTAAAACAACAATTTATGAAAGATAGAAAGAATACTTACCCCAGTCAGATATCCGGTCTTCATCACACACGAATGATGGCTGGGAAAACAATCAATGGCCACTCCTCTCACCTGTCCAGCCCATGCACTACCCGTCCTTCTTCACCCGTACACACAGGCGCACACGTGACTAATTCACTCACCATTCACAATAACAAAAAGATGTACCTGCGTTCGTGACAACGCAATCAATATATCTGAAAATAAATTAAACGGCGTTGCAAGGTCTTTGTGACCTGTTTTGATGAGCTCTTTAATAAACTCAGTCTCGTATGAAAACAAAAACAAGTCAGCCAATAGAGGGGCGCGTTTGTATGGAATACGTTGGGGATGCATATCAGTGATAAGATAAGGGAAAAGATAAGGGATGGTAAATGCATTGACCTAGGGGCCCTCTTAGAGAATAACAAGCAGGAGCAATCCTTATCCATTAGTATTGGGAAGATAGTAAGTGTGGGGAAGGCAAAGACAAAAATCAAGTGTATTGAGAAATGGACAGAAGGATTTATTATCTTTGCAAGTATATATATATAGACGCACACCCAGAAAGGGCTGGGGAGTTGTTTAAGTATATCCATGACATAAGGTCCGGGGCAGCGAGGACCAAGTCAAGTGGAAGGCGGATTTATGACGAACAATATCGCATGAGGAAAGAAGTTGACCCTACATCTCTATGGTCCAACATCGATAGTGAGCTGTGGCTAATATATATGGTTCCGGGAGCGGTGCCTTGGGAACCATCACAAGGGAACACTTTTGCCACACCCCTTAAGTGCTATGACTTCAATTATGGCAAGGACTGCTATAGATCTCCGTGCAGGTATCGACATCATGCCTGGGCTGTGGGAAAAACATCCATGGGTACACTGTTTCAGGGCCACCCAGAGTTGCAATTTTTGGCCCCAGGGTGTCGGACAAAATAGACCAAGGTTTTCAACAGGCAACCCAGGGTCACAGGGTCAATCCAATCCTCAGTTTAGATTCCAAGCCCCCGGTAACACTAACGCCAGACAAACTAAAAAGAGTAAGTTTAAGAACTAGGCCAAGGCTATAAAGGTTGCCATATGTTACACACTAATTCCTCTACAATTATAAAATAATAATAGAATTTAAATAATAAAGGAATAAGGGTAAATAAATAGTTAGTTCTGTCCCCTCATACAATCTGTGCTACAAAGATTTAAGGTAAAATAAATAATAAAAAAATAATATTTATAACAATAATAATAAATTTACCCATAAATGAGTTATGTGTCCTTACCAAGGTTAACAAACTAATTTCATGATTTCAGATCATATATCAATAAATGTGAAAGTTTTGGCCCATATGCTTGAAAATTATCCAGACAGGGACATAGCAGACTACTTGTTAGCTCACCTGGACCAAAGGGCGACTTCTTTCAAAATACCGGAAGGCCTAGAATCTTTATATTAGGCTACTACGTTCCTCTTATGGTGTCCTACAAAGTTTGCTAAAAGAAATGACCTTGACCAATCTTCAAGCTCACAGGAGTCAAATGTGTTAAAACGTTTAAACAATTTCTTCTGAAATATCGAAAAGCCTAGAATCATTATATTTGGCCAGTATGTTCCTTTTATGAAGTCCAAGAAAGTAAAGAAATGACCTTGACCCATTGTCAAGGTCACAAGGATCAAATGTGTTAAACGTGGAACATATGCACATATATAGTAATGTTGGTCATAAAGATCCAGGTGAGCGATACAGGCCCTCTGGGCCTCTTGTTAACTGGTTTTGCTGAAGGCTTTACTCTGCAGTACTCTGGCCCAAGGCTTCCATATTCATGTTGGACAAGTCAGGAGTTCAGCACAGTCCAGTATACCAGTTTCGATAAAGTCATTGAAATGATCAGTGGTCTAGGAACTGGGGAACTGATACGAAAAATGGATGTCGAGTCTGCCTTTAGGTTATTACCAATATACCCAGCTGATTATGACTTACTAGGGTACAAATTTCAGCAGTATTTTTTCATTGATAAATGCCTCCCCTTTGGGTGTTCAATATCATGTAACATATCTGAGAAATTTTCTACATTTCTGCACTGGACAGTGGTTCAAAGAAGCAAATTGAGTACATTGGATCATTATCTTGTTGATTTTTGCTTTGCAGGGGAGGCTAATAGCGGGAACTCTCAAAAGCAAATGTCAGCATTGTCAAATGTTTGTCAGGAATTGGGGGTTCCAATGGCACGTGAAAAAACCGAAGGTCCCTCCACAGTACTGGTTGTTCTCGGCTTAGAAATTGATACGGTTAACAGAGTGGTTCGTATCCCTCCAAAAAAGATCGAAGAGCTAAGGACATTACTCAGCTCGGTAGTCAGTAGGGACAAGATCAAATTAAAGGAATTGCAGGCATTGACGGGGACTTTAAGTTTCTTTTGTCGGGCACTGAGAACCGCAAGGGCTTTCATAAGGCGTCTATTTAATGCCATGGGTAGAGCTTCAAAAGCGTATCATCGTATTAGAGTTACACAGGGACTGAGAGAAGACTTATATATTTGGTTACACTTCTTAGAATCTTTCAATGGGGAGTCTTTCTTCCCTGAAACAGAATGGGCTAGTAACGAAGTACTGACGTTGTATACAGACACAGCAGGGTCAATTTACCTGGGGTGTGGTGCAATACTAGGGAACAGCTGGGTATACTGTCAATGGCCACCCCAATGGGAAAGCATCATGACATATGTCACATTTCTGGAACTCGTTCCCCTTGTTTTGGCTTTCATGATCTGGGGACAGAAACTGGTTAATAAAAGGATCTTGCTACGGATAGATAATCAGGCACTAGTAGCGATAGTAAACAAACAGACATCCAAATCAAAGAGGGTTATGCAATTACTTAGAGCATTGCTACTGACACTTAAAGGAAAACATATCTTGAGTGGGTATAACAGCGTGGCAGACACTATTTCTCGCAAGCAGGTGGATCGCTTCCGGCAGTTGGCACCTACCGCAGACGAATACCCACAAACATACCTCAACAGTTTCTAAGGCTGATTTACAACGTGAAGCTGACAGAATAATAGACACTTCATTAGCAAGCAATACCCATGCAGTCTATGACCGAGGAGTAGGAGCATTTAAGTCATTTAGGAGAGAGTATGGTATGATGGATGCTTGGCCACCAACAATAGATCACTTAGTATTGTTTATTGCCCATATGTCACTGAAAGGCTTTTCAGCTGCTACAATTGAAACGTATGAGGCAGGGGTAGACTATAAATGTAAAATATCGGGTTATTCAGATTCTACAAGGGCGTTTGTGGTAAAAAAAGGCAATTGAAGGGATGGAAAGAGGTAGGCAAGGATTAGACACTCGTCTTCCCATAATGCCCCCTCTCCTAACCCAAATCGTCAAAGGGCTACCGCTGGTTTGTTTCAATACATATGAAACTAGGTTATTCGCAGCAGCTTACCTCCTGACATTTTTCAGGTTCTTGAGAATAGAGGAGTTGGTTGGTACAGGTCTTCGGGTGCTAAACAGGTCTGACTTGAAGATAGAAAACAAACAAATATCATTGAGGATAAAGTGTTCCAAAACTGACCAGCATGCAAAAAGTACGACTTTACTTATATCAGAAATTCCAGACAATAAAAGCATTTGCCCAGTATACAATGTTGCACAATACTTGGAAGTCCGTCCTAACATACCAGGACCCCTTCTTTGCCACTATGGGGGCAGCCAATTGACACGGTATCGGTTCAATTCAGTCATTAAAAAAGGTCTTAACTAGATTAGGAAAAAGAGAAGGAAGGTATAAATCACACTCATTCCGTATTGGGGCGGCATCCACAGCTAGTACGGCAAACTGGACCCCAGATGAGATACGCGAAGCTGGTCGGTGGTCAGAAAAATCCAGGGTATACAAGGCTTACATTCGTATCCCGGTTAGGAGGTTGATAACGAAAGACATGTCAATACAGTGAAGGTAGAGCAAGACCGAGAATGGGTGGGGGGAGGGGGGTTATATATAAACACTTCTATTTAGGATGGCAAATCATCGATATCGGTGTACTGACTATCGATTTAAGCCTTTCAGGTAACTGCACAGTGTGGATAGTGGGCTTCTCAGTAATTAAAACAGCTTTTATACAATGTCGTACCAGCCCGGGTGGTTCATAGTTGAGCCTACAAAGATTGGGTGTGTCAAGCATCTTCTGGCAGGGAAAAGGCGGTATGAGATGGCGCGAGGTTATCCCTACAATTCAGCAGATGTTGCGTCTAGAGGAGGAACCAACCTATCTATTAGTTCACTGTGGAGGTAATGATATAGGGTTCATCCCTGCTAAGCAGATAAGAGAGTCAATGATGAATGGCCTAGAAAAAATCAGAGTAAACAATCCCGTTGGGGCAAGGGTGCAAAAAGTAGAGGGTTATTTCATTAAATACCCTGACCTTAAATTCTCGCGAAATGGCTTTTTTGATGACGACAAAGTGCATTTGTCAAGACTAGGTGGTGATGTTTTCCTCAACACTATAAAAGGTGGTCTAGAGTCGTTCATAAGGGGGTTCGCAACAGTGTATCCTAAACGTTACTAGAGGATTAGGTTATGTTGGGCTGCGGCTAGTGCTGTGGCGGTAAACAACTCGGTCAAAGTAAAACTTAACCGAGCGGTCCAGATGGCGCTTGGTTCAAGCCACAACACCATCTACTAGTAATATATTAACTTTTATGAGGACAAACTAAATTTAAATTGACTGAGGTGCTGTACCCAGGCTTCGGTCGCCTAACATATGTTAAAACTGGGGTGCAGTTCTCAGGCCTCGGTTGTATAACGTATGGTCATTCAAAAGTGAGATTTACGGTTTGTCATCTCATTTTCTTCATTATATAAGTGGCCCCACTTGTATAAAACATCTCAACTTGAGATTTTCTCAAGTCGAGATATTCCTCAGCTAATATCTCCTTGAAAATATCTTGTATGAAAATTCCTCAAGGAATTTCAGGACATCCTAGCCGATGACCTCCTCCTGTTCCTTGAGAAAATTTTATACAAGCCGTTTTTGAGGAGATATCAGCTGAGGAAAATCTCGACTTGAGGAAATCTCAAGTTGAGATGTTTTATACAAGTGGGGCCTGGAAACTCGGCTTGTTATCCTCAACTCAAGTGGTGTCATCTCATATGACTACATAACTAAACACAATTATTGGAACTGTAAACTGAGACATTGAAGTCAACTTTATTTGAGTAAAAACTGCAAATGCAAATTAGCCAGTGGAACTACATTAGAGCAAATTTGCCATTGTTGAGTCATCTCTTGATAATTTTTCAGAAGTTAATACGTGGATTTAATTTTATCTGTTGGTTGCAGTAGTGACTAAGAACCAACTAATTTTGCAAGTTATCTTTTCCTGCCATAGTTACTGGTGTCGAACCAATTTTGCCAGTTATCTGTTGGCTGCCCGAGTGAATGGTAACCAACCAAATGCTTTCAAATACCTGCTATATTGTATAGCATTGGCCCAAACATTGCCAAACATAATTAATATCAAAGTCACGTCATATGGTAGTGTTGCTTGTTATTAATTTATTATTAAATGTCTGAAATAAATAGCCTCTTAAATAAATTATGACGAAACCCATCTAAAATGAAAAGGTCTTAAATAGACTTGTTTCATACATCAACTATAAACAAGTGATCTTAGCGCCTATCTACCTAGTTTGTATCGTCATACCTAATTATTTATATTACACGGGAGGCTTATCTCTGTACTGTATAAATGAAAGCATTTGTTGCTTACCTTGAAATAGAGCAATCAGCGCACATTAAGATTCCAGTATTTTTTGTGAAATATCAAATCAATTTTATTATTACTCTATATTAAACGCTTTGCTGTAGAAAAATGACGAAAGACAACAAATTGAGGCTCCTTTGTTTCAGTTATTTATCCCTGTGTTTCGCTCTAATGATTTTATAAATAACTACAAAATTTCATGTATGATTTTTGTTCGTTTGTTTGTTTGTTTTGTTTTGTTTTGTTTTTTTTTTCAGTTTGACAGATAGCGACAATGGAACAATCCGAGATATTCCAAAGCAATGTCAATGCAGCAATTTAAAGGCTTACATATGTTCTTGCCCATCATTTTCGTTACTATTTAGGAATGAAGACAGTCTTGATACATAGTGATATGTATTGAAGGAACATTGCGAGAAGGACAGAGATATCTAGTGTTAATACTTTAGTGATGAAAGGGAACGCTATTAAAGGGAACGCTGGGAAATTTCTCATTAGTTATAAAAAATACGTTAACTATGATACAGTTGATTCAGCTGGTATTTATGGTAGCTTCACTGACTAGTGTATTACTGTAATATCTACCATCAATTTACTTAATATTGCTTCTAAATTGTATCATCATCGTTTCTCCACTACCGTTATTAGGATCAACAATTAATAAGATATTTTGTTTCAGATGGTTGAAAGGATCCAACGCTCGAGATGTCTGGAGTCGAATCTGAGAGCGACATGAAGGTGGTCGTAAACCAGAAGTACTCTACAGATCGAACGGGGTACTGTACTAATGTTAGTATCTAGTAATGGAAAAATAAGAGACATGGTTTCTGCTTGGGAGGCCGACACCGAGCGCCGAATATCCGACTTCCTCTGCAGAAATAGAGTCTGTAAACTCTTCAAAATCCATATTCAATATCTCTCTGTTCGGAGTTGATTTTTATCTTTAATACCATCTCCGTCATGCTTGAGTGATGTTTGATACGCTACTAGCACAAAATACAAAATCAGGAGCTAGCACCTGCAAATGTGATATTTGAAATCACAATTAACGGAGTGGTTTTGTAAACAATTAATTACGGCAAGCTATGGAAGTTTGATTGCTTCACTATAGCAGCGAAACCTTTATTGAAAACCAACTATTCCCAAGATAATCGACTCCTAACTTTGTGATTCAGTGTGTAAATCCACGTTAAAGTGGTTGTATAGATTTAAGTCCTTTGATTATTCGTGAGAATGCATTACCACATGAAAAAAAAATCTCTTCAAAAGCAATTTAATTTGTTTACGTATACTGCAGGAGCCACATTTATAACTTGTTACGTATAGTGGCAAGCACAGAGTGTCTCTTACATGTTCTACAGGTAAAACAAACATCACAAGGTCCGCTTCGTTACACCAACACATGTTGTTTGGTGCGTGGTAAACTATAAGACGTCCGTAATCCCAAAGATGTTTATCTACCTTCCATTACATACACTATACCTCAGTTTAAGATATACTATTTACCTTAAGGTCTTTTGTGCAAACTTCAAGAGAGCAGATAATGCACATTACTGAAGGACTTCATGCCTTTGAGGTCCACCGTAACGTACATGCCACGTGCTACTTTATTTCAATAGTAGTAGAAGATGCACATGTATCTGAAGTTGTTTTAGAATTATTAGATATATGAAAATTAATTTGATTAAAATTATGCGGTAGAGCACCTACTTTTCTAGATTTTGACAATTCCCGCGATCAATTTCGTTTTCCCAAACACAACATAAAGATAATGAGCGCATTAATTTTAGCAAGTTTCCTTGTACATTTAGAGAAGTTTTGATACAACATATAAACAATGATCTATTAATAGCAGCTGGTCTCCTTGTACATCGAGAGAAGTTTTGATACAACATATAAACAATGATCTATTAATAGCAGCTGGTCTCCTTGTACATCGAGAGAAGTTTTGATACAACATATAAACAATGATCTGTTAATAGCAGCTGGTCTCCTTGTACATTGAGAGATTTTCTATTTTTATTTTAAGTAAGCTTTAGAATTATGAGCTATTAATAGTAGTTCTTCTACTTGTACATTTAAAGAAGGTAAATTGTTTGTTGTTTATTTTATTTTATCCAATGCAAACTGTCTTTCACAGTTTTAAAAATCTGCTCTTTATAAATAATGAAACTGTGATACAACAAAATATTTTGCAATTGCTGGCTTTCGAAGTATACATACAATCAAGTATTTACTTAGAAATGAAGCCGGCACTTTTAACTCATGAACTCTTGTCCATTCTAAAAAAGAAATTCCCTTTGAATTTGTTATTGTAATCTCGGTGAACAAACTGGGGGCCATGATTTTTTGATCTGACCAATATTTTAACATCAGTATAAACTTTATTCAATTAATGCACAAGTAGTGTACAGTAGCTATCAAAACATATCAAATGAATTAGATACGAAAACAAATGTTGTGACACTTATATTAATCCGCTTCACGATATCAAATTTGACGAGGCACGGTGTTAACAGTCTAGACTTAGCTAAAATGTGGCAAGCTAGGAATGAGGAGAATTGAAAAAGAAAGAGATAGTGTAGGTTGAGGAGGGAGAGGAGTTTCTAATCATGCCAAAAGAATAAAAAATTAGAAAATCAATGCACACAAACATAAACTACAGAAGCTGCAAGAATGTGAAAAGTCTAATAGCATTACTACAGATTTCAAATAAAAAGTAATAGAGCACCAATCAAATCTCTTGGAGCTTATGAAAAAGTTTTGTACACATGAGAAGATCCTATTGACTTTATCTACAGACTGTTCCTCGCTACCAAAAGGTTGTAATTTTATTGCGTTGGAATCTGGCAAGTTAGTTCACTAAAGATAAGTACGCGCAGTTGGTCGAAGTGACGACAATACAATAAAAAAAATATTCATTTGTTTTGTTGTCATCATTGCATAGACATAGTGGACTATCGCCGAGGTTTTTGTGGACAAGTAGAATTTGAGGAAACTGTATTCCATTCGTAGTCTGGCGTGGAGAATCTGACCCAATCTGCTACCAGTATAATAAAAAGTCGGCACTCTAATGTCAGGCTTAATTTAGATATTTTTTAGTCTACTTATTGATTGATCACCTTTTATTCGATTTGACAGTATATCCATGTACTAATTACAGAATGCAAGAAAGAATTTTTATATAAACGTGTACGACAGGAGATAGGACGGAAGTTAATCGGCAGTGCGAGTGTTATGACTGTCAAATTGTTACGCGCAGGAAGCAGATCGCGGAGGTATTGCGGTACTAATCAATCAATTTTGTGAAATGGGATTATCTTGTGATGTGTGCCTCTTAGGTAAAGTGGCAGCCAGCCAGTTTCTGCATAGAGTATGGATTTACATTTTTATTCTTGTTGCACCAGTGACAATTCGTGCAGCTTCTAACTGAATATTTCCAGAATATCGGGTTGTGCTTGGGTTAGATTGTCCCGGGTAATGTTTCCGTATTCTAATATTGTCCGAATTAGAGAGAAATACAAGGTTTGAAGGCAAGAGAGGTCTAAAATAAGTTTAAATTTCTGTAATATATCTAACCTTTGTTAGTAAGTAGTTAATGTGAATATTCCAACTCCCATTATTAGAAAGAAATACGTCAAGGTGTTTGTGAGACGTTACTTCGGAAATGTGAGTATTATTCATTGCTAGTGATGGATGGTTAGGAGTGACAGTTTTTCAGACTTATTAGAAGTGCTTCTGTTTAAGTAGAGTTAAATAACACTAATCAATCTTGTGATAATTATTGAAGATCATGGTTTACAATCTCTACACTTATCATAGATGTATCAATAATGACATACAGCGATGTGTCGTCTGCAAATGTTTAACAATGGAGTTGATGTTTTCCACAGGTCCAAGAAAAGAGCTTAGTGGCACACCGGCCTTAATAAAGGACTAATTAGAACGTTTACCATTAATAACAACTCTTTGTTACCTGATGAGAAAGAAAATGGTGCTCGCACCATGAAAGAAGTGGACCACGAATTTCAAAACTGTATCATTTTCACAAACACAATCGAATGCTTTACTGATGTCTCAGAAGACAATTCTTGTTTCCTTGACTTGGTCAAGTGAAGAATACAGTGAAACCTCGCTATTAAGACCACTTTGAGGACTGGACAAAAGTGGTCTTAATAGTGAGGTGGATCAGATGGACCGCAAAGAACTGTAACTTGAAATAAAGACTTTATATATATCATTATGTAATGTACATGTATATAATTCAACAATGATAACTAGACTGTATATAAAATGTTGAATTTTATTAAATGCATGTAAAAAGATAAAATTGATGAATTGACAAAAGAATTTACATGCATATATTCCTTAGTTTATATCATAATATACGTGTATATTTCCTATTGTAACCATTGAATAAAAGAAAACAAAACATCAATTTTAAGTTCAATAAGAATTTAACGTTAATTTTTCAATTTTTTCACATAAATTTACAAACACATTTACTCAGTATTTGTAGCAACATTAATGAAGTCCCTATAAAGTCTTTCAACGCTGCATTTTTCACATAAATTCGCAAAAACATTAACTCTGTCAGTGTATCACACAGTACAAAAAATTGTCTTTTTACTTAAAAAAAAAAAGAAAAAAGAGTCCAGTGCACAATGTTGAGATGAGCCACGGATCTGGACAGCCTCCTCTTCCACAAGTCCTTTTTAGCAATCGCGATAGCTCGTTTCGTTTACGTGGTTTCGTCATTGCTTGATAAAGCTTTTTAACAGTGAAAATATGCCTAAAAAATTGGAACATATACATAAATAGAAGTTGGTTGGTTCGTGAGTCGCCATGCCTAAAACCTGACTGGAAAGGTAACAATAAGGAATGGGTAAGTATGTATTCACATACATATTTAAAATCACATCATTCCATTAATTTTCCTACTATTGATAAAAGAGAGATGTGCCTGTAATTGGTAAATAGACACGTTATCTGTAAACTGGGGTAACATTAGCCATTTTCCATTCAGTAGGAAATACGCTAGTGTTAATGGATTTATTAAAAAGATAACTTAGAGGATAACAAAGGATATCTGAGGCTTCTTTGAGTAACCGAGGATTGATAAGATCAGGACCGGCGACTCTTCAGCAAATCAACAGCTAGAATAGAGTCTTTAAGGTCAGTAATTGCTATATTTATTGTTAGTAAATGTACGTTAGTTTTATCGTCAAGAGAAGGAAGATTTATGTTAGAATCATCGACGTTTGACTGAGCACGGGAATTATCAAACAAGCAAGCTTTCTGAAATTCTGAAATTACAGAATATGAAATTCTGAGATTACAGAATCATTATGTGTCAGAGAGGGCATGCAAAATTTACCGGAGTTGGGTAATAATAGGTTAAAAGTATTCCACCAGTCTCTCGCACGAAGGGTAGAGGGTTTCTTACGTTTTCTTGTTTTAAAGTTAAAACTCTCAACTACAATACATTTATTGAGTATGTTGGCATTACTAGTGCAAACTATATCGAGGAGTGAAGAAGAAACTTCAGTGTAAAATGGTGAATCTTCTATGTTCTACAGAAAATCCAGGCATATGAATGACAGGAGATATCAGTTTCACATAACCCAGTTTCAGTGATACATCGAGCTTATCTTTGATACTTTGGACGTTGAGGTGGACTAGATTTGTCAGTACAGAACTGAGTACTATCAACAGATGATAGTGAAGAGATCGAAGACTCAGTAAATGAAGGACCTCGGTTTGACTAAACGTCACCCGTTAAGATAATTTACCAATAGCTGAATGTTTGATGAAGGGAACTAAAGCTGAGTATATCAACTAACGAATAATCAAGCTGGTAAAGTGACTTATGACGTTTAGGGACATATGTCAGAAACTCCAAACAATTCAGTAATATTGAAATCAACAGGAGTATTAGTAAACTTTTTCGTTTTGAGATTATAATGTTCACATAGAGAACTTAATTTGCCAAATGAATGCAGTTATTGAAGACATCAATTTGCGTACGATAAAGCGATAAGTTAACAGGCATTCAGTAATACAGGAGAGGGAGAATATTGTACACAAAGAGGTGTCTTACAAAGTGTAATTGGATGTATAATCAAAGGCATGAAGGGAGGCGGGGATAGGGGTTGGAATAAGAAGGTAAGAAACAAGAAAAAAAAATGCAAGTAGTAAAAAAGCACATACACGGGAGTCGATAGGGGGTAGGAGGAGAAGGGAGTAAAGAGACGGAGTGTTGGGGTTAATTACTAAATTGATTTGACACTGTTCACTCAGTTTTTTATAGTTAATAATACATCAAGACAATTTATATGGTACTTTAGATGTAAAAGAATAGAACTAATGAGTCACGCACGTCCTTCTAACCTACGATACACACATGTGTATTATAGAGACACTATTACACACATATGCGGGTGGAAAGGTCGTGGCAGTCCGCTGTGAAACATACATATCATAAACTGTTTTTGTAGAACATAAGATCACACACAATGTAAAGATGACATCTGTACAGTATCTCTAAAGTTAGGAAGAAATAATCAAGTTACTACTATTACAATTTATCGCACCTTGGACTAGAATGTCCTAAAATCGTTGGCCGAGAGACGTCACATGGTAACCCACTATAATTCATATAATTCCTTTTGAAAAAGATTGTATTCAACATTCCTTTCTATCATAGAGTTTGCTGTCCCCACGCAGCTGGCCTTACTCTCACCACACAAGCTTATACATAAATCGTCTTTACACACCGGTTTCACCTTCACGCTTTTTTATTACCAAGAATTTAAATAATGTTGTATTTTGTTATTCATGACTAACACTTATATATGTAAAGATCTCAACATATGTTAACATAGATACTAAAATACAAACATGCACGTGCGCTCACCGTATTCTTATCTTAAGAACCTATTGTAATATTTAATGTTTTAGTCATCAGGTGCTCCTTTACTTATGATCGTACTGCAAAATAATTAAAAGAATATTTCAAGGACTTTGTTTTAACATAATGTATAATTACCAGAGGAATAAATAAATAAATAAATAAATAAATATTTATCGTTTTCGTTTGGTCATTGAATTGCTTATTTATATCCAAATATGTTTAAGTACTAACTTTACAAGGCGGGTGTCGTCGATAAATCAGAAGACGTTTACTCTCCCGGAACACCTGGTCTTAATATCTTGGTACATTTTCAGTAGTCTCCGAATAAATCTTTCTTTTGTTCATATTTTGCCCTAATTTCATGGAAATTGAGTTTAGATTATGATTTTGTTGCCACGTTGGTATTTTCTTTAATTTTTCAGCGATCTAAAACAACTAACATAACACCGACAATACGTCACATCATTCATCAGTTAAAAATCGTATGATGATACAATATGGTAGCCATAATGAAGTGAACAAATAATCACATTACATCATTAATACTGGGGTTTTTTATATTTCAACGGTAAAACATATACAATTGTCTTACATAACCGCTGTCTACACTCATTACTTATCTTGATCTCGTGTTAAAACTGATGCTTATGATGTCAAACAGAATTTTCTACATTTACATGCATTGATTTAAACTGCGAACAATGCATAGTGTTTACAAAAATGTGGCTTATTCGAATAGTTTATATTTGACAAATGTCAAACGTATGTGAACAATATATATATATGAATGTGGATAATACAATCTTTTACAACTGAAATGTATTTCTTCATGTTGGTATTGTCAATAGAATAGAAGTTCTTATAACACAACCAGTAGAAGATTAGAGTGTGACGTTTTGATGACTACACGGTCACCTTCACCTTACAACACAACCAGTAGAAGATTAAAGTGTGACGTTTCGATGACTACACGGTCACCTTCACCTTACAACACAACCAGTAGAAGATTAGAGTGTGACGTTTCGATGACTACACGGCCACATTCACCTTACAACACAATCAGTAGAAGATTAGAGTGTGACGTTTCGATGACTACACCATCACCTTCACCTTACAACACAACCAGTAGAAGATTAGAGTGTGACGTTTCGATGACTACACGGTCACCTTCACCTTACAACACAACCAGTAGAAGATTAGAGTGTGACGTTTCGATGACTACACGGTCACCTTATAGTTCTTATAACACAACCAGTAGAAGATTAGAGTGTGACGTTTCGATGACTACACGGTCACCTTATAGTTCTTATAACACAACCAGTAGAAGATTAGAGTGTGACGTTTCGATGACTACACGGTCACCTTCACCTTACAACACAACCAGTAGAAGATAAGAGTGTGACGTTTCGATGACTACACGGCCACATTCACCTTACAACACAATCAGTAGAAGATTAGAGTGTGACGTTTCGATGACTACACCATCACCTTCACCTTACAACACAACCAGTAGAAGATTAGAGTGTGACGTTTCGATGACTACACGGTCACCTTCACCTTACAACACAACCAGTAGAAGATTAGAGTGTGACGTTTCGATGACTACACGGTCACCTTATAGTTCTTATAACACAACCAGTAGAAGATTAGAGTGTGACGTTTCGATGACTACACGGCCACATTCACCTTACAACACAACCAGTAGAAGATTAGAGTGTGACGTTTCGATGACTACACGGTCACCTTCACCTTACAACACAACCAGTAGAAGATTAGAGTGTGACGTTTCGATGACTACACGGTCACCTTCACCTTATAACACATCCAGTAGAAGATTATAGTGTGACGTTTCGATGACTACACGGTCACCTTATAGTTCTTATAACACAACCAGTAGAAGATTAGAGTGTGACGTTTCGATGACAACACGGCCACATTCACCTTAAAACACAACTAGTAGAAGATTAGAGTGTGACGTTTCGATGACTACACGGTCACCTTCACCTTACAACACAACCAATAGAAGATTAGAGTGTGACGTTTCGATGACTACACGGTCACCTTCATCTTACAACACAACCAGTAGAAGACTAGAGTGTGACGTTTTGATGACTACACGGTCACCTTCATCTTACAACACGACCAGTAGAAGACTAGAGTGTGGGTCACTTTGTCCTGCTAGATGGCGCCACGGGTTTTAGATGGGGTTACTTTGATTTAATGGCGCCGACCACGTCAACCGCTTCGGAAATTGAACTTTACAAAAAATAAATTGTACTGACCCTCTATGGCTCCGCCCTCGCCCCCTGTAAATTTTACTGACCTCTATGGCTCCGTCCTCGCCCCCTGTAAATTTTACTGACCTCTATGGCTCCGCCCTCGCCCCCTGTAAATTTTACTGACCTCTATGGCTCCGCCCTCGCCCCCTGTAAATTTTACTGACCTCTATGGCTCCGCCCTCGCCCCCTGTAAATTTTACTGACCTCTATGGCTCCGCCCTCGCCCCCTATAAATTTACTGACCCTCTATATTTCACAAGTTATCTACAGAACAGGTAGTAGTAGAGGTGATACAAACATTAATCGCGACCGTTATTAGGGTTGATTTTCAAGTCAAATGATAGATTAGATTCTAGGTATGCATACAAAGTATAACAAATGATAACGTACAGGTATACAAACTTTGTTATTGAGGGTCTAGTGGTGTTACACTACGCGGAAATGTCTATATAACACATCAAATGCATTATAAGTACATTTACTTACGTCAAGCTGTGATAGTAATGGGAGTAAAGGTCATTCAATAAACAGGAATGTTTTGGTACTATGTCTGTAACGCTAAGGACTATTTAATATTCTATATATATGTGTCTATATAACACATCAAATACATTATATGTACATTGAATCACGACAACGACCATCTGTGATATATTCAAGAGTGATATTCTACAGTAAATTATTCATAGCAATTTCAACAGGATCACCTGACAATTTACTGCATGGATGACTTCAATGCGATGAAGCAGTGCATGATACACGGAGAGATTTGAATAAACACAGCTTCACACTTCTGACAACATTTACTCAAAGTTTTCAAATATATTTAAATGTGAATGAATCAAAATTAGGAACATTCTTTATCAACTCTCCATCGAGAAATAATTAAGAAAACACTTAAGAAATGAAGTAACCTCGGGATGTTTTTTTTCCATCTATATATAGACAAAGTTCTATATGTCGTTTTACCGGTAGCTATATCAACTGTTTTGTCATGTCATTGTACAAACGTGTGTTAACTTTAAAGCAAAAATTGAGAACTAGTTTTATTTGCGACATAAACTTTGGAGAAAATCAGGTGTGTTTGTGTTGACACTTTGATAACAACAGGCTTGGTGTGTGTTATGTATCTACTTTATCTTATTTCATCATCAATCAAAGGTAAGTACTTGGTGTATCTATTTAAGTATGGTTTAGTGACCAAACGATACTACATCTACTCTGTTTGCCTTCAAACATGTATGATTTAAAATCTGTTTCTTCATTATTGTTCAGTGTTGTCTGAATGCATATTAGCAAGGTTGTTGACATCAGCTATGTAGAATTGAATCTTCTCTCCCCCAATGCAAAATCGAAAAAAAAAATCCTGATTCGAAAATTGGAGTTTTTTTCTACGGGAATGTTTCACTTGTTCACAATTTTTGAAACACATGTGTCCACATGAAATATCCAAGATAAATACACGTAATCATTGTTCTGAAATACTACAGCCGAAAAAAAATTGAATTTCATATTGTTGTGTGCAAAAGTCGTCATACTGAATTGCAATGATGCGTTTCTCAGAAATGAGACTCGGGAAAGCGATTTTCATATGTGAAATATGAAAATTTGTTCTTACTGGCCAATCTTTTCGAGCATTCTTGATTAATCATACAGAATTCTGCCTTAATTATGGGCTTAAAAGATCCCCGAAATATCGCTGAGGTCCGTGCGCTAAAAGACAAGAACAAAATGATCAAATTTGGATCAATATGAGGTCCGTACAGTACAGTATTAATTTTAGAAATGCACAGAGCATAATCGCATGAGGTAAAATGATTCCATTTACAGTAGGTTGTATAGTTTGTATTATTAGTTTCTTAATTTGTGCTCACTAGTTTTCTTGTTGATTGTCAACACAACTGTGACAAGGATTACATCAATAACATGTCTCTAAAGGGTTTACATTAAGCTGTTCTAACTTTGTCGGTATTCGTGTCACACCCACTGTTTATAAGCCGTACGATACATACCCTGTGACATTGGACAAGGCATAATATCAATATACATCAATAATAAGCCGAATTGGTTTTACATTTGAAGAGTTAGATAGATGATTATATCTTTGTTATACTTTACTAGACCGCTGTGGTGTTACCAGACCGTGTGTTAGGTAGTCGGGTGGCGCAGTGGTAATGCACTCGCCTTTCACCTAGCCGACCGGGGTTCGATTCCCGGAACAGACGTGAAAAACCCGACCACGTGGGTTTTCCCCGGGTACTCCGGTTTCCTCCCACAATAAGATCCCTCGCGCGCTTACATCCGGGCCAACAAGAGTGATAAGTATAAGTTAACTTGTTTCGCAATTGGAAAATAAATAAAGTTTATATTAACACCGTAACGTCCAGGATTTTTTTATGACACTTACGAAAATCTGTCATTTTGCTTCAACATGAATTTTCACCCTTTTCCAGTCAACTGTTTTGGTAAGCAACCTATATATTTAGAAACAAGGGAATATAAGTTTTCAAATTTTTAGACAAAAATCACATTTTACGGATAATGACGTTACTATAGCAACCAGAATATGTAAACACTTGAATAAAAATCAATTTGCTATCATTAGCAAATGTTTTCGATGTTGGAAGTGAATAAAAAAAATACGTCCGCAATTCATAATATTGTGAACTGCTATTAACTATTATTAATAAGAACATAAAAATATGTATATGCCAGAAATGTACTGATTCGTGTTTGTTGCCATGGTTACTAGCTCGTTTTTCAAAAATTTGATGTTGTTGAAATAAGCCCATTTCATTTTAATCTGCCCAAATTTCTTTACATCAGAAAAGCTTTGTGTAACATAATTAACAGTTTAGTCAACCAACAGAATATATAACAGGAAACTGAAAAAACATATTTGTTAGAATTTTGCAACAAAATTATTTCTTTTCGGATTTTTTTTTTTTTTTTTTTTTGCTGTGGCAACCAAAATTGTTCAGATCAGTTCTTTATTCTCATAACTTAATACATAAGTGTTGAGAAGGTACAACATGTGATTATACAGTAATGTATAGATAGCCTACACATTCTATACAATGTACAACAGGTTACCCAGGAGGGTTTTGTTTATCTTTAAGAATAGTAAGAAATTTACATAGGTTGTGCAATGTACTGAAGCTTCAACAGTTCATCAAGTTGTAGAAATTAATACAATTTGGTATGTTACGATATCGAGGGTGAATATATAAATTTCTGTACTGTACCAGTTCTGGATTTTGGCATTTAAATATATAATGGAATTCATCCCATATTTCATTTGAATCACATATCAAACACTTCCTGTCTTCTCTGGGTACATTTCTCCGTCTTCCAGTTTCTATGGGGAGATTGAAGTTACATGTAAAAACAATTTATATCAGGAAGCATGAAATGAAAAGTTATTTTATACACATTGTGTAAGTTCTCACGTATATACGTATTTCGTCACGTATCTATTGATTAATATTGTTTTACCTCATGTTATACATTTTCATGTATCTGAGGATCCAATAAACTTGAAACTTGAAACTTAATATGTCTAAATTACAAGCTTGATTGACTATTTATTTTTTGTAATGGTAGACATGGATTAACCTGATAAAATCTTTTATGTTACCTCAGTTTAACCACTTATTTATTTCACTGCCAAATCCTGATGTCTATTTCTTGAATAACTTTAGCACCATTCTTTGTATTTTTTGTGGAACGTTAAAACAGATAAAGTTGAGAGAGATATTATTATCAAAGGTTATTGTGAAGGGGGACTTAAAATGGTAAATTTAAGATCTTTCATTGATTCTTTAAAACTGGGATGGATAAGGAGATTATATCATAAATCAGTAAATGGCAAGTAATTTTAGATTCTTAAACTAATTTACACATGTTGTCTAACTGTGGAAGTGATTACATCAAAGTTTGTTTAAACAGAAGTTTTGGGACGATGTACTCCAGGCATGAACAAAACTGAATTTGACAGTTGAGATAAGATATATGCATGAAAATCATGTCTTGAAAACTCCATTAGGGTTTAATAAAAATCTGAATGTAGGGAATGATACTATATTTCCCAAAACATGGTATGGTACAGGTATTACCACTATAAATGACTTGACAAAAACTTTAACACTCTCACCCTTTATCCTCTAAAAGAATTCAATCAATCTAACACTTTCTTAAATATCATGGTATAATATCTACTATAAGAAAATATTTATCTAAGATCAATCACAAACATCCTTTGTTTCCTTATAGTATTGAACTATTTATTAAAAACAACAAAGGATCAGAATATTGGTATAACACTCTCATCAAAATGATTCTGTTCCTGCTAGTAGGATGAAATGGGCAGAGTTACTTCAGTTCAACTATCTGACATGGAAAGAAATCTATAAGATTCCCTTTTCAGTAACTAAATATACAAACAACAGTGGTTACAGTTTAGATTAGTTCACCATATTTTAACCATACATTATTTAATGTTGTCCCTTTTGTAATGAAGAGCTAGAAACTATAATTGTTATATTCTAATTCACTTCGTTCAAACGAACATAAAAAATTTATCATATAGACTCAATACCAATATATGGGCGTGGCCTTCAACGGTCCACCTTTCTCCTTTAATTTTTTTTTTTTTACAATGAAATCGACAAACGCCGTCCAATGTTCGTAATGGTACATGTACATCTGAGTTAAGTGACACCTGCAATTACAATGTAAATATAAATATAAAAATGTTATCTGGTGGACCGTCCAGACTCGAATGATATATGGTATCATTTCACTTTACCATTACAACTCTTGACACGCAAATTATACGTGAATCACGTGCAGTCTCATAACCTTCAAGGTCTATGCAAAATACTTGTAATACCCTTTATACACCCGACACACGTGTCACTGTTTACTAACATTGGTGTCACGTGACTATGATAAATTCATAACCTAGAGACAATCTTAGGTGTATAAGTTATTATCCTTCAACAATGAAACTTTTCCCTTTTGAATTCTTAATACCAAATCATAATCCGACAAGTAATAGAACTGACAATGTAATTGTACTTATTGTCACACACTATGTTTACAAAACTAGATGTCTACACAAAAGGCTTAGTATAAACAAACTTGTAAACAACACAAATGATACTTTACTGTACAAAACTCTACAGTGAACAGTTAAGATAGTGAGGAAAAAAACAAAATTTGTAAATGAGAGGAAGATCATGAAGACTAATGTTAACACTTATTGATTATGTCTCTGAAACTCCTCGTCATATTTTGATAACAGTATTCCCTAAACCAAAAAGTACACTGTCTTAATATTTAGTTGTAGCAACAAGAAATTGTTTGTATTTTTCAAAATAGCTTTTAAAATAAACCAGATTTTTTTCTCCTTTTTCTTCTTCTATCTCCCCGCTCTACGTACGTACCTACATATATCTGTGAGGAAATGTATAACGTCAGCGGGTTCGGGTGAGGTTTGGCTATAGTATGTTACGGATGAATAGAAAAAAAAATTATATAAGGTAAAATATAGAGAGCGCTTTAGGGTATTGTGTGTGGTAATTCAACCCTAACAAGCTTTAAACTTTAAACAGAGGGTGGCTTGAACTTCATTAACCACAATACATTTACCGCACCCCGCAGGGAGAACTGCCGATCCGTTAAAGGGATTAACGTGATTTTGACCGACAAAAATATCGTTTTAAGCTTTCAGGTGGAAATAAAATCATACTTAAAATCTTAAATAATTCAAATTAATTTAACAAACATATACTTTAATGGTTTGAAACGCATATAATAAATATCTCGTTGAAAAATTACAATTTCAACCATTCAACTTAGAGCACGTTTGTTCTCCAGTGTACCTGATTTCCGGTTTAACCTTCGGGAACTTTCGTTTGTTACCCTCAAAGCCACTTTACATAATGTCAGGATAAGGACATGTTCTCAAGTAATGCCTTCATTAAAACTTCATTTTGTACGTCAGTATCAAAGAACCTGTTTTAACAAGTTTCGGCTAAATGTGTTTTTATAGGCCTCTTTATCTGTAGGCGTTAGTCTTTTAATCAGTTAGCGTAAGAATTTGTTTCCGTTGTTTCTGAACGAAGTGTTTTTACTGTCTGTACTGAAGCATTACCCGATTGTGGAACAATATCTCAGTGAAAGCCAAGCTATTGTTGATAGGTTGCAACAGGTGCGTTGACACAGTTAGGCGAGATCCCATTGGTCAGTGGCCGAAATGCTACTCAATGTCATATGAAAAATAGAATTGGATTGGTTAAGAGACATTTCGAGAATTCTTTACCAGTAGTGTCAACGGCTGTTCTTGTCACTTTCGAACATGACGCCGATGAATAAAGACAAATAAGAATTCTCGTTATTGTCTTAAGGTAGGAACTTTCCGTTTTTGTCATTTTTTTTATATTTTTGATGGTTTTAAGATATATACTTAGTTTTCATTTGTCCTTTTATTCAGGTTTATCTAAATAAGTACGTTTGCTTTTCATAAAAGTTAGCTTGAGTCAATTTAGCTTTATTTTCATTAAAGTCTCGTTTAAAGTTATATTTCACAGTGGAAAGTCCACTAATAGTATTGGGCTTTGTAGCGTTTGTTTTATAATGGACTTTGCTTTAAACTTTTCTGTATCGTATGATTTTATGAATTTTTAGTTATTAAATACATCTTATTAGCTTCGGGTGAAAATATATATTGCAAAGTACCTTTTAGGTAACTAAATAGCTAATCCTATCAGATTGCAATCTTGAAATTTATTTTATTTTGTTTTTCATTCATATGAGCTTTTTTAATTTATTTTCATTCCGGATATTTCGACCAGTATCGTATTTCGTATTTATGAATATATTTTCCGGAAACTTAGTATCCGCCTACCTTAGTTTACGTGACATTGGTGCACTAAGAGCTAATTCACCCGTGTCACAATTTCATTTAAATACATATGTATATTGATTTTCTGACTTATTATGTATAACAGAACAGTCTCAGCAGTGTTTACGATTTTAAAACTGAATGTTCTAAAGCATTTTATGATTTGTTAATTGACAGAACGAAAAACTCTCAATAAGAAAGAGAAAAGAAATAGGCAGATGAGAGCATTCTGTTTTAAATAATGAAAACTGATTTAACATATAGCACAGCCTTCACAAATGCGACTAACACTAAATTGTCTTCCATCACATTTTGACTCTAAACTCATTTCCTTTTTAAAGCAGAGATAACAGATAGTCCTCTCGACAATCGCTGTAACTCTGAAACGGATACTCTTGTACATTTATTTTGGATATGTTATCAGAGACGTTATTCATACATTTTCTGTTACCATGAAAACAGATAACCCTCTACACAAATTTCGGTTTTTCTGGGCCAGTGCTCTGAAACCAATTGTGTTTTTTCCGTTTTATCAGTGGAGCGCGGGGATAATGTCACGCTTTGCGTTGTCTTGTCGTCTTTTGTTCTTCTTTGTTTGTCTTCATGTTGTATGATTGGATGTGTATGACTTATTTACATAGGGAAACTTTATTATAACAACTTATAAAAATCACACCTGTTGAAAGCATGCGAGGGATCTCTGGGAGGAAACCCGTATCCCTTCAGGGAATCGAACCCCGGACGGCTAGCCGAAAGACAAGTGTCTTGCAACTGTGCCACCAAACTACCACCTGATCATGATGATGCATTGTTTTCTAGAAGAAGTAGAAGAAGAAGAAGAAGAAGAAGATGATGATGATGATGATGATGATGATGACGACGACGACGACGACGACGCTTTTAGGCAGTGCCTATTTCATATTCTTATCATTTGTTAACCAACTTGCACTCGCTTTTAGGCAGTGCCTATTTCATATTCTTATCATTTGTTAACCAACTTGCACTCGCTTTTAGGCAGTGCCTATTTCATATTCTTATCATTTGTTAACCAACTTGCACTCGCTTTTAGGCAGTGCCTATTTCATATTCTTATCATTTGTTAACCAACTTGCACTCGCTTTTAGGCAGTGCCTATTTCATATTCTTATCATTTGTTAACCAACTTGCACTCGCTTTTAGGCAGTGCCTATTTCATATTCTTATCATTTGTTAACCAACTTGCACTCGCTTTTAGGCAGTGCCTATTTCATATTCTTATCATGTTAGAGCATATTGGTTAAACTACATGGTTGGCTTTGTATTTGTCCTAGAACCAATTATTTGACTAAGATTCACAATTTACCATATGGAAGTGTGATTGTTTACCCATATAGCTTCACATGATGGGTAGATGATAAGAGCACCACCTAGACCCTGCAACTAGGAGACAAACAGACAGTGGCGTCAGGACCGAACAGCATTATATACTAACGGAAAAAAGAAACGCAAGTTTTTGTCCGGTGGTAAATATTTCAAATGTTTAATGGATGATCATATCATCGTTATGCTGTTTATATTAATTCCTCATTACTGATTAAAATTGGATAAGTTCTGTTGTCTTAACACAGACGGCGTTGGCATGGATAGCGTTTAAACGTGGATACCCTACGCCATTTCCGAGAAACAGGAGAACACGGGTGTGTTCCCTTTACGCCAACTTTCTCAAAAACACATATGGCAGTTGGTGTTGTTTTTACCATTTAAGTCAAAAAAATTGGGGTACCTCATGGGGGCTCTGGGGCTACTGTGGAGTAGTTACCTGTGACTTGATAATATTTAGCCATAAATGGGGATATTTTCAGATTTTGAATTGAGAATTAAATTGAAATGTTAAATGGTATATTATTTAAATTTAACGAGAAAAAAGAATTATTTGAAATTTATATTGTTCAATAAAAAAAAAGGATTATTTGAAAATTATATTATTTAACAATAGAAAAAAAACATTATTACTTATCACACTGAACAGTCCAAGCCAACTGCACTCTGTATAAATACAGCGACTGCATCATACTTTATATTCATACTTTCACACCATTTATTGTTATATTTAGTTGTTTTAACTACTGTAGCACAGATTATAACTGATGATGAGAAGTACAAGCTGATAACCTGAATACTTATCACACTGAATACTCCAAGCCAACTGTACTCTGTATAAATACAGCGACTGCATCATACTTTATATTCATACTTTCACACCATTTATTGTTATATTTAGTTGTTTAAACTACTGTAGCACAGATTATAACTGATGATAAGTCCAAGCTGATAACCTGAATACTTGTCACACTGAACACTCCAAGCCAACTGCACTCTGTATAAATACAGCGACTGCATCATACTTTAAATTTATAGTGAAACACTCATATCAAGTAACATGGCAAAAGCACAGCTGAATTTGAAGTTCGTAATTAACAAGAAAGGGGGCCAGAATTTAGCCTATAATGGTTTCATCTACAGAATCATACGCAGAAATGGTGAAAAATCTTGTCGAGGATCCCTCTCTGCCCTTAACAACATACCAGTTGCTTTTGGAAAACAGGAACACAACCATCCAGCAGATCATGCAGAAGTTGTAGCACAGCAGATCAGAAACAGCATCACCAAGTGATATCTTGAAGAAGTCGGACCCATACCAGCAATATACGGAGAAGAACTCCGCAAGCTCCGAGATGAAGAATGGGATGAAGACTGCAAAGCGGTGGTACAGCGACTGCCTACCTTCAATACAGCCAAGTCGTCACTCTACAGAGCCCGCCGAAAGGAAACCCCAGCGCTACCAAAGACTCTTTCTGACATCAGACTGGAAGGGAAGTGGACAGAAACATCAACCGGAGACAGATTTCTTCTTTTTGACGACGGAGACAGTAGAACCGAATTATAGCCTTCGCCACTACGGAGAACCTACGATTTCTCTCAACTGCCGACACATTCTACTGTGATGGAACATTTTACACGTGCCCGAGCTTGTGTCATCAGATATACAGCATCCGTGTGGTTATTGATGGAAGGATGACGCCAGTCGTATTTGCGCTACTACCAGGAAAGAGTCAAAGAATCTACACTCGACTGTTTACCCTACTCAAGGAACACATGACTCAACTGTACCTGCATTTCGCCCCAACCCATGCATTCGCCGACTTTGAAGTAGCAGTACACAACGCCATTCGCCAGACATTCCCAGGAATCACCATGAAAGGCTGTTTTTTCCATTTCATACAGAGTGTATGGCAAAAAGCACAGACAACTGGACTGCAAACTCTATACCGGGACAACGAAGATGTTAGGGCCCTTATCCGCCGTGCAGCTGTTCTACCACTGGTACCCATGGACTGCATAGAAGACGTATGGTTACAGACACTAGAAGATCTAGAAGACGCTGAAGTACCACAGAACACAACACCTTTCACAGACTATGTTACAGAGCAGTGGGTGGAAGGAGACAGACCGTTGTGGAATCACTTCCAAACAGATGGACCACGAACTACAAACAACCTAGAAGCCTTGCACGGGAAACTAAAGAAGAAGGTGAAACACGCTCATCCGAATATATTTGCCATCATACAGACATTCAAGGAAATAGACAATGCCGACGTCATCAACAGAATGCAGAGAGAAGCTGGAGGAACCACCCGACCGCGTGCGAAGAAGTACTGCAACATTGACCCCCGCCTTACAACACTCAAAGAAAGATACGGAAACGGAACCATTGACCTGATGACCTACGCTGATTCAGCATCACATCTACTTTATCTTGGATATTAATTAGTGCTACATACGTGTTTATGAACATTCTAATAATTAGTGCTGTTAGGTATTTAATTTATGAAAATAGTGCTTGTATATCAAATATTGAAAATTGAAAATCAATTAATAAAATTTAGTTTAGTATGTATATGTTGAATTTAGTGCTACATTATAAAACAAAAAATAAAAAAATGATTTCTATGCTTAATTTAAATGATAATATGCTTATTAATGTTTATTAATTGTAATCTTCATATGGTCTATCATTAAACAGTTTATACATCTGGTGGTAGTGAGGAGGTATATGTGTAAATCTACTGACAGTTTATACATCTGGTGGTAGGGAGGAGGTATATGTGTAAATCTACAGACAGTTTATACATCTGGTGGTAGGGAGGAGGTATATGTGTAAATCTACAGACAGTTTATACATCTGGTGGTAGGGAGGAGGTATATGTGTAAATCTACAGACAGTTTATACATCTGGTGGTAGTGAGGAGGTATATGTGTAAATCTACTGACAGTTTATACATCTGGTGGTAGGGAGGAGGTATATGTGTAAATCTACATACCGTTTACACATCTGGTGGTAGGGAGGAGGTATATGTGTAAATCTACAGACAGTTTATACATCTGGTGGTAGGGAGGAGGTATATGTGTAAATCTACTGACAGTTTATACATCTGGTGGTAGGGAGGAGGTATATGTGTAAATCTACAGACAGTTTATACATCTGGTGGTAGTGAGGAGGTATATGTGTAAATCTACATACCGTTTACACATCTGGTGGTAGGGAGGAGGTATATGTGTAAATCTACAGACAGTTTATACTACAGACAGTTTATACATCTGGTGGTAGGGAGGAGGTATGTGTAAATCTACAGACAGTTTATACATCTGGTGGTAGGGAGGAGGTATATGTGTAAATCTACATACCGTTTATACATCTGGTGGTAGGGAGGAGGTATATGTGTAAATCTACATACCGTTTATACGTCTGGTAGCAGGGAGGGGATATATGTGTAAATCTACATACCGTTTACACATCTGGTGGTAGGGAGGAGGTATATGTGTAAATCTACAGACAGTTTATACATCTGGTGGTAAGGAGGAGGTATATGTGTAAATCTACTGACAGTTTATACATCTGGTGGTAGTGAGGAGGTATATGTGTAAATCTACTGACAGTTTATACATCTGGTGGTAGTGAGGAGGTATATGTGTAAATCTACAGACAGTTGATACATCTGGTGGTAGGGAGGAGGTATATGTGTAAATCTACAGACAGTTTATACATCTGGTGGTAGGGAGGAGGTATATGTGTAAATCTACTGACAGTTTATACATCTGGTGGTAGTGAGGAGGTATATGTGTAAATCTACAGACAGTTGATACATCTGGTGGTAGGGAGGAGGTATATGTGTAAATCTACTGACAGTTTATACATCTGGTGGTAGGGAGGAGGTATATGTGTAAATCTACAGACAGTTTATACATCTGGTGGTAGGGAGGAGGTATATGTGTAAATCTACTGACAGTTTATACATCTGGTGGTAGGGAGGAGGTATATGTGTAAATCTACAGACAGTTTATACATCTGGTGGTAGGGAGGAGGTATATGTGTTATATGTTTAAATCTACATACAGTTTATACATCTGGTGGTAGGGAGGAGGTATATGTGTAAATCTACAGACAGTTTATACATCTGGTGGTAGGGAGGAGGTATATGTGTAAATCTACAGACAGTTTATACATCTGGTGGTAGGGAGGAGGTATATGTGTAAATCTACAGACAGTTTATACATCTGGTGGTAGGGAGGAGGTATATGTGTAAATCTACAGACAGTTTATACATCTGGTGGTAGGGAGGAGGTATATGTGTAAATCTACAGACAGTTTATACATCTGTGTAAATATATGTGTAAATCTACATACCGTTTACACATCTGGTGGTAGGGAGGTGGTATATGTGTAAATCTACAGACAGTTTATACATCTGGTGGTAAGGAGGAGGTATATGTGTAAATCTACATACCGTTTATACATCTGGTGGTAGGGAGGAGGTATATGTGTAAATCTACATACCGTTTACACATCTGGTGGTAGGGAGGAGGTATATGTGTAAATCTACAGACAGTTGATACATCTGGTGGAAGTGAGGAGGTATATGTGTAAATCTACAGACAGTTGATACATCTTGTGGTAGTGAGGAGGTATATGTGTAAATCTACATACCGTTTATACGTCTGGTCGTAGGGAGGGGATATATGTGTAAATCTACATACCGTTTACACATCTGGTGGTAGGGAGGAGGTATATGTGTAAATCTACAGACAGTTTATCCATCTGGTCGTAGGGAGGGGATATATGTGTAAATCTACATACCGTTTACACATCTGGTGGTAGGGAGGAGGTATATGTGTAAATCTACAGACAGTTTATACATCTGGTGGTAGGGAGGAGGTATATGTGTAAATCTACAGACAGTTTATACATCTGGTGGTAGTGAGTAGGTATATGTGTAAAACTACTGACAGTTTATACATCTGGTGGTAAGGAGGAGGTATATGTGTAAATCTACTGACAGTTTATACATCTGGTGGTAGTGAGGAGGTATATGTGTAAATCTACATACCGTTTATACGTCTGGTCGTAGGGAGGGGATATATGTGTAAATCTACATACCGTTTACACATCTGGTGGTAGGGAGGAGGTATATGTGTAAATCTACAGACAGTTTATACATCTGGTGGTAGTGAGGAGGTATATGTGTAAATCTACAGACAGTTTATACATCTGGTGGTAGGGAGGAGGTATATGTGTAAATCTACAGACAGTTTATACATCTGGTGGTAGGGAGGAGGTATATGTGTAAATCTACAGACAGTTTATACATCTGGTGGTAGGGAGGAGGTATATGTGTAAATCTACAGACAGTTTATACATCTGGTGGTAGGGAGGAGGTATATGTGTAAATCTACAGACAGTTTATACATCTGGTGGTAGGGAGGAGGTATATGTGTAAATCTACAGTTTATACATCTGGTGGTAGGGAGGAGGTATATGTGTAAATCTACAGACTACAGACATCTATATGTGTAAATCTACATACCGTTTACACATCTGGTGGTAGGGAGGAGGTATATGTGTAAATCTACAGACAGTTTATACATCTGGTGGTAGGGAGGAGGTATATGTGTAAATCTACTGACAGTTTATACATCTGGTGGTAGGGAGGAGGTATATGTGTAAATCTACAGACAGTTTATACATCTGGTGGTAGGGAGGAGGTATATGTGTAAATCTACAGACAGTTGATACATCTGGTGGTAGGGAGGAGGTATATGTGTAAAACTACTGACAGTTTATACATCTGGTGGTAGGGAGGAGGTATATGTGTAAATCTACAGACAGTTTATACATCTGGTGGTAGGGAGGAGGTATATGTGTAAATCTACAGACAGTTTATACATCTGGTGGTAGGGAGGAGGTATATGTGTAAATCTACATACAGTTGATACATCTGGTGGTAGGGAGGAGGTATATGTGTAAATCTACAGACAGTTTATACATCTGGTGGTAGGGAGGAGGTATATGTGTAAATCTACAGACAGTTTATACATCTGGTGGTAGTGAGTAGGTATATGTGTAAATCTACAGACAGTTTATACATCTGGTGGTAGGGAGGAGGTATATGTGTAAATCTACTGACAGTTTATACATCTGGTGGTAGGGAGGAGGTATATGTGTAAATCTACAGACAGTTTATACATCTGGTGGTAGGGAGGAGGTATATGTGTAAATCTACAGACAGTTTATACATCTGGTGGTAGGGAGGAGGTATATGTGTAAATCTACAGACAGTTGATACATCTGGTGGTAGTGAGGAGGTATATGTGTAAATCTACAGACAGTTGATACATCTGGTGGTAGGGAGGAGGTATATGTATAAATCTACATACCGTTTATACGTCTGGTCGTAGGGAGGGGATATATGTGTAAATCTACATACCGTTTACACATCTGGTGGTAGGGAGGAGGTATATGTGTAAATCTACAGACAGTTTATACATCTGGTGGTAGGGAGGAGGTATATGTGTAAAGGTATATGTGTAAATCTACAGACAGTTTATACATCTGGTGGTAGTGAGGAGGTATATGTGTAAATCTACTGACAGTTTATACATCTGGTGGTAGGGAGGAGGTATATGTGTAAATCTACAGAGAGTTGATACATCTGGTGGTAGGGAGAAGGTATATGTGTAAATCTACATACCGTTTATACGTCTGGTAGCAGGGAGGGGATATATGTGTAAATCTACATACCGTTTACACATCTGGTGGTAGGGAGGAGGTATATGTGTAAATCTACAGACAGTTTATCCATCTGGTCGTAGGGAGGGGATATATGTGTAAATCTACATACAGTTTATACATCTGGTGGTAAGGATGAGGTATATGTGTTAATCTACTAACAGTTTATACATCTGGTGGTAGTGAGGAGGTATATGTGTAAATCTACAGACAGTTGATACATCTGGTGGTAGGGAGGAGGTATATGTATAAATCTACATACCGTTTATACGTCTGGTCGTAGGGAGGGGATATATGTGTAAATCTACATACCGTTTACACATCTGGTGGTAGGGAGGAGGTATATGTATAAATCTACAGACAGTTTATACCTCTGGTGGTAGTGAGGAGGTATATGTGTAAATCTACAAAGTAACTTACATCATTATCGCTATTTATAATGTAACCTGAACATGAACTATTTATATTTCAGCCTGTGAAGAAGTAAAGGTTTATGTGGGCACCGTATTGACATTATTTTATAACATGTAATCTGACGCCGGATTCTGCATAGAAAGTCTAGGTCACATGTCATTTTTATTATGTACCCCACTGAAATGATGTAGTGCTTCACACAGTATATCGGCTCAGCGATCTTTAAATGGGTTACTTATCAAGAATGAATTATGTAAATTGGGTTTTAACTATATTTGGGTAAGTCAGCATGTACCAAATGAAAACAAATTTGTTGAAATTCATGCACAACGTCAGCATGATGTTTTTATTCAGTAATGGCATGGCATGCATGGCTGACTCAATTCATGTACCCAACCCACTACCCACACTGTTATACTGACTCCAGGCCGATCAGTTCCTTTCTCCTTGCAGTATTAATGTTTCAAGGGGAAGATTCAAATGCCATTTTAAACGTCTTTGATATGACACGGGGCTGACGGGGATCATCATAATGTGTATGTATACAAAAAGGGAGGTAACTGGCATTTTAGCCACATGAAGGTTTGATGTCATTAATCTAATAATAACTGAAGATATCATCGGAAAACAAAAGTGCTGACGTCCGTACATCCGGCTGTTCGGATGGACAGACGGGCCGACGAACAGGGTGATTCCTATAGGGCTACCGCATCTCGATGTGGGGCCCTAATAATACCCAAATCGACATAACAATACAAAACAGAAGACTCAATATGTCCCCTTCATTTCGGACTTTATTACACTTCTTAAAGTTGTCAATAGTACAGTTTCGGCGCTTAATGTAATCAAAAAATTATCATTACATTAAACGTAACAGTTGCACCGCTTAATGTAATAAAAATAACTTTATTACATTAAGCGTAGCCGTTGCAACGCTTATTGTAATAATTATTACATTAAGCGCCGTTTTTACATTAAGAGTTGCATCAAGCTTTATTGAATATTTATTTTCAGATGTAACAACTCAGTATAGTAGAAATATAAAAAAAATCAATGTGTATACTCCATATGTGTATTAGTTGTCATGATGGTTGGTCATTTGAATGTCTAGACAACTGAAGATACCAACATGTCAACATAATCAAAACTCAAATTCTATACAACTAGAGCAAAATACGAACAAAAGAAAGGTTTACACGGGGACTACTGAAAAAGTGCAATGAGAATAAAACCATGTGTTCCGGAAGATTAAGCGTCTTCCTCTTCAACGACAACACCCGTAGTTTTCTTATTTTATTTTTTTACACATTACAAACATATATTGACACATTCTTACACACCTACACAGGCAAAGATACATACCCACACTCACTTATACATATACACAAACACTCATACATATGTATACACTGAACTATAGAACACATATCTATTATATTTGAGAGTATAATTATGATAGAAAGAAACATGCATACAAACATACATACAAACTTAATACATGCACACAAACATATGCACACGTGCTCGCATGAATTCACCTAGGTACACAGGAAAGCATGCATACTTAAACATATGAACAGAGAGAAACATACCTTCATAACAGATAACCCTATTTATTGAAAGAACATGCTGGTAAGTTCAAACTCTTCGCACTTTACTTATAGGAAATATATAAACATATACATATATTTAAGTTATATTTGATGAAAAAAACATAGGAAGAATACATTTTTTGCATATAAATATAGTGATACATTGTGTCACTGCCAATATTTTGTCTAGAATTTTATTTATTTTTTGTCTGAAAATGAAATATGATGAGGTTCCACAGTATAGATATCTATCCGATGAACAGTCACTGTTTTCAGCTATGGTTTCATCTTGACTCATAGAGGATATGCTGTAATATTAAAGGCTTTATACTTTCTTATATTTTTTTAAATGATAAAAATACCTGACCACATTAAACTCCTCAGTTTTATATTTCCCCTTGGCGATCAACTGTTCATCAAAGATCAAAGATTCATACGTCTTAGATAAGGATTTTTTTAACTCAGTCAAACTTGGATTTCTTTTCTGTCTAGAGCTATAGTAGATAAAAAAAATTAGAATGAATCATAATAATGTTGACTGGAACAGATTTTTGAAAGTCAGATGTTTTACCAACTAAGCACACCCGTCGTGTTAATTTTGGTCAATCCAAGTAAGTAATATCGCGTTCTGAAAACTAACGAGTATCAAATACGCCCAGTTTCATATTACACAAAGAAAAAGAATATTTCTCAATGAAATCACTATGGCGACCATTAAACCTCCCCATAATTTTCATCAACCTGCATCTTTTGAACCTCTCTCTTACGAGTTTAATCGTCAGTTGACGACTTCTTGCACGAAAATCATGATAATGGGAACAGGCCCTTGAATATCGAAGCAACTGTGACATGTAAATACAATAGGTTGGAGATGCAAGGATAATGCTGTCATGAACTGGAAAATTCGCGATAGGGAAATTCAAATTGAAATCATCACGCGTATCATAAAGCTTGATGAAAAGTTGTCCATGTTGGTTTTGTTGGAGGAAAAGATCGAGAAAGATAGATAGGCTGATGTAGAAAATTATGCCGTGTTCCTGATTCCGATTCTGGAGGATAGATACGATGGACGTGGTCAATAAATTTCTTGTTATTCAAAGACAAGACGTGTTCCGATGTAAGCGTATCTTGGTCACTCCAAGTAAGTAATGTCACGTCCTCATTTTAGAACAGGGTACAGCTTCATATCATGAAAATAAGTAGAATATCTTTCATTGGGATCACTTTGACGACTTTTGACTAAAACTTCCGTGTCATTTTTCATCAACCTGCATCATTTGAAACCCTGTGTTACGAGTTTTTCTTTTTATGAATTCGTGCAGGAAAATAGTGAAAAAAGAAGAGCTCCTTGAATATCGAAACAACTGTGATATGTAAACACTACAGTTTAGGGATGCAGGTATATTGCTATCCAGAAATGAGAAATTCACAAGAGGGAAATTGAAATCACCACTTTTATCATACAACTTGGTGGAAGTCAATCAACAGGGCACAGTTATTTCCTACAGGTATGCCAATAACCTGTTGGGAGATCATACCACCAAACTCGATAAAGATTCTTTCATCCAGAAACTCAATTACTTTTAGGATTTCGTTCTTCGTGTTTTTCTTCTTTGATTTGGATGAAATGCGCTTAGTATAGTTTACAACCATACATCGATACCGCCGTTCACCTTTCGTGGAATAGAAAACTCTCACGGCAAGGGAACAAAGGTGTTCTTTCAGATGGTAGGGTATAGAGTTGCAAAATAACATTTTCATGAAGAAAGGCGTTTAGAAGAAAGTGGTGAAGATTGATCAAAAGTTCTTTGAAGTTCTTTAAAATTCACAAATTAATTTTACTTCTTGAGTAACACTCACTATCACAATAAGGCTGTAACCGAGATTTCCTAGTTCTACGAATGGTAGTGACAAAGGTGTTGTTTAACAGCTAGACTAAGCTAAAGGTTATACAATAAAAACACCAATGAATACTGGCCTGGTTACGATGGCAACCTAATTTTTTAATGCACGTTTTATACGTTTACATCGTTTATACAATTAACAAGTTAGTTAACAATTAATAAATAAAGTCAGCTTTATATATTGGAGTGTTGCTACTACTGAACTTTACAAAAACTGATGTTTGTTTATTTAATGTTGTTAACTTGTTTATTTAGAATTACAACGCATAAAGTTCACTACTTAAATGTAAATATATACGTGGGTGCTCCCGGGAAAAATCCTGTGCGATTCTATCAATATGACTTGTACTGAGCCTGGCTGTAGACGCGTGACGCGATATATACCCAATAGCTGCACATGATACGTGTACGTTGGTAATGTGCAGTCAACCTTACCACAGAGAAAATTATGGAAGGCAAAGGCGGTGAGGTTTTTAAACGCTACATCTGCTTATGTAACTCATATAAGATATCAAATATCGTTTTATTCATGGTTTAATATGCAAATGAATATAACTGTAAATGGATTTATCACCATTCGCTGAGGAGGGTAATTTACATCCCTTTGTTAAAGTGTTGCCAGTTTGTTTTATGAATATCAAGCATTATACTGTTCCGCACAAAGAAACTTGAGCCCAAAAATAAGAGGAATATAATGAAATTAGTAAACAAGCTGTACATTGGATGAATAAGTAAGATTTTGTTCTCAACACGATTTTAGCGACATGTGTTTCAAACCACGGAAAAATGAGTTTGTTGTTTTTTTTTTCTATCGAAATCCCACAGGTAAATACTTGTTTCAGGCGTTGACGTTTCTTAAATGACCATGCTATATTTGTTTTATGAACATAACTTTACAAGTAGCCTGCTCTAAAGGTAATTCCATCGTAATCCTTATACATCGGTTTGATCGTTATAAATACCAGTGTTTTATTATAACAGATTAGGACTAGAACGGACATTGTTAACACCCAACATCATTGTTAAAAGGCCTGGATGTTTATACAACATACTCTGTGAGAAAGCGTCTGTCACTGTTTTAGAGTGTTATCTGTATACCATTGAAAGGAATATTTTAACTTAGAAATTTTGCTAGTAATAGGAATTCGGATTTATTTAATTCTCATCTGGTTGATAACCCTTCCCAACTCCCTTTCTGAACTAAGTGGTTTTATGTCAATAATTTACCTAAATATTTATTAATGATTCACACGCACGTAATGTGAATTCAACAGGTTTGCTCTCAGTCTGATTCAGAGAGACATCACTGATACTGGTCGCCGTTCTAATTTTATCTTACTATAAACCTTTTGCCTGGTTTGGATCCGCTTTTCATCCTTGTTTATCAGGCACAGAATTGTGTATGTATGGACAGTAAGTGTCTATCTTCATCCTTAAATACAGATGGACCAAACCTAGGGACAGCTGCATTATTGTCATTATCACCTTTCTAATATGTAATATGCTAACTGATGACAGTGTTACCTTTCTAATATGTAATATGCTAACTGATGAGAGTGTTACCTTTTCCTCTTTACACGTTATTGAAATAGTTAACATGTGCTTGATGATTCCTGTGAATTCCATACCTTTCATCTTATACCTGTGTCAGTATACTTGTTTATATCTTTATGTAGAGGGCTTTTATAGGTTTTGCCTGTTGCCCAATTCCATTTTTCTATCATGAACTTAGGACAATAAAATATTCTGAAAAGGAAATGAAAGGAATAGTTTAAACCAAGCGTACATATATATGCATGGTGATTTACTTATATCAGGAACTCGCTGATAACCAAGTATACATGTTTACACTAATTAGACTGTGTTTTTATGACTGTCTTCCATCGATTGTTTAAAGATAACAACGTGGTTTTTCCATGTTTAAGAGATCCAATAAATTAGCGTAAATACGCCAATCAGCGCGAGCGTCGCCGTGATATTTTATCATTACAAAAAATTATTTAAGTTTACTCTTAGCTAAGATTTTGCTTATCTTCGTTTCATGTTTCACTGAAGATTGAGGTCTTAGCTAAGTTGCAACTTCAAACTTCAGTCCAATTTTAGTCTTTTAGTCTGTTTCATGATCCAGGGGCCAGGTATATAATCTTCCTCTGTATAATGCTTGATATTATAGATAAGCCGAGTATGTTCTTGATAATGTCCTGGTTAGTATCTTGTCAGATCCAAGTTTATTATTTTGTCTAAAACTTATTTGAATTCATCGGCTACTTAACCAGACTTTATAAGCAATATTTTAGAGAAATTGGCTGCAAATTCTGAATAAAATATTCCGATTCACATGTACTTGGTTTAGGTATACAAGTGATGTTGTGAGGTTGGGCAATTGATAACTACCCATTCACAAAGTAATAATTTATAGACCGTACAGTAATTTTCTTACTTGTTTTCAAAAACTTTTAAAAAATCTTAAGCACTTCTATCCGAACCAGGTGTCTAATAATTTTTTACGATTTTAAGTGTTTAAGCTGCATCTCGTAGAGTTATCATACCTTTCAAACGAACTATCTCTTCTTTGTTTAATTTTTGGACGTCATATTCTTGTAGAAATTCATCTAAGTAAATTCACTGATATCACTATTAGCTCCATATAATTGTACATAAAAGATTTAATCTCGTGTGAAATATCTCACATTTTTGTTTTTACCTCACCATTGTCCATGTGTCATTTTTAAATTGCTCTAGACATGAAGATCCTTTTTTCCTAAACTAGTAAAACTAAGTAAACACCTATTTTTCTCTTCTGATATGGAATATAACTTCTGAATTATATTTATAAATATATTAGAACACAGACATGCATACAAAGCTTGAAGTAATAGAAACGAGGGCCAGAATATAAATATAAGGAATACCTGAATATTAAACCAAGGAATAAAGTAGAAAACTAAAATAAAAAAAATAAAGACAACCTAGGAAGAAATGGAGTTTAAAAAGCTTTTTGTAATGGCAGTTTTTTTGTTTTTCGTTATCTGTCCAGAAAAAAAAAACATGATTTAAAATTCATGGTTTTATATTGTTTAACGTCCTACATATTGCTATGCTTATCTAAAACACAGCTTCATTATGTAAGTGAGCCAATTGCAAGTGGTTGGAGGCTTAATTGTGTAAGCTTCCGTGTGATAGCACTGAACTGAAACTGATCATACAGTGCTACCACACTACCGACGGCCGTGACAACTATTTACATGCATAGGATGCGTTATTCTGTTATTTGTTTATTGACTTCTCCAATTTCTGCCGTTCGTTCATCAATTATTCGTAAGCGTCTCCTTTTTACTACAAGTTTGGACTTGAAAATAAACAAGCATGGGACACCTATATTAATGAATTTATATTTACGAATCGTGTAAGCTGAGCACAGACATTGTTTTATATGCATAATAACCTTATTGGAATGCTAGGCCGCAATAGCGGGATAAAAATCCTGTGCGCTTTTATCAATATGACTTGTACTGAACCTGGCTGTAGACGCGTGACGCGATATATCCCCAATAGCTGCACATGATACGTGTACGTTGGTAATGTACAGTCAACCTTACCACAGAGAAAATTATGGAAGGCAAAGGCGGTGAGTTTTTTAAACGCTACATCTGCTTATGTAACTCATATAAATTATCAAATATCGTTTTATTCATGGTTTAATATGCAAATGATTATATCTGTAAATGTATTTATCACCATTCGCTGAGGAGAGTAATTTACATCCCCTGTTAAAGTGTTGCCAGTTTGTTTTATGAATATCAAGCATTATACTGTTCCGCACAAAGAAACTTGAGCCCAAAAATAAGAGGAATATAATGAAATTAGTAAACAAGCTGTACATTGGATGAATAAGTAAGATTTTGTTCTCAACACGATTTTAGTGACATGTGTTTCAAACCACGGAAAAATAAGATTGTTGTTTTTTTTTCTATCGAAATCCCACAGGTAAATACTTGTTTCAGGCGTTGACGTTTCTTAAATGACCATGCTATATTTGTTTTATGAACATAACTTTACAAGTAGCCTGCTCTAAAGGTAATTCCATCGTAATCCTTATACATCGGTTTGATCGTTATAAATACCAGTGTTTTATTATAACAGATTAGGACTAGAACGGACATTGTTAACACCCAACATCATTGTTAAAAGGCCTGGATGTTTATACAAGATACTCTGTGAGAAAGCGTCTGTCACTGTTTTTAGAGTGTTATCTGTATACCATTGAAAGGAATATTTTAACTTAGAAATTTTGCTAGTAATAGGAATTCGGATTTATTTAATTCTCATCTGGTTGATAACCCTTCCCAACTCCCTTTCTGAACTAAGTGGTTTTATGTCAATAATTTACCTAAATATTTATTAATGATTCACACGCACGTAATGTGAATTCAACAGGTTTGCTCTCAGTCTGATTCAGAGAGACATCACTGATACTGGTCGCCGTTCTAATTTTATCTTACTATAAACCTTTTGCCTGGTTTGGATCCACTTTTCATCCTTGTTTATCAGGCACAGAATTGTGTATGTATGGACAGTAAGTGTCTATCTTCATCCTTAAATACAGATGGACCAAACCTAGGGACAGCTGCATTATTGTCATTATCACCTTTCTAATATGTAATATGCTAACTGATGACAGTGTTACCTTTCTAATATGTAATATGCTAACTGATGAGAGTGTTACCTTTTCCTCTTTACACGTTATTGAAATAGTTAACATGTGCTTGATGATTCCTGTGAATTCCATACCTTTCATCTTATACCTGTGTCAGTATACTTGTTTATATCTTTATGTAGAGGGCTTTTATAGGTTTTGCCTGTTGCCCAATTCCATTTTTCTATCATGAACTTAGGACAATAAAATATTCTGAAAAGGAAATGAAAGGAATAGTTTAAACCAAGCGTACATATATATGCATGGTGATTTACTTATATCAGGAACTCGCTGATAACCAAGTATACATGTTTACACTAATTAGACTGTGTTTTTATGACTGTCTTCCATCGATTGTTTAAAGATAACAACGTGGTTTTTCCATGTTTAAGAGATCCAATAAATTAGCGTAAATACGCCAATCAGCGCGAGCGTCGCCGTGATATTTTATCATTACAAAAAATTATTTAAGTTTACTCTTAGCTAAGATTTTGCTTATCTTCGTTTCATGTTTCACTGAAGATTGAGGTCTTAGCTAAGTTGCAACTTCAAACTTCAGTCCAATTTTAGTCTTTTAGTCTGTTTCATGATCCAGGGGCCAGGTATATAATCTTCCTCTGTATAATGCTTGATATTATAGATAAGCCGAGTATGTTCTTGATAATGTCCTGGTTAGTATCTTGTCAGATCCAAGTTTATTATTTTGTCTAAAACTTATTTGAATTCATCGGCTACTTAACCAGACTTTATAAGCAATATTTTAGAGAAATTGGCTGCAAATTCTGAATAAAATATTCCGATTCACATGTACTTGGTTTAGGTATACAAGTGATGTTGTGAGGTTGGGCAATTGATAACTACCCATTCACAAAGTAATAATTTATAGACCGTACAGTAATTTTCTTACTTGTTTTCAAAAACTTTTAAAAAATCTTAAGCACTTCTATCCGAACCAGGTGTCTAATAATTTTTTACGATTTTAAGTGTTTAAGCTGCATCTCGTAGAGTTATCATACCTTTCAAACGAACTATCTCTTCTTTGTTTAATTTTTGGACGTCATATTCTTGTAGAAATTCATCTAAGTAAATTCACTGATATCACTATTAGCTCCATATAATTGTTCATAAAAGATTTAATCTCGTGTGAAATATCTCACATTTTTGTTTTTACCTCACCATTGTCCATGTGTCATGGTTAAATTGCTCTAGCCATGAAGATCCTTTTTTCCTAAACTAGAAATAATTTGCTGTGTCAATCCATAAATAACTCAAATGTTCTCAAAAATACTCCCCTTAATTCTCTTAACCTGATATCTTTTAACTCTCTTTTCCATGAGTTAATTGCCTCTAATCGCCCAGTTGATCCTTATGCCCCTGCAAACGCTTACTCACAGAGGACCAGGGTATGTCATTGTTAGTTCAACTATGTCACGTTCATAGACATCTAGCTCTTTTCTGCGATTAGGGTAGTTTTCACAAATGATATTTCTATATATTAAGATTACCTTGACAAACTCTCCGCGTGTGAGTGTATTACACGGACGTGTGTCCGTTTGGAGCTGAACCATACGTCCCTCAACCTCCACGAAATGATTATTACGAGTGCAAGCATACCCATAAGGTTGAATTAACAGTAAGGCTAAGTTGACATCCTTACCTCCTTCGGTAATCTATTGGTGTATGGCTGGTGGCACCACCTCTATCTCAGGGAGTGACATTAATGATATTCCTGTTCGTTGTATAAGGCATGCTGAAGTATAGGATCGTTTTGTAAACGACCGGCTACAGCTGTAGATGCCTGGACCTGTGAGGGCACTGTCAAGCCATGGCCAGACATGACCGGTGCCTGTCCCACTGCTGCAGTGTTTTGACGCAGTATCAATTGCTCCAGCCGGAAGACATGGTCATGTAGTGCTTGTAGTGTATTACTGTCTAGCGGAGACATTGCATTTGGGTCATGGGTTTGTGTGCAGATATCTTTGTTATTCTCTTTGTACAACTGGACTAACAGTGCCTTAGTAAAGCTTCCTGGTGATTTTATATTCTGCTTAAATGATTCTTAATTTCCCTTATAGTTCAGTTCTCAGGTTTACCAGAGTATTGACACTGCGACTAGGTACACTGCATAAAGAAGTGGGAATGTCCCTGTCACTGTTATCTTCTGGAACTCTACGTTTGCGCCCTGGGGGTGGACTACTTCCAGACATAATTGCGGAAGAAGTAATCTTGACAGCCTGACGTTATCTTGCTTACGAGGTTTCGGTTTACTGTAGTGATGTATGTAAGTGTGTAAATTGTTTTGAAGTCTCTAATGAGAGGCCATCAAATTGCGAAATTTTAAGAATATGACTTTATGATTAGGCACTCGGGACCCTAGTGACATTTGGCTAGAACATCTGAGGAGAAATGCCATTGGTCATTTGACCAAGCTAAGACTATATATTGGATACTTAACTCCCATGCATTGTGAATAAGGCTTATCCCTTGAATTAGATATGTAAATTAGGTGAAAGGAGGAGAGGGGCTCAGTTCATGAAATAGCTGTCTAGACAGGGAGATCATGGCTTAGTGCCGGACTGGTCAAGTTTAGAGATATGGATAATTAAATTTCGCTCATGACAATGGATTGTCTGGAGATCTTATCTGTGTCCCATTACATGCAGACTTGATAAATCCAGAGAAAGGGTTTGTTCAGCTCTTTGGTGGCCTTGTTTACGTGTTAGCATTTGGGGAGAGGTGTCTCATAAACCACAGAGGTTCTTTGAGAGTAGATTTGCACTTGTGTGCAATTGACAAGCTGATGTGCGGTGCCCTGTGATAATGTTAGTTAAGCCTTGGTGCTTTATTCAAATTGTAAATTTCGTTAACCCATGGTCCTACCCTTTCCTCTGAGGTGCTGGTAAAGTAAACTATATATAAAGCTGCTTGAGTGTTATCGTAGTCCTACTTTGTTCAACCGTAATCAACGTCAGGAATCTGATATTGTTAACCCTTTTTATACACTTCGTGTGAGTAGAGCTTAGGATAACTCAATATATCATCCATGGTTCCTTGAATTTCGAGATAACGAGTTCCGACTGTATATTTGGAAATCATATATCTAAGTGTGAATTATTAAGTTTCAATTGGAAATATTTCAAGCTTAGAATAATAAGGCTGAGATGATTGTTTTGAGAACATGTACATATGGATCCTAGCTGATACAAAGGGGCTGACGGATGGGACTAAAACATGTCAATCTGATAAAAAATGTTATCATTTCCATTACCAGGTACTAGTGCATTGATTTTGTAGTGCAAGCCTTACTTTGTGAACAAGATGATTTTTATGACATGTTATAACAACAAAAACATCAGTTTTTATCAACTTTAACATTTTAAGGCTATGTGGGCTCATGAGGAATACATGTTTATAATGTTGTGTTTGTGATACCATTTAGACAGACTCGTTGTCTTCATCAACCGATGGTGAAATGTAACAAGGAAACAGTATAGGCCAGTATGGTAAATGTATGATGAGTACACGTATGCAGGCCAGTATGGTAAATGTATGATGAGTACACGTATGCAGGCCAGTATGGTAAATGTATGATGAGTACACGTATGCAGGCCAGTATGGTAAATGTATGATGAGTACACGTATGTAGGCCAGTATGGTAAATGTATGATGAGTACATGTATGTAGGGCGGTATGGTAAATATATGATGAGTACACGTATGTAGGGCGGTATGGTAAATGTATGATGAGAACACGTATGTAGGCCAGTATGGTAAATGTATGATGAGTACACGTATGTAGGGCGGTATGGTAAATGTATGATGAGTACACGTATGTAGGCCAGTATGGTAAATGTATGATGAGTACACGTATGTAGGCCAGTATGGTAAATGTATGATGAGTACACGTATGTAGGGTGGTATGGTAAAGGTATGATGAGTACACGTATGTAGGCCAGTATGGTAAAGGTATGATGAGTACACGTATGTAGGCCAGTATGGTAAATGTATGATGAGTACACGTATGTAGGGTGGTATGGTAAATGTATGATGAGTACACGTATGTAGGGTGGTATGGTAAATGTATGATGAGTACACGTATGTAGGGCGGTATGGTAAATGTATGATGAGTACATGTATGTAGGGTGGTATGGTAAATGTATGATGAGTACACGTATGTAGGGTATGGTATGGTAAATGTATGATTGTATGTAGGGTGGTAGGTAAATGTATGATGAGTACACGTATGTAGGGTGGTATGGTAAATGTATGATGAGTACATGTATGTAGGGTGGTAGGGTGGTATGGTAAATGTATGATGAGTACACGTATGTAGGGTGGTATGGTAAATGTATGATGAGTACACGTATGTAGGCCAGTATGGTAAATGTATGATGAGTACACGTATGTAGGGTGGTATGGTAAATGTATGATGAGTACACGTATGTAGGCCAGTATGGTAAATGTATGAGTACACGTATGTAGGGCCATGGTAAATGTATGATGAGTACACGTAGGGTGGTATGGTAAATGTAGGGTGGTATGGTAAATGTATGATGAGTACACGTATGTAGGGTGGTATGGTAAATGTATGATGAGTACACGTATGTAGGGCGGTATGGTAAATGTATGATGAGTACACGTATGTAGGGCGGTATGGTAAATGTATGATGAGTACACGTATGTAAGGCGGTAAGGTAAATGTATGATGAGTACACGTATGTAGGGCGGTATGGTAAATGTATGATGAGTACACGTATGTAGGGCGGTATGGTAAATGTATGATGAGTACACGTATGTAGGGCGGTATGGTAAATGTATGATGAGTACACGTATGTAGGGTGGTATGGTAAATGTATGAGTACACGTATGTAGGGCGGTATGGTAAATGTATGATGAGTACACGTATGTAGGGTGGTATGGTAAATGTATGATGAGTACACGTATGTAGGGCGGTATGGTAAATGTATGATGAGTACACGTATGTAGGGCGGTATGGTAAATGTATGATGAGTACACGTAAATGTAGGGCGGTATGGTAAATGTATGATGAGTACACGTATGTAGGGCGGTATGGTAAATGTATGATGAGTACACGTATGTAGGGCGGTATGGTAAATGTATGATGAGTACACGTTTGTAGGGCGGTATGGTAAATGTATGATGAGTACACGTATGTAGGCCAGTATGGTAAATGTATGATGAGTACACGTATGTAGGGCACGGTATGGTATGGTACACGTATGTAGGGCGGTATGGTAAATGTATGATGAGTACACGTATGTAGGGCGGTATGGTAAATGTATGATGAGTACACGTATGTAGGGCGGTATGGTAAATGTATGATGAGTACACGTATGTAGGGCGGTATGGTAAATGTATGATGAGTACACGTATGTAGGGCGGTATGGTAAATGTATGATGAGTACACGTATGTAGGGCGGTATGGTAAATGTATGATGAGTACACGTATGTAGGGCGGTAGTGTAAATGTATGATGAGTACACGTATGTAGGGCGGTATGGTAAATGTATACACGTATGTAGGGCGGTACACGTATGTAGGGCGGTATGGTAAATGTATGATGAGTACACGTTTGTAGGGCGGTATGGTAAATGTATGATGAGTACACGTATGTAGGGCGGTATGGTAAATGTATGATGAGTACACGTATGTAGGGCGGTATGGTAAATGTATGATGAGTACACGTATGTAGGGCGGTATGGTAAATGTATGATGAGTACACGTATGTAGGGCGGTATGGTAAATGTATGATGAGTACACGTATGTAGGGCGGTATGGTAAATGTATGATGAGTACACGTATGTAGGGCGGTATGGTAAATGTATGATGAGTACACGTATGTAGGGCGGTATGGTAAATGTATGATGAGTACACGTATGTAGGGCGGTATGGTAAATGTATGATGAGTACACGTATGTAGGGCGGTATGGTAAATGTATGATGAGTACACGTATGTAGGGCGGTATGGTAAATGTATGATGAGTACACGTATGTAGGGTGGTATGGTAAATGTATGATGAGTACACGTATGTAGGGCGGTATGGTAAATGTATGATGAGTACACGTATGTAGGGCGGTATGGTAAAGGTATGATGAGTACACGTATGTAGGGTGGTATGGTAAATGTATGATGAGTACACGTATGTAGGGCGGTATGGTAAATGTATGATGAGTACGGTATGGTAAATGTATGATGAGTACACGTATGTAGGCCAGTATGGTAAATGTATGATGAGTACACGTATGTAGGGCGGTATGGTAAATGTATGATGAGTACACGTATGTAGGCCAGTATGGTAAATGTATGATGAGTACACGTATGTAGGGCGGTATGGTAAATGTATGATGAGTACACGTATGTAGGGCGGTATGGTAAAGGTATGATCAGTACACGTATGTAGGCTAGTATGGTAAATGTATGATGAGTACACGTATGTAGGGCGGTAAGGTAAATGTATGATGAGTACACGTATGTAGGGCGGTATGGTAAATGTATGATGAGTACACGTATGTAGACCAATATGGTTAATGTATGATGAGTACACGTATGTAGGGCGGTATGGTAAATGTATGATGAGTACACGTATGTAGGGCGGTATGGTAAATATATGATGAGTACACGTATGTAGGGCGGTATGGTAAAGGTATGATGAGTACACGTATGTAGGGCGGTATGGTAAATGTATGATGAGTACACGTTTGTAGGGCGGTATGGTAAAGGTATGTAGGGCGGTATGGTAAAGGTATGATGAGTACACGTATGTAGAATAAATTGAAAGTATCTTACTTTTTCGGGTTGCCGACTTCAGCAGCCTGTTTGTGATGTCTAACCCTACATCCATTTCTAAACTGTCTGTGGTATCAATATCTAAATTAGCTAATACAGTTTAGTATTATGAATTCAATATATACAATCCAACTATATGTCGAGGTATACACCAATGATGAGCAGAGGTAGCTATTCACAGCAGCTTTACAATACAGTGTATATGTCGAGGTATACATCCATAATGACCAGAGATAGCTATTCATAGCAGCTTTACTATACAACTGTATATGTCGAGGTATACACCAATAATGACCAGAGGTAGCTATACACAGCAGCTTTACAATACAAGTGTATATGTCGAGGTATACATCCATAATGACCAGAGGTAGCTATTCATAGCAGCTTTACTATACAACTGTATATGTCGAGGTATACATCCATAATGAGGAGAGGTAGCTATTCATAGCAGCTTTACTATACAACTGTATATGTCGAGGTATACATCCATAATGACCAGAGGTAGTTATTTATACAGCTTTACTATACAACTGTATATGTCGAGGTATACATCCATAATGAGCAGAGGTAGCTATTCATAGCAGCTTTACAATACAACTGTATATGTCGAGGTATACACCAATAATGAGCAGAGGTAGCTATTCATAGCAGCTTTACTATACAACTGTATATGTCGAGGTATACATCCATAATGACCAGAGGTAGCTATTCATAGCAGCTTTACTATACAACTGTATATGTCGAGGTATACACCAATAATGAGCAGAGGTAGCTATTCATAGCAGCTTTACTATACAACTGTATATGTCGAGGTATACATCCATAATGAGCAGAGGTAGCTATTCATAGCAGCTTTACTATACAACTGTATATGTCGAGGTATACATCCATAATGACCAAAGGTAGCTATTCATAGCAGCTTTACTATACAACTGTATATGTCGAGGTATACATCCATAATGACCAGAGGTAGCTATTCATAGCAGCTTTACTATACAACTGTATATGTCGAGGTATACACCAATAATGAGCAGAGGTAGCTATTCATAGCAGCTTTACTATACAACTGTATATGTCGAGGCATACATCCATAATGACCAGAGGTAGCTATTCACAGCATCTTTACTATACAACTGTATATGTCGAGGTATACATCCATAATGACCAGAGGTAGCTATTCATAGCAGCTTTACTATACAACTGTATATGTCGAGGTATACATCCATAATGACCAGAGGTAGCTATTCATAGCAGCTTTACTATACAACTGTATATGTCGAGGTATACACCAATAATGAGCAGAGGTAGCTATTCATAGCAGCTTTACTATACAACTGTATATGTCGAGGCATACATCCATAATGACCAGAGGTAGCTATTCACAGCAGCTTTACTATACAACTGTATATGTCGAGGCATACATCCATAATGACCAGAGGTAGCTATTCATAGCAGCTTTACTATACAACTGTATATGTCGAGGTATACATCCATAATGACCAGAGGTAGCTATTCATAGCAGCTTTACTATACAACTGTATATGTCGAGGCATACATCCATAATGACCAGAGGTAGCTATTTATAGCAGCTTTACTATACAACTGTATATGTCGAGGTATACATCCATAATGACCAGAGGTAGCTATTCATAGCAGCTTTACTATACAACTGTATATGTCGAGGTATACATCCATAATGACCAGAGGTAGCTATTTATACAGCTTCAACTGATTTAAATTTGTAACAAGATGTTTATATTTGATGACTAAGTTTAAATGTCTTCTTTTCCTATTTATTTTTATCTTTTTTTATTGCACTTTCTTTCAAATTCAAGGCCATGGACACTATTCCAAAATGAATGAAAAAACATGTTTTATACTGTGAAAATATCTATATATTACTGTTCTCTTAAATTGTTAATACATTGTTATAATTGTACTTTAATACTTGATACTTTGTGATGCTTTATATCTTGACAGGACATATACTCAGTAAATGAAATTAACAACTGAAAGGAAGATTTGATTTTTTAACATACATCTCTTTGGTTCTTGATGAATTACATTGTATATTGTATCGCTTAAAATTAGAATTATTGTAATTGTAAATCAATTACTTACCAATTTTAAGTCAAACTTCATGTGTATAACTACAACATAGTTCACTTAGTATTGGACAATCAAGCATGCTGTTTTGACTATCAAACGTGCTGTTTTGACTATCAAACGTGCTGCTTTGACTATCAAACGTGCTGCTTTGACTATCAAACATGCTGCTTTGACTATCAAACATGCTGTTTTGACTATCAAAAATGCTGTCCTGCATGATTGCCTTCAAACTAGAGAACACTCAGAGGATGACTTTACCTACAATATAGCTATCACAATCAATTCCGAAGCCTTAATACAAAAATAAATATCTACAGAAAGTAACTGATTATTACTCAAATAAAACACGTATGAGTTCATTCTCTGATATTTTAAGGCCACCCTCATCAAATGTTGGGGTATTCAAATTGCCTTTAGTCTGTGGCCCGTGGCCCTTGGCCCGTTGCCCGTGGTCCGTGGTCCCGTGACCCGTGACCCGTGGCCCGTGACCCGTGACCCGTGGTCCGTGGTTCCGTGACCCGTGGCCCGTGGTCCGTGGTCCGTGGTCCCGTGACCCGTGGCCCGTGGCCCGTGGTCCGTGGTCCCGTGGCCCGTGGCCCGTGGTCCTTGGTCCGTGGTCCTACCGTTAACATATTTTGTTATCACAATTTCTTGAGAAATAGATCTCACTCATATATCATATGTAGGTTTACATTGGTCCTTAACTGTGCCTGTTTGATATTGGAATTGATACAAACATACGATGATCGGTTATAAACAAATAGCTGATGACTTTAAGTTGGTGCCAATCGGTGTTAATTAGAAAACACAAATACGTTGCTTTGTTCAAATGTGTTTGTGAACACTTAAGCTGTGAACACTGTAACTAACGTTGATTGGTTTATAACTGATCCAGTATGCGACAGTATTTACAATTTATACGGTAAAAATATTCGATAATTAATAAAATACGTTTGATCGTTTGCATTTGTATCTCAGTTGTCCTGGGAAATCAAAACATTCGATAGAAAGTGCTGTTGCTGCGTATGCGTTATCATCTTTTCTCGTAGGGTATCGAAATAGGTCAACTACCTAATTTGATACCGGCAGTGACAACATTACATATTCACAGTTCTGTTCATAAACACTCGCGCTCTATTAAACACGAGGAAATGACGTTCTTGATCCCTCGGTGTTAAAAAAGGAATCGCTAAGCGGCAAACAAAATATTAAGGTGAAGCATTACAAGTTGTTATCAATTTTGTGTGGCGTAACTTTCCAGCACGCAGCGTTAGTAAGTCCTTCTCAGTTATGTACGAACTATTTCATTTTATGAAATACTATACAATATTTTTTCGAAGTGTTTCTTTTTATGAAATACTACACAATATTTTTTCAGAGTGTTTCTATTTGTGAAATACTTCACAATATTTTTTCGAAGTGTTTCTATTTGTGAAAACTTCTCAATATTTTTGAACGAAGTTTTTTATATTTGTGATATCACCCCAATATCTCCTACTGGTTGTGCTAGAAGATGAAGGTGATCGTGTAGTCATATAAACGTCACACTCTTAACCTTCTACTGGTTGTGTTATAAGATGAAGGTGACTGTGCAGTCATCGAAACGTCACACTCTAATCTTCTACTGGTTGTGTAATAAGATGAAGGTGACTGTGCAGTCATCGAAACGTCATACTCTCAACCTTCTACTGGTTGTGTAATAGGATGAAGGTGACCGTGAAGTCATCGATACGTCATACTCTAATATTCTACTGGTTGTGTTATAAGATGAAGGTGACCGTGTAGTCATTGTCACACTCTAACCTTTTACTGGTTGTGTTATAAGATGAAGGTGACCGTGTAGTCATCGATACGTCATACTATAATCTTCTACTGGTTGTGCTAGAAGCACTACTTTTCTATTGACATCACCAACCTAAAGAAAGTGTTCAGAGACATTCGTCATTATTTTTCTAGTGTTTGTCACAATTGCATTAATTGCTTAGCTTTCCAAGTTATGTACAAGGCATAAAACGCCTTATGTTGTTCTTAAAGACCAAATTCTACTGTGCTTGGAAATAGGAGAATAATGTTCCTGCTGTGTTGCACTAAATGTTGGAGAGGCCTGATGGACGGACGTTTGAGAAGCTGAAACTGATCACTTGATCCTATTTAAATACCACGGAACTATTCTTTAATTTCCTTTTGTCTATATTTGATGTTTGAGGGCGTTATGTAACGAAAGAAATAATTTCATTTCTGTTGAATGAATATGATTTAAACATATTGGTCGGCAAACTGAGTCTTTACCAGCCTTATCTCTGAAAATGCTTACATCATAAAAAAACTGGTTACAAATGTTTTTGATATTACTTAGCTATAGAAAACTCTATAATAGTTTTTCCTAATTCTGTATTTTCTATCTATTTTCAGTCGCCATGAAGATCCAGAGTATGCACTTAATTGCGATAATCATATTTGGTTGGCTGGTTGGTATTTCTCTATTCTTCAATCAATGGCAGATCTGGAATTACGCGAAATATAGTGTCGCCAAGATCGCAACAAAAATGACAGCATACGACATTCCAAGTGAGATTCAAAGAGGACTGCCAAGAGCAGTTATCGTAAATGAGCCGAATGCACCTCTGGTCACCGATAACAAAACGATCTTTTTCTTTAATCCAGTCCACTGGGTAAATGATTGGATCGGTTCACACAGGTGGGGAACATCTCAAGTATTCAAAAACTGTCCCGTTTCTAATTGTGTTTTGTCTAAAAACAAGACACATATGAATAAATCTGACGCAGTAATATTTAGAGCAGCAGATGCGACTGTGTGTCGGAAAAAAGTAAAACATAGACAAATTTGGATTATTATGGAACACGAAACTCCGTTTTCATACGGTAGATTTAAAACTTGCCATCGTAATATGTTCAATTGGACTATGACGTACCGACGTGATTCCGACTTCACCTTAGTTCACGGCCAGTTTACAAAGTCGTCAGGATACGACGAACACGCCCTCGATACTCTTATCAAATCGAAGAAAAATGCGGTGGTTGGGTTTATTAGCCATTGTAAAACTCTAGCGAAAAGAAGTGAGTATATCGAAAAACTAAGGTCATACGGTATAGCCATTGACGTGTATGGCAGGTGTGGAAAGCATACCTGCCATTCCGGAGGGGACAGATGGAAGGCAGTATGGAACTCCACATCAACCGTTAAAGACAAGAACAATTGCTTTAATGTGCTTGACAGTCAGTATAAATTCTATCTGTCTTTTGAGAATAGTCTGTGTACTGATTACGTCACAGAAAAATCGTTTCATCTTATATTACGTCATAATATTGTGCCAATTATTCGGGATGGTTCAAATCACTCTTTATATCATCCTCCAAAATCGTATATACATACTGGAGATTTTGAAAACGTAGCATCCTTGGCCAAACGTTTAAAACAGCTTTTTGTGAATGTTGATGAATATAAAAGTTATTATAACTGGAGGAAACATTACTCTTCTGAAACAATATCTGGAGTATTACAAACCGAGTTTTGCAACATATGTCAACGCCTACAAGATCCACTGAAATATCAGCGTTCATATAATGACATAGACAGGTTTCTGAGATCAAGAGACGACAAATCTCCTATATGCCATGAAGTAAGAGATGTGTAATTTTTGCTTGGACGAAGGAAGTTTTTTATCAAAATAATTCGAAAGAATAAAGACCCTATTTACTTATAATATCAACTATTACGTAAGTCACCAACATCAAACAGATAAACCGATTAGGTAATGACTTCGTATGATTATTGATGCTGCACACAAATACATTGTTCATTGTGAAAAAGATTTTCTATCATTATACCATTTCTTGATTGTAGCATTTGGCAAGTTTACCTTTATTTTTTTATAGAGCAAGATTGTTCTTACCTGAATTGCGTTTGAGAATGATTAAATATGACATTTGTAATATCAGATATCTTCTTTGTGTGTAATGTTTATATGGTTTATGAGATATAAAATGCCAATATAAATTTTTTTTTGAATACAAGATATCATATGAAAAATATAGGATGTCTTAATCCTTTTTATACGCCGCCGGAGGCGGTTGTATAATGGCGTCATCTTCTCCGTCTGTCTGTCCGTATGTCGGTCCGTACGTCCAATTCTTGCGAACGCAACTCCTCCTAAACTAATCATCAGATTTTCACGAAACTTGCTCAATGTCACTGCTACAATGGCTAGATGTGCATGAAGGAGCGATTTTTCGGTTCGTTGATTTTTGTAAGATTTATGCCATTTTCAGCTTCGTATCTGTAGCTTGCTCATAGTGGAGCCTTGTGAACGCAACTCCTCCAAAGATTATCATCAAATTTTCACGAAACTTGCTCAATGTCACTAATACAATGGTTCGATGTGAATGAAGGAGCGATTTTTCGGTTCGTTGATTTTTGTAAGATTTATGCCATTTACGCCACCAGCTTATAACCAACAAATTAAGATATCTATTATTTGGGATTGTTATCTACTTTATATAAAGCTTCCGCCAGTTTATGGCAGCAAATACATTTTTCGTAGATCGTGTCCAGATAAGTATTTCTGATACATCAATAGCTGTTGTCCTAGATGGGAATACCGGGGGTGTTATTTGACAATTTGTTTCATTTTCTAAGTTATATATGACAGTACAAGAGTTATATCTTCCATATCTGGCCAACTGTAGATACAGTTACAGAGGGTAGATACCAAGAGAATACCATATTGACGGTGTGACTAGGACTGTTGTACTACTTGCAGTCAACTGAACACATGTATGTCCATATTCAGGAAATTAAAGTAGTTTTTTGTTATTGCACGTTTTCCATGATATGCATGAAATAAACAGTTCTTTGATGAACATAACACACTAACTTGTAGGGCTTTGTATGACTTTCTGGCTGCTGAATGGGATATATCAATGATAACGGTTCTAAATGATGATGTATATCCCATTACCAATTTTATATTCCTTCAGTATTTACTTATACTCTATCAAATATGATTTGAAATGTTAATTTGATATTATCTATATATTATCTATTATATATTATATATACCTATAAGTTTGAAATGTAAAAAAAATACGAAATACACCTTTCAGAAAGAAATAAGTTACTGATAAGGTTATGCCGAACAGCTGTTCCATAATTGCGAGTTCTCGTCATTTTGAGCTTTAGATTGCATATCAATGATAAAGATACGAACCTCCCCCGTTTATGTTTTATTCTTAAACCTCATCATAATCCATATCAACAATGCTTTATTGCTTGCCCAAGACAACTAGTCTCCAATCAATGTCATATCTGGGTTGCAGAATTATCGTGACACTGTTTATTAAAGAAGTAAAAGTTTGTGGATTTTAAAGAATTCCAAACAATTTTGGACAGTCTGCAACACCCTCTTCTAAAATATTTCTCCTATAAGAACATTTGATCATCTCCTCCTTATTTTTCAAGCTTTGTCGGGCTTCAGTATCATTGTTATAAGAGAATATTTTTTCTGCATATGTTTCATAGGCTAAGAGAACAAACTCTGTAGTGCTTCTTTGAGCGAGTTTTCATGTACCCTTCATTTCCTCTTGACTCTTGACGCAATAAACGTACACGAAACCATTTGCAAATTTGAAGCGTTGTGTTGTATATTATTTTGTATAATATGACAAGGACAGAAGTAGCTTCACTGTTGACACAAAATAAAATCAGCAAAGGATGAAATGTAAGTAAATATGCTTTAAAACAATTTTTGAAATTCCGTCAACGCTAATTCCAGTTAAAAACATCACATTTTATTCAATTTGCATGCACCCGAACAAGAAAAACTGAATTAGTAAAAAATATAAGATATTTGCGAGTGTTCGAATAGTAACTGATACTTTACAACACTTCTCAAAATGTAGCACTAGCATAATGTAAGGATGTGGTAAAATTACAACACATTTCAAACACAACCAGAAGGTTGTCCACAGGACAAGGATTTTCATTTTCCCCTCACGTCATTCACACTGTCACAAGATGGCCTTCCTTCTCAACTCATATCATTCGAACTGTCACAGGGTCGCTCTAATTCTCCACTTATAAGGGGGCTCGTTCTCCACTAATATTATTCACATCGTCACAAGAGGAATCATTCCCCCTTACATCATTCATTCACACTGTCACAAGAGGGCTCTCATTCTCCACATTTATCATTCAAACTGTCATCAGAAGGCTCATATTCTCACGACACACCATTCACACTGTCCAGGAGGGCTCTCACACTCCAAATACATTATTTACACTTATGTAACCCTGGTAAAATACTAGCCGCAATATACCACGCGGCTAGAGAGAACTTCTCTTTAGCTCGATTGGTTGAGCGTCAGACTAGTAAGCCAGGGGTCCCGGGGACCTCTGTTACACTATTACAGGAGGGCACTCATTCTCCACACACATCATACATACTGTCACAAGAGGGCTCATATTCTCACAACACATCAATCACACTATCACAGGAGGGTTCTAATTCTCCACACACATCATACATACTGTCACAAAAGGACACTCATTCTTCACTCACATCATTTGTAACAGTATTGGTATAGACGATCAGAGTTGTCGCCCTTATAAGAACTCCCTGTATATCATTATGTAATCCCTGATTATGTGTGCCCGGAGGTAAAAAAAAATAAATAAATGGCTGAAGTTGGAGCACGCTGTCTCTCGTCGTTCCTCCCGAGGGTCTGGCAGCCCTCTATTATAAGGTGCTACCATTTCATCATTCAAACTGTCACAGGAGGACTCTCCTCTCCACACACATCATTCACACTGTCACAGGAGGGCTCTCATTCTCACAACACATCATTCACACTAACACAGGAGGGTTTTCGTTCTCAAAAACACATTATTCACAATGTCACGAGAGGGTTCTCATTCTCCACAAACATCATACATACTGTCAAAAGAGGAGTCTCATTCTGCACTCGCATCATTCACACTGTCACAGGAGAGCTTTCATTCTCTACTCACAACATTCATACTGTCACAAGATCGTTAACATTCTCCACTTATATCCTACACACTGTCACAGGAGGACTCTCATTCTCAATACACATTATCACGTACATCTGTGTGTTACCTGGGTATTGTGGTGCTGTGTGGGTCACGCGAGTTGGCGTGTGAGCTGTAAGCGTAAACAGCAAGTTTCTCCTGTCCAGGTAGCGGGCAGTACGGCCTTGGTGTTATGTCACCTGTTTGCCTATTTCATGGAAAATTGGCGTCATTTTTGGCATGAAAAGGAGCCCAGATATCTGATTAGGGTAAGTATTCTTTCTGTCTTTAGTAATATGCGGTTTTCTGTGGTTATTTATGGCCATATTTTCCATGTCCCTATCATAGGTCAAGCCATCTATTATAGGTGCGTGTCGTAACTAATCAGGATTGTAAAATGCAGGCTTAATTTCTGGATATAACGCTTAATTTGCTCCTTTTGTAATTGACGTTCTTATTGTACATATATATTTGCTATTTTGTTAATAATTTAGTTGTTGTATAACTGCTAACTACCCATAGAACTGCTGTTAAGTTCGAGTGAAATATCTATGGAAGGCCGGCATCGCCTTATTTGTTTCGTGTAGCGATATTGTACTTTTTGTTGAAATTTGATATAGAATCTCATCACGCACCGTAGAATTCATTGTCATACATATATTTCATAGAATGTTAGTAGCGAATGATGGATTATCTCTTAATTGTAATTTGTGGAAAAAACTAGGTTAGTTATGGTAACTATCACGAGAATGGATGTACGAGTGCTTAGTGTTCGTTTCGTTTATCTTTAAAGCTTCACATGGCGATTACAACACTGTAAAGGATACAGAAAGATACAGAAGGTCAGCATTATTGGAGCGCCAGGTCTTCCGCATGCAGTAACGTGACCGACTTAAGATCAGCTGCAGGAGGGATTGTCTCCAGAACAGGTAGGCGATGGGCTGGCGGTCGTCACAATGCACCACCCCCACAGCTTGACTTATTTGGTATGTCGTTATACCCATGTGCCGAACATTTCATAAAAATGATATTAACACCAAAACAACTCATTCTCACTGACCCTACTGAGAGTATTTTTGCATTTGGTCAGATGCCGACCGGACGCCAAAAATTGGGGGTAGGGGAAACGTCTGGGCCTCTATCTCAGAGACCATAGACCCCACGGCTACAAACTACCCCTCATTCGTTTGCTCTGGGTGTCAGCTTTATAATGATATATAATAGAATTTCATCTAATCAGATTACAGGGATGTATAGGTCAGAAGGTAACCAAAAGTTGATTAGTTCTGCACTATAAGAGAACGTTTTCTGTTTTGCCGCTTGACCTTCACCTTCTGGCGCCTTAACATGAGACATGTTTAGATATCAAAATAAATGCATAGCAAAATGATAAAGCTCTTGATTTCCTTTAATTTGACACCAAGATAATTCATTTCCAGTGTAAAACAGTGAAGTTTATGCTTTACGATCATTTGTTAGGATGAAATTGAGAATTTTGGTATCGGCCGATCTCGGAGCTCAAAGCACTTATGAATTTAGAAGGAAAGGGGTTAAGCTATAGAGACCTTCCTTTCCCAGAAACATCTGAGGGATGTAATAAACATAATGGTGACAACAGACTTTGACAGGATGGGCCGAAATCCAGCAGATTTGATAAGAAGTGAATCAAACCCTAAATTTTGGGCAAGGCCTACTTTTGGTTACCTTCTGACCTATACATCCCTGTAATCTGATTAGATGAAATTCTATTATATATCATTATAAAGCTGACACCCAGAGCAAAAGAATGAGGGTAGCTTGTAGCCGTGGGGTCTATAGTCTCTGAGATAGAGGCCCAGACGTTTCCCCTACCCCCAATTTTTGGCGTCCGGTCGGCATCTGACCAAATGCAAAAATGCTCTCAGTAGGGTCAGTGAGAATGAGTTGTTTTGGTGTTAACATCATTTTTATGAAATGTTAGGCACAGGGGTATAACGACATACCAAAGAAGTCAAGCTGTGGGGGTGGTGCATTGTGACGACCGCCAGCCCATCGCCTAAGGCTGGCATGTAGCTCCTCGGGAGACTGCCTTTTAGTGTTGATATCCCAGCCACCAGCTCCACAGAGGGGAGAGATGCGCGATACGTGTGCATCACTAGCAAGCCGTCAGTGAGCTAGGAACTGAGAGTTATGTCACTTACTTCTTAGGAACTGAGAGTCGTTCCGCTATGGTCGGACTAAGGAGTCGGTTTGTTTGAGTTACTTGCATCCGCAAATTTTACACACGGTGGCTGTGTATTTGTGAGACATTCCTGTCAGTGTCTATCTTTACATGTTGCTAAGGTGTATGAATGGAGTATGACTGTGAGTGCGAGTATGTTGATAGTTTTCTGTGTGTTTTCTATGTAAATAAACTGTATTACATGTTCATTGTGTTATATCTCTGTGTTGATTTCCGGATATGCTGGGCCGAGGCACGTCCCATGTTACACACATCATTCACACTGTCAAAGAAGGGCTCTCATTCTCCACACTCATCATTTACACTGTCACAAGAGCGCCCTCATTCTCCACACACATCATTCACTCTATCACAGGAGGGCTCTCATTCTCCACACTCATCATTCACACTGTCACACGAGGTTTTTCATTCTCCACTCATACCATACATACTGTCACGAGAGGGCTCTCATTCTCCACACACATCATTCACACTGTCACAGGAGGGCTTTCATTCTCCACACACATCATTCACTCTATCACAGGAGGGCTTTCATTCTCCACACACATCATTCACACTGTCACAGGAGGGCTTTCATTCTCCATTCTCCACACTCTCATTCTCCACACTCATCATTTACACTGTCACAAGAGCGCCTTCATTCTCCACACTCATCATTTACACTGTCACAAGAGCGCCCTCATTCTCCACACACATCATTCACTCTATCACAGGAGGGCTCTCATTCTCCACACTCATCATTCACACTGTCACACGAGGTTTTTCATTCTCCACACAGTCCTTAATTCGTGTGACGTTAGGCTCTCATTCTCCACACACATCATTCACACTGTCACAGGAGGGCTCTCATTCTCCACACACATCATTCACACTGTCACAGGAGGGCTCTCATTCTCCACACTCATCATTTAAACTGTCACATGAGCGCCTTCATTCTCCACACACATCATTTACACTGTCACAAGAGCGCCCTCATTCTCCACACACATCATTCACTCTATCACAGGAGGGCTCTCATTCTCCACACTCATCATTCACACTGTTCTCCACACTCATCATTCACACTGTCACACGAGGTTTTTCATTCTCCACTCATAACATACATACTGTCACTTGAGGGCTCTCATTCTCCACACACATCATTCACACTGTCACAGGAGGGCTCATTCACACACATCATTCACACTGTCACACACACACACATCATTCATACTGTCACAGGAGGGCTCTCATTCTCCACACTCATCATTTACACTGTCACAAGAGCGCCCTCATTCTCCACACACATCATTCACACTGTCACAGGAGGGCTCTCATTCTCCACACACATCATTCACACTGTCATACGAGGTTTTTCATTCTCCACTCATACCATACATACTGTCACGAGAAGGCTCTCATTCTCCACACACATCATTCACATTGTCACAGGAGGGCTCTCATTCTCCACACTCATCATTTACACTGTCACAAGAGGGCTCTCATTCTCCACACTCATCATTTAAACTGTCACATGAGCGCCTTCATTCTCCACACACATCATTTACACTGTCACAAGAGCGCCCTCATTCTCCACACACATCATTCACTCTATCACAGGAGGGCTCTCATTCTCCACACTCATCATTCACACTGTCACACGAGGTTTTTCATTCTCCACTCATACCATACATACTGTCACGAGAGGGCTCTCATTCTCCACACACATCATTCACACTGTCACAAGAGCGCCCTCATTCTCCACACACATCATTCACTCTATCACAGGAGGGCTTTCATTCTCCACACACATCATTCACACTGTCACAGGAGGGCTTTCATTCTCCACACACATCATTCATACTGTCACAGGAGGGCTCTCATTCTCCACACTCATCATTTACACTGTCACAAGAGCGCCCTCATTCTCCACACACATCATTCACACTGTCACAGGAGGGCTCTCATTCTCCACACTCATCATTCACACTGTCACACGAGGTTTTTCATTCTCCACTCATACCATATATACTGTCACGAGAGGGCTCTCATTCTCCACACACATCATTCACTCTATCACAGGAGGGCTCTCATTCTCCACACTCATCATTCACACTGTCACACGAGGTTTTTCCTTCTCCACTCATATCATACATCTGTCACTCTCACTCCACACTCATCATTCACACTGTCACAGGAGGGCTTCTCACTCATCATTCACACACTGTCACAGGAGGGCTCTCATTCTCCACACTCATCATTCACTCTGTCACAGGAGGGCTTTCATTCTCCACAAACATCATTCACACTGTCACAGGAGGGCTCTCATTCTCCACACTCATCATTCACACTGTCACAGGAGGGCTCTCATTCTCCACACTCATCATTTACACTGTCACAGGAGGGCTCTCATTCTCCACACTCATCATTCACACTGTCACAGGAGGGCTCTCATTCTCACAGGAGGGCTCTCATTCTCCACACTCATCATTCACACACTCCACACACATCATTCACACTGTCACAGGAGCGCTCTCATTCTCCACACACATCATTCACTCTGTCACAGGAGGGCTCTCATTCTCCACACTCATCATTCACACTGTCACAGGAGGGCTCTCATTCTCCACACTCATCATTCACACTGTCACAGGAGGGCTCTCATCCAGACATACATCATTCACACTGTCACACGAGGGCTTTCTCATTCTCCACACATCATTCACACTGTCACAGGAGGGCTCTCATTCTCCACACACATCATTCACACTGTCACAGGAGGGCTCTCATTCTCCACACACATCATTCACACTGTCACAGGAGGGCTCTCATTCTCCACACTCATCATTCACACTGTCACAGGAGGGCTCTCATTCTCCACACACATCATTTACACTGTCACAGTAGTGCTCTCATTGTACACACACATAATTCACACTGTCACTGGAGGGCTTTCTTTCTACACACACATCATTCACACTGTCACAGGAGGTTTTTCATTCTCCACTCATACCATACATACTGTCACGAGACGGCTCTCATACTCCAAACACATCATTCACACTGTCACGGGAGGGCTCTCATTCTACACACACATCATTCACACTGTCACAGGAGGGCTCTCATTCTCCACACACATCATTCACACTCTCACAGGAGGGCTCTCATTCTCCACACACATCATTTACACTGTCACAAGAGCGCCCTCATTCTCCACACACATCATTCACACTATCACAGGAGGGCTCTCATTCTCCACACTCATCATTCACACTGTCACACGAGGTTTTTCATTCTCCACTCATACCATACATACTGTCACGAGAGGGCTCTCATTCTCCACACACATCATTCACACTGTCACAGGAGGGCTCTCATTCTCCACACACATCATTCACTCTATCACAGGAGGGCTCTCATTCTCCACACTCATCATTCTCCACACTCATCATTCATACTGTCACAGGAGGGCTCTCATTCTCCACACTCATCATTTACACTGTCACAAGAGCGCCCTCATTCTCCACACACATCATTCACACTGTCACAGGAGGGCTCTCATTCTCCACACTCATCATTCACACTGTCACAGGAGTCACAGGAGGGCTCTCATTCTCCACACTCATCATTCACACTGTCACACGAGGTTTTTCATTCTCACACACTTCTCCACACACATACCATACATACTGTCACAGAGAGGGCTCTCATTCTCCACACACATCATTCACACTGTCACAGGAGGGCTCTCATTCATTCACACTGTCACACAGGTTTTTCATTCTCCACACATATCATACATACTGTCACAGAGAGGGCTCTCATTCTCCACACATATCATTCACACTGTCACAGGAGGGCTCTCATTCTCCACACATCATTCAAACTGTCACAGGATGGTTCTCATTCTCCACACACATCATTCACACTCTCACAGGATGGTTCTCATTCTCCACACACATCATTCACACTGTAACAGGAGAGCTCTCATTCTCCACACTCATCATTCAAACTGTCACAGGAGGGCTCTCATTCTCCACTCATATCATACATACTGTCATGAGAGCGCCCTCATTCTCCACACACATCATTCACTCTATCACAGGAGGGCTCTCATTCTCCACACTCATCATTCACACTGTCACACGAGGTTTTTCATTCTCCACTCATACCATACATACTGTCACGAGAGGGCTCTCATTCTCCACACACATCATTCACTCTATCACACACATCATTCACTCTATCACAGGAGGGCTTTCATTCTCCACACACATCATTCACACTGTCACAGGAGGGCTTTCATTCTCCACACACATCATTCATACTGTCACAGGAGGGCTCTCATTCTCCACACTCATCATTTACACTGTCACAAGAGCGCCCTCATTCTCCACACACATCATTCACACTGTCACAGGAGGGCTCTCATTCTCCACACTCATCATTCACACTGTCACACGAGGTTTTTCATTCTCCACTCATACCATATATACTGTCACGAGAGGGCTCTCATTCTCCACACACATCATTCACTCTATCACAGGAGGGCTCTCATTCTCCACACTCATCATTCACACTGTCACACGAGGTTTTTCCTTCTCCACTCATACCATACATACTGTCACGAGAGGCTCTCATTCTCCACACACATCATTCACACTGTCACAGGAGGGCTCTCATTCTCCACACTCGTCATTTACACTGTCACACGAGGTTTTTCATTCTCCACTCATATCATACATACTGTCATGAGAGGGCTCTCATTCTCCACACTCATCATTCACACTGTCACAGGAGGGCTCTCATTCTCCACACTCATCATTTACACTGTCACAGGAGGGCTCTCATTCTCCACACTCATCATTCAAACTGTCACAGGAGGGCTCTCATTCTCCACTCATATCATACATACTGTCATGAGAGGGCTCTCATTCTCCACAAACATCATTCACACTGTCACAGGAGGGCTCTCATTCTCCACACTCATCATTTACACTGTCACAGGAGGGCTCTCATTCTCCACACTCATCATTCAAACTGTCACAGGAGGGCTCTCATTCTCCACACTCATCATTCACACTGTCACAGGAGGGCTCTCATTCTCCACACTCATCATTCACACTGTCACAGGAGGGCTCTCATTCTCCACACACATCATTCACACTGTCACAGGAGGGCTCTCATTCTCCACACACATCATTCACACTGTCATACGAGGTTTTTCATTCTCCACTCATACCATACATACTGTCACGAGAGGGCTCTCATTCTCCACACACATCATTCACATTGTCACAGGAGGGCTCTCATTCTCCACACTCATCATTTACACTGTCACAGGAGGGCTCTCATTCTCCACACTCATCATTTAAACTGTCATTCTCCACACACATCATTTACACTGTCACAAGAGCGCCCTCATTCTCCACACACATCATTCACTCTATCACAGGAGGGCTCTCATTCTCCACACTCATCATTCACACTGTCACACGAGGTTTTTCATTCTCCACACATCATACCATACATACTGTCACGAGAGGGCTCTCATTCTCCACACACATCATTCACACTGTCACAGGAGGGCTCTCATTCTCCACACACATCATTCACACTGTCACAGGAGGGCTCTCATTCTCCACACACATCATTCACACTGTCACAGGAGGGCTCTCATTCTCCACACACATCATTCATACTGTCACAGGAGGGCTCTCATTCTCCACACTCATCATTTACACTGTCACAAGAGCGCCCTCATTCTCCACACACATCATTCACACTGTCACAGGAGGGCTCTCATTCTCCACACTCATCATTCACACTGTCACACGAGGTTTTTCATTCTCCACTCATACCATACATACTGTCATGAGAGGGCTCTCATTCTCCACACTCATCATTCACACTGTCACACGAGGTTTTTCCTTCTCCACACACATCTCATACACATACATACTGTCACAGAGGCTCTCATCCTCCACACACATCATTCACATTGTCACAGGAGGGCTTTCATTCTCCACACACATCATTCACATTGTCACAGGAGGGCTCTCATTCTCCACACACATCATTCACACTGTCACAGGAGGGCTCTCATTCTCCACACACATCATTCACACTGTCACAGGAGGGCTCTCATTCTCCACACTCATCATTTACACTGTCACAGGAGGGCTCTCATTCTCCAGGGCTCTCATTCTCCACACAAACATCATTCACACTGTCACAGGAGGGCTCTCATTCTCCACACTCATCATTTACACTGTCACAGGAGGGCTCTCATTCTCCACACTCATCATTCACACTGTCACAGGAGGGCTCTCATTCTCCACACACATCATTCATACTGTCACAGGAGGGCTCTCATTCTCCACACACATCATTTACACTGTCACAGGAGGGCACTCATCATTTCACACTGTCACAGGAGGGCTCTCATTCTCCACACTCATCATTCACACTGTCACACGAGGTTTTTCATTCTCCACTCATATCATACATACTGTCATGAGAGGGCTCTCATTCTCCACAAACATCATTCACACTGTCACAGGAGGGCTCTCATTCTCCACACTCATCATTCACACTGTCACAGGAGGGCTCTCATTCTCCACACTCATCATTCACACTGTCACAGGAGGGCTCTCATTCTCCACACTCATCATTCACACTGTCACAAGAGGGCTCTCATTCTCCACACTCATCATTCACACTGTCACAAGAGGGCACTCATTCTCCACACTCATTATTCACACTGTCACAGGAGGGCTCTCATTCTCCACACACATCATTCACTCCATCACAGGAGGGGTCTCATTCTCCACACACATCATTTACACTGTCACAGGAGGGCCCTCATTCTCCACACACATCATTCATTCTATCACAGGAGGACTCTCATTCTCCACACTCATTATTCACACTATCACAGGAGGGCTCTCATTCTCCAAACTCATCATTCATACTGTGACTGTGTCATTAAGTGGTTTTATATTCCGTTTGTCTATCTTATAACAGGCAGGAATTGATAAAGAATCACACACACACACGTAAATGAAACAAGCATACTGCACTGTAAATATGATAGTGTTTCTAGAACGTGAATTGTTTACATGTATCTTTCGTTATCAAATCAATAGACACTCTTTCAGCTATTGAATTCATATATAAAACAATGAGGATTTTTTTAAAGATGTAATTACATAAAGAACCACAACTCGTGTCAGTGTGAGGTCCCGTCCTACGATATGATTGTATTGTCCTGTCCATTATCTTCCTTGTTTCACTGTGCAAACAAAATCGTATATTTAACTCTGTATCAAGATATATAAGGATAAGCTCTGTTTATATCATGGTTAAAATACCAGAAAACCAAGCACAAGATTAATTAAGGATTGAATCTTGCTTATGTCGATTTCATGGGATGGTGAATTGAGTTGGTCTTAAGACAATTTTAACTGCGAAGCAGTTCATGTTGAAATTGTCTTAAGACCAACTCAATTCACCATCCCATGAAATCGACATAAGCAAGATTCAATCCTTATATTTCAGTTCACTCTTCTTTTTTTCTATAGCATGGGAACTGACGCAATTTATCTTCTTTCATTTTCGTTTCTTGTCATCATATCGTTTGACGACATACAAGCAAATAGTCCGTCATTTGAAGACAGATTATTGTGACAGGTTGAAATATATTTCAGCGTGGAAACTTAAATAAGAACAAATTTTAATATATTTTTCGACAACTTTAATGAAATTTAAATATAACTGTGCGACGAAGAAAGTATGCAATTTCCCCACGGAGGAATAACGTCTAGACGTGGTGCGACGGTTCGCAAACGAAGCGGTGTCAGCCATTTTTTAACAGGCACCGAAGCGGAAAACAAGGAATGCAAGTCAAGTCGCCACCAAGTCAAGTCGCCCCCAATCCTAAATAAGACAAGTCGCCCCTAGTAAGACATGTCGCCCCCATATATCAAGACAACTCGCCACCCAAAAATATAATGAGGTGTTATGCGTCACAGATGTATTAAATATTTTGTTGTAATAAATAATATATTTAAGACATCAAATAGCTCTACTTGAGAAAACATTTCCTGACCTAGGCGACGACTCTGTTCTTCTTATAACAACACCTTCTCTCGCCTTCTTGTAACAACACTGATATACTGAAGCCATGTAAGAAAGATCAGGCTTCAATCGCTTCACATCTTTTGAAACGTTAAGTTACAGTAATTAAATGTTGAATACACAATTCTCTTTGCAATTTTGTTATTAGTTTTCAATAGTTTTAAATTTTTATTTTGATGTTTTTAAATATCATGCTTTGGGTATATTGCCAGTCTAGTAGAAGTTGGGGAGTTTTCTCCCCTTACCTAATATTTGTATTCATACGCACTGGCAATGTTCATCTGGTCAAATTCATCGGTAAATGAAACATATCACATTTAGTAGTTTCATTGAGTCTGATTTAGATAGAAATTGAAATATAAGTAAAACAACGCCATTTATTTAAGATATGAATGACGACATAAATCATCAACATTTATCGTACATACTTTTAGATCTGTTACATAAGATGTCACAAAATAGTTAAAACCCATCTGTACAAAAATGGGGGTCAGATTGCTCCCTCTGAGATTATAATTCAATGGCATAGATACTGTCGGTAAATGTACGAATACGTCATCTTTTAAGAGGGGGAGAGAAGTGGCTTTTAATGTTTTAAATGTAAAATTATACAGAGGTCAATTGAGCTTCTTTCGATTTTATTTCTATAACTGGCTGTGCATGCCTGTGTAATTTTGGTGTACGTCAATAAGAATTACCTCCCTTGCACTAATATCAACGTTGCCTGGCTTTCATCTCGTAATTACTACATGGTAAAATTACGACTTGATTTTCTCGTAATTTTGACTTAACTTGTCGTAATTACCATTAGTTATCTCGTAATTACGACTTAAACATATTAGCGCGAGATATAGGCTGCCCTGATTTTTTCGGAACGGTTTTGTTTAGATGATCGGGTGTGTTGAAGCCGTCATAACTTTCATATATTAAGGTAAGTAAATGCACTTCACGACACATTTATCGATGCGAAAGCCTGTTATTACGGAAGTGTATAGGGGACATAAGTTCCTAACATAAAATGCACTATAGATATTTGTAATATCCTCATTTATGGAGATAATTGTTTTCATCTTGGGATAGATAATTTAACATACCACAGTTTATCTTCATACCTGACATTCAAATAAAACGACTTGGGCACATAAATCTGCTTACCTTAAGAAAATGTCGGAAATGCAAAATGCTATTATTCCATTTTCCGACATAATGGATTATGTATTATTGTAAGTCGTATTTACAGTTTAATCTTCATAACTTAAGACTTCGAGATAGTAACACTTTAACTAAATATACAACAAGTCAGTTTAATAAAGATGTATGTTGAAATACAAGATATAAGTTGATATATTGATATTTGCTCTCTTAAAGTATGTAATAACAGTTACTTTATCGATAAAAACTATTTCGACTTGTCGACTTGTCGACTTATGACATTAATGTCGATTTTCTTGATTTAACACAACTTGGGCGGATTACTGGAAGTATGTTACATATCTCAGTGAATGCTTTATCAAATAAGACATCAAGACTATGTATATTCATGTTACAAATCTTATAAAGTTTTCGTTTATTATAAGTAAAACAAAACTCAGTTAATGTTGACACCAGTTGATTAAATGTATGATATGGCAAATTAAACGTAATGTAACATTACCCTCTGTTTTATAATCTATAAAATGATATTACTTCAAAGTATTCCAAGACTGAAGTGTCTTCATTTGCTCAACCGTGAAGGGAAATGTTACAATTGATTTTTTTCTATAATACACGGGTAGTATACTAAAGTTAATCGCCATCATTTGTCTAACAGGTTGTTCAGATATAGGATATTGGAAAGGAGGATATCACAACTACTGACAATATATACACGATACGGGAAGAATATCACAACTACTATCACTTCACACAAGGTATTATGTATCTAACTCTTGTTGTGGCTATAGTGTATCTAATTCCTGTTTCGGCTGTAGTGTATCTAATTCCTGTTTTGACTGTAATGTATCTAATTCCTATTGTGGCGATAGTGTATCTAATTCCTGTTGTGGTTGTAGTGTTTCTAATTCCTGTTGTGACTGTAGTGTTTCTAATTCCTGTTGTGGCGATATTGTATCTTATTCCTATTGTGGCGATAGTGTATCTAATTCCTGTTGTGGTTGTAGTGTTTCTAATTCCTGTTGTGACTGTAGTGTTTCTAATTCCTGTTGTGGCGATAGTGTATCTTATTCCTATTGTGGCGATAGTTTATCTAATTCCTGTTGTGGCTCTAGTGTTTATAATTCCTGTTGTGGCTGTAATGTATCTAATTCCTATTGTGGCGATAGTGTATCTAATTCCTATTATGGCGATAGTGTATCTAATTCCTATTTTGGCAATAGTGTATCTAATTCCTGTTTTGGCTGTAGTGTATCTTATTCCTATTGTGGCGATAGTGTATCTAATTCCTGTTGTGGCTGTAGTGTTTATAATTCCTGTTGTGGCTGTAATGTATCTAATTCCTATTGTGGCGATAGTGTATCTAATTCCTATTGTGGCGATAGTGTATCTAATTCCTATTTTGGCAATAGTGTATCTAATTCCTGTTTTGGCTGTAGTGTATCTAATTCCTGTTTTGACTGTAGTGTATCTAATTCCTGTTTTGGCTATAGTGTATCTAATTCCTGTTTTGACTGTAGTGTATCTAATTCCTGTTTTGGCTATAGTGTATCTAATTCCTGTTTTGGCTATAGTGTATCTAATTCTTGTTTTGACTGTAATGTATCTAATTCCTATTTTGGTTATAGTGTATCTAATTTCTATTGTGGCGATAGTGTATCTAATTCCTGTTTTGGCTGCTGTGTATCTAATTCCTGTTTTGGCGATAGTGTATCTAATTCCTATTGTGGTATAGTATATCTAATTCCTATTTTGGCTATAGTGTATCTAATTCCTGTTTTGGCTGTAGTGTATCTAGTTCCTGTTTTGACTGTAATGTATCTAACTCCTGTTTTAGCTAGAGTGTATCTAATTCCTGTTTTGGCTGTAGTGTATCTAATTCCTGTTATGGCTGTAGTGTATCTTATTCCTGTTTTGACTGTAATGTATCTTATTCCTGTTTTGGCTATAGTGTATCTAATTCCTGTTATGGCTATAGTGTATCTAATTCCTGTTATGGCTATAGTGTATCTAATTCCTGTTATGGCTGTAGTGTATCTTATTCCTGTTTTGACTGTAATGTATCTAATTCCTGTTTTGGCTAGAGTGTACCTAATTCCTATTGTGGCGATAGTGTATCTAATTCCTATTGTGGCGATAGTTTATCTAATTCCTGTTTTGGCTGTAGTGTATCTTATTCCTGTTTTGACTGCAATTTATCTAATTTCTGTTTTGACTGTAGTGTATCTAATTCCTGTTTTGGCGATAGTGTATCTAATTCCTGTTTTGGCTGTAGTGTATCTAATTCCTGTTTTGACTGTAGTGTATCTAATTCCTGTTTTGGCTATAGTGTATCTAATTCCTGTTTTGGCAATATTGTATCTAATTCCTGTTTTGGCTGTAGTGTATCTAATTCCTGTTTTGACTGTAGTGTATCTAATTCCCTGTTTTGGCAATAGTGTATCTAATTCCTGTTTTGACTGTAATGTATCTAATTCCTGTTTTGGCTATAGTGTATCTAATTTCTATTGTGGCGATAGTGTATCTAATTCCTGTTTTGGCTGCAGTGTATCTAATTCCTATTTTGGCGATAGTGTATCTAATTCCTGTTTTGGCTATAGTTTATCTAATTCCTGTTTTGACTGTAATGTATCTAATTCCTATTGTGGCGATAGTGTATCTAATTCCTATTGTGGTATAGTATATCTAATTCCTGTTTTGGCAATAGTGTATCTAATTCCTGTTTTGGCTGTAGTGTATCTAATTCCTGTTTTGACTGTAGTGTATCTAATTCCTGTTTTGGCGATAGTGTATCTAATTCCTATTGTGGTATAGTATATCTAATTCCTGTTTTGGCTGTAGTGTATCTAATTCCTGTTTTGACTGCAATGTATCTAATTCCTATTTTAGCTATAGTGTATCTAATTCCTGTTTTGGCTGTAGTGTATCTAATTCCTGTTTTGACTGCAATGTATCTAATTCCTGTTTTGGCTATAGTGTATCTAATTCCTGTTTTGGCTGTAGTGTATCTAATTCCTATTGTGGCGATAGTGTATCTAATTCCTGTTGTGGTTGTAGTGTTTCTAATTCCTGTTGTGACTGTAGTGTTTCTAATTCCTGTTGTGGCGATATTGTATCTTATTCCTATTGTGGCGATAGTGTATCTAATTCCTGTTGTGGCTGTAGTGTTTCTAATTCCTGTTGTGACTGTAGTGTTTCTAATTCCTGTTGTGGCGATAGTGTATCTAATTCCTGTTTTGGCGATAGTGTATCTAATTCCTATTGTGGTATAGTATATCTAATTCCTGTTTTGGCTGTAGTGTATCTAATTCCTGTTTTGGCTGCAGTGTATCTAATTCCTGTTTTGGCGATAGTGTATCTAATTCCTATTGTGGTATAGTATATCTAATTCCTATTTTGGCTATAGTGTATCTAATTCCTGTTTTGGCTGTAGTGTATCTAGTTCCTGTTTTGACTGTAATGTATCTAACTCCTGTTTTAGCTAGAGTGTATCTAATTCCTGTTTTGGCTGTAGTGTATCTAATTCCTGTTATGGCTGTAGTGTATCTTATTCCTGTTTTGACTGTAATGTATCTTATTCCTGTTTTGGCTATAGTGTATCTAATTCCTGTTATGGCTATAGTGTATCTAATTCCTGTTATGGCTATAGTGTATCTAATTCCTGTATAGTGTATCTAATTCCTGTTATGGCTGTAGTGTATCTTATTCCTGTTTTGACTGTAATGTATCTAATTCCTGTTTTGGCTAGAGTGTACCTAATTCCTATTGTGGCGATAGTGTATCTAATTCCTATTGTGGCGATAGTTTATCTAATTCCTGTTTTGGCTGTAGTGTATCTTATTCCTGTTTTGACTGCAATTTATCTAATTTCTGTTTTGACTGTAGTGTATCTAATTCCTGTTTTGGCGATAGTGTATCTAATTCCTGTTTTGGCTGTAGTGTATCTAATTCCTGTTTTGACTGTAGTGTATCTAATTCCGGTCTGTTGGCTATAGTGTATCTAATTCCTGTTTTGGCAATATTGTATCTAATTCCTGTTTTGGCTGTAGTGTTTCTAATTCCTGTTTTGACTGTAGTGTATCTAATTCCTGTTTTGGCAATAGTGTATCTAATTCCTGTTTTGACTGTAATGTATCTAATTCCTGTTTTGGCTATAGTGTATCTAATTTCTATTGTGGCGATAGTGTATCTAATTCCTGTTTTGGCTGCAGTGTATCTAATTCCTATTTTGGCGATAGTGTATCTAATTCCTGTTTTGGCTATAGTTTATCTAATTCCTGTTTTGACTGTAATGTATCTAATTCCTATTGTGGCGATAGTGTATCTAATTCCTATTGTGGTATAGTATATCTAATTCCTGTTTTGGCAATAGTGTATCTAATTCCTGTTTTGGCTGTAGTGTATCTAATTCCTGTTTTGACTGTAGTGTATCTAATTCCTGTTTTGGCGATAGTGTATCTAATTCCTATTGTGGTATAGTATATCTAATTCCTGTTTTGGCTGTAGTGTATCTAATTCCTGTTTTGACTGCAATGTATCTAATTCCTATTTTAGCTATAGTGTATCTAATTCCTGTTTTGGCTGTAGTGTATCTAATTCCTGTTTTGACTGCAATGTATCTAATTCCTGTTTTGGCTATAGTGTATCTAATTCCTGTTTTGGCTGTAGTGTATCTAATTCCTATTGTGGCGATAGTGTATCTAATTCCTGTTGTGGTTGTAGTGTTTCTAATTCCTGTTGTGACTGTAGTGTTTCTAATTCCTGTTGTGGCGATATTGTATCTTATTCCTATTGTGGCGATAGTGTATCTAATTCCTGTTGTGGCTGTAGTGTTTCTAATTCCTGTTGTGACTGTAGTGTTTCTAATTCCTGTTGTGGCGATAGTGTATCTAATTCCTGTTTTGGCGATAGTGTATCTAATTCCTATTGTGGTATAGTATATCTAATTCCTGTTTTGGCTGTAGTGTATCTAATTCCTGTTTTGACTGCAATGTATCTAATTCCTATTTTAGCTATAGTGTATCTAATTCCTGTTTTGGCTGTAGTGTATCTAATTCCTGTTTTGACTGCAATGTATCTAATTCCTGTTTTGGCTATAGTGTATCTAATTCCTGTTTTGGCTGTAGTGTATCTAATTTCTGTTTTGACTGTAGTGTATCTAATTCCTGTTTTGGCAATATCGATCTAATTCCTGTTTTGGCTGTAGTGTATCTAATTCCTGTTTTGACTGTAGTGTATCTAATTCCTGTTTTGGCTATAGTGTATCTAATTCCTGTTTTGGCAATATTGTATCTAATTCCTGTTTTGGCTGTAGTGTATCTAATTCCTGTTTTGACTGTAGTGTATCTAATTCCTGTTTTGGCAATAGTGTATCTAATTCCTGTTTTGACTGTAATGTATCTAATTCCTGTTTTGGCTATAGTGTATCTAATTTCTATTGTGGCGATAGTGTATCTAATTCCTGTTTGGCTGCAGTGTATCTAATTCCTATTTTGGCGATAGTGTATCTTATTCCTGTTTTGGCTATAGTTTATCTAATTCCTGTTTTGACTGTAATGTATCTAATTCCTATTGTGGCGATAGTGTATCTAATTCCTATTGTGGTATAGTATATCTAATTCCTGTTTTGGCTGTAGTGTATCTAATTCCTGTTTTGACTGTAATGTATATAATTCCTGTTTTAGCTAGAGTGTATCTAATTCCTGTTTTGGCTGTAGTGTATCTAATTCCTGTTTTGGCAATAGTGTATCTAATTCCTGTTTTGGCTGTAGTGTATCTAATTCCTGTTTTGACTGTAGTGTATCTAATTCCTATTTTGGCGATAGTGTATCTAATTCCTGTTTTGGCTATAGTTTATCTAATTCCTGTTTTGACTGTAATGTATCTAATTCCTATTGTGGCGATAGTGTATCTAATTCCTATTGTGGTATAGTATATCTAATTCCTGTTTTGGCTGTAGTGTATCTAATTCCTATTTTGGCTATAGTGTATCTAATTCCTGTTTGGGCTGTAGTGTATCTAGTTCCTGTTTTGACTGTAATGTATCTAATTCCTGTTTTAGCTAGAGTGTATCTAATTCCTGTTTTGGCTGTAGTGTATCTAATTCCTGTTTTGGCAATAGTGTATCTAATTCCTGTTTTGGCTGTATTGTATCTAGTTCCTGTTTTAGCTAGAGTGTATCTAATTCCTGTTTTGGCTGTAGTGTATCTAATTCCTGTTGTGGCTGTAGTGTATCTTATTCCTGTTTTGACTGTAATGTATCTAATTCCTGTTTTGGCTAGAGTGTATCTAATTCCTGTTATGGCTGTAGTGTATCTTATTCCTGTTTTGACTGTAATGTATCTAATTCCTGTTTTGGCTAGAGTGTATCTAATTCCTGTTTTTGGCTGTAGAGTATCTAATTCTTGTTTTCACTATAGTGTATCTAATTCCTGTTTTGACTGTAATGTATCTAATTCCTGTTTGGACTTTAGTGTATCTAATTCCTGTTTTTGGCTGTAGAGTATCTAATTCTTGTTTTAACTAATTCGCACCTGTGGTTTTTCAGATGTGAATGTAAAACTTCTACACCTTAAATAAATCTATCACCAGAGTTGATATCTGCGTTTGACTGAAACCAAACACTGTTTAACTAATATAGCAAGATGTACAGTACATGACATAAATAAATACGTCTTATATGTCTCCCTATAGTTATATACAGTAAATACTCATTTTCATAATCATAATCAGTCAGACTGTTTTTCTACTACAAACAGTAAAGGTGTAACATGTTATAGCAGACTATTGATGTCTGCATCACTGGTACTCAAAATACATAGGCGTAAACGAGTTAATGGTGTTTTTTTTTATTCAAGATATTCCATATAAACATTTGAATCCCAGTTACTAAGTATACTAAACACTTAATTAATATTATATCAACACAAAGAATTGAAGTACCTCTACCTCTATAATACACTTGTTAACGAAGATACATGGTAGATAGAATTTTGCTCCGTTAGCCTCAGAACATTGTCAAACATGAGAAGGGAAACAAAAATAATATAAATTGCTTATTGCTTGTTTGTCTTTTTTTTTTTTTTTTTTTTTCCTTTCTGTTTTGGTGGGGGGGGGTAATTTTCTTTTGATAATAACGACATTTCTTTCATTTTAAGAAAACAGATGACATATTTGGTTTTATATTTCTACTGCAGATGACATAATGCATTGGGCCAATCTAATATCCACTAGGTGAATAAAACAAGCAAGCATTCCCCTTAATAAGTTTTATCACACATACGAAATATCGGAATCATGTTACACTAGGACAGGACATTTCAAATTGGTTGTTGCTCTTATTTTAATACAATTTTTATTTATTTATCAATATTCATATCTATATCATCTTATTACAGTTATGGGTTTATCACAAACTTTTTGGGATCCATTGTTCCAGTTTGTCACGTTTTCGTACTCCTTACTCGATCCTTGCCGAAAGCACCACTTCGAACTGATTTGTTTCTAACCAACACGTTTCATTTGATTCGAAAAAACGGCACATGTTCCTAGATAGTGGAAGAAGGCATGTAAATTCAATGTATTATCAATAACTTGAAACTCGTTTTGATAAGAAGCGATGAATTTTGTAGGGAAACTCGATTTTGTTACACACAATACATGGTGCTTTGAAGATGTAAAATTACAACAAGTGGTTCTGTGATGCCACTAATCATAGGAACAGGTGGTTGCAGTATCTGTCGATATTTCGCAGATTTTGTGTAACATATGTATATGCCAATAATTCGTTTACCTTTCATGGACTAAATATAGTTCTTGTCGAATTTTAGCGTTCTCAGATTGCTCATATTTGGGAAAAAATTTTGAAAAATTATAAAAATGTCATGATGTTGGCTCATAATAACTGTTCGCCACCCTTTTTGATAAAAAAAGACGAAAATATCAACACGTCAACATAATCATAATCCGAAATCAAATTCAATAAAATTTGGGCAAAAACATTGCTATCTAGGTAATCTAGGTAAGAATGACTAGACTTGTCATCATATTTTCTAAAATGACTACGGATGACAGCCATTTGTATGGCGATCGCGTATTCATATCCAACCTCTTAATTATTTATTTTCATGTCCAAATATAATTGTAATCTGTTGGAATGATGGTCGAGACCACTGTGTTGTTTAAGTTATTCATTAAAGATCAGGAGCAGATATAAGCAGTTTTATTTTAATATCGAATAATCATGTCACAAGTCAGATGGTTGATGACAAATCGGGGAGTTGTCTCCACGTGACAATAGAAAGCCCACTATGTCTCTGTAGACCCTCTGATATTTGTGTTGGTTATGTAGACGTTCACATATCTGACATAAGTTTGATTGTAACGCTGCACTAACTGTTTCAACAGTGTAATATTTCTTCCAGTGAAAATATTTTTTGTACTCTCGGAAATTGCGACTCAACTTTTTAATGTGATTTGCTAGTGATTCGACATTTTTAAAGTCTTTTGTATCCAGATAAGATTTCGGAGGATGAAATAAGCTATGATTGGACGCATCTCTGATGATAGGAACAATGTTATGACGTAACACAAGATGAAGTGACTTTTCAGTGACATAGTCATCACATAAACCATTTTCAAACGATAAATAGAATTTGTATCGACTATCCAACACATCGAAACAGTCCCTTTCCATTTTTAAGTTTGACGTAACATTCCAAATTGCCTTGAACTCGTCTTTGCGATTGAATCCGGATCGACATTGCAGGGTTCCACACTTTCCGTATATGTCGATGTCGATCCCGAGTTGCTGGAGCTTGTGAATATAATGTAACCTGTGCGAATGAGTAGGACAATGACTGATGAAGGCTACGGCAGTTTTTGTCTTGGCTCTAAGTACTGAATTTGTTACACTTTCGTGGTAGTGGAGAGGTACTTTTGAAAATTGTCCGTGCAAAAATGTGAAATCTGAGTCTCGTCTATATGTCATTGTCCAATTGAACAAATGATGATGACAATATCTACCTACATTAATATGTTTTTGAAACTCTGGCGGTGCCTCGTGTTCAAACATTATCCATATCTGGCCAGGTGTTTCCTTCCTCTGACAGACTTTTAAGTCCCTGGCTCTGAATAAAACAACATCCGCTTTATCCCTATGTATTCGGTGTTTAGTTAGGATACAGTTCGAAACTGAACACTGATTGAACACGTGTGATGTGTTCCATTTCTTTCCGACCCAGTCGTCGAACCAGTGTTGTGGTGACCAAAAAAGCAACATTTTATGATGTGTTTTCCATTCCACACTTTTCTCTCTTTGATACAAGGACACATTCCTGAAATCTAACAGGTTTTTGTTTCTATGTGTTGTTAGATTTTGATAAATCGGATATATGTTTACGACAGATTTATGGTAGACCTTCACGTTGAGTTTAAATATCTTGTGTATGATATATGTAAATACCATCAAGTTTAATATCAGTAATAATAACTTCCATCTGCTGAGGGTGGTCATGATATCTGAAATAATATGAAATTGCGTATTTAAGACTGAGGAATAGAGTGACATTCAGGAAAAATAAATGTAGATGTTGGTATATATATATTTTTTTTAAACTACAAGAAGATACCAACATTTTAACATAATCATAAATCATGCTCCACTGATTTCTAAAGTTGTGTCATTGAGGCCTAATACCCCGTGGTATAATGAAGAACTCCGTGGTGATAAACAGAAACGGCGCACAGCTGAGAGGTTATGGAGGAGAACACGACTTGCAATCCACAATCAGTTATACAAAGACCAGTGTCGAAAAGTGAGCAAACTTCTTATTCAAACCAAACGTGAATATTACTCCAGTAAAATTGAACATTGTCGCAATAATCATAAACAACTGCACAAACTTGCCAAAGGCTTAATGGTTTAGAAACATGATACTGTTCTTCCAAGTTGCGGGTCTCAAGAAGACTTATCAGAACAGTTTAGTTCATTCTTCATAAACAAAATTGTCACATTAAGAAATGAACTGGCTTTGATGAATGCTTCGGTGGATGTTAATACTGTTTCTATGTCATCAGACAGTGAATTTCAAGGTGAACATTTGACAAAGTTTGACCCGGTATCTATTGACGATCTTTATTATCAGTGCGCCTTCCAAATCCTGTGAACTTGACCCTATTCCTACATACCTTTTGAAACAGTGTGTGGAACACCTGCTCCCGCTGATTTCTGCTATCATTAACAAGTCTCTGGTTGAGCAAAAGGTATCGATTTGTTTTAAAACAGCCATCATTCGGCCATTGCTTAAAAAAACATGGTTTGGACAAGGAGGTGATGAAAAACTACCGGCCGGTATCAAACCTGCCATTCCTGTCTAAAATTCTGGAGAAGGTAGTGGCAAAGCGTCTAGAAGCACATCTCGATGTAAACCATCTTAACGCCAGCCATCAGTCAGCTTACCGTCCATTCAATTCAACAGAGACTGCTCTTTTGAGGGTACACCATCACATAGCAAATGCGTTGGACTGCAATTGTTCAGCTGTTCTTGTACTGTTGGACCTATCCTCCGCGTTTGATGTTATTGATCACGGTATACTGTTTAAGCGGTTGGAACATACATACGGTGTGTCCAATGATGCACTCTCCTGGATACAGTCTTACTTAACTGACAGGAGGCAAAGTGTGGCTATAGGCAGTACTACTTCCTAGGATAGAACACTGTCTTTTGGTGTACCCCAAGGATCAGTACTTGGGCCAAGAAAGTACTGTCTTTACTCCAAACCGATCGGAGATATTTGTCGCCGTCACAACCTGTCCTATCATTGCTATGCGGACGATACCCAATTGTATATGGTTATAAGACCAACTGACAATTTGGTTGACCTATCTGCACGGATGGAAGCATGTCTATCAGACATTAGTTCATGGACAGTTACGAATATGTTAAAACTGAATCAAGACAAAACGGAGGTCATTGTGTTCACTCCAAAACACAAAATAAAAAAACATTCCAGCATTCCAGGTTCAAGTTGGCAACAACTCTATCAGGGCTGTCCCATTTGTAAAGAACCTTGGAGTTTTCATGGATAGCTCTCTGAGTATGGAAAAACAAGTGACTTCTGTAACAAAGTCATGCCACTTTCAGATAAGCTGCTCATGACTGTGTTTAAGGCTCTCCGTGGGAACTCACAGAGTATCTCAAGGAACTTGTACGTCCCTATGAACCAACTCGGACACTGAGGTCACAGTCTGGTGCATTGCTTATTTCCCCCAAAGCAAGGGCTGCCACATATGCTTTGATACAGCAGCAGCACACTTGTGGAATAATCTTCCATTTTCCATGAGGAACATAGAATCTCTGTCTGCTTTTAAATCCGCACTGAAAACACATCTTTTTCAAACAACCTTTAAATTGTGATAGGATTTCTATTGATAGACAGTGTATGACATAGTTTTAATGTTTTAGGTTTTATTGATGGACATTTTACATTGATGGATAATGAACGATATACTTTTATGCTTAATTTTTTATGTTATTTTATATAAAACGCTTTAGTGTAATCCTAACGAATTAGATATGGCGCTATATCAATTAAGTATATTATTATTATTATTATAATGATTCAATAAAAGTAGAGCAAAACGTAAACCTTGGTCAATCCAAGTAAGTAAGATCACGTTCTCTAATGATGACAAAGTATACATCAACGGAACCAACAGGTAAAATAACCAGCATCAAACACGCCCAGCTTCATATCGCACAAAGCAATAGAATATCTCTCAATAAGATCACTCTGATGACTATAAAATTTCCCCATAATTTTCATCAGCTTGCATCTCTTGAAACCCTTTGTTATGAGTTTTTCCGTCTATTGACGTCTTCTTGCATGAACATCGAGTTAATGGGATCAGGCTATTGAATATAGAATGATCTGTGACATACAGAAAATCCACAATAGGAAAATTAAAATCATTAGGTTTATCATACAGCTTGGTGCAAAGCTGTCCATTTTGGTCTCGTGGTAGGAAAAAAATCGAGATAAGCAGCTGATGTAAAATAATCTGCCATGTCTTTTCCAATACTTGTGGGTATATACGATGGACGTGGTCAATAAATATTTTGTTATTTAGAGACAAGACGTCATCAATATATCTGAAAGCGAAAATAAACGACTTGGCAAGATCTTTGTGACCTGAGAACGTGAGTCCGACTTTCCTCTAGTCCAAACACAAGCCGTTGGGAGCAAACTAAACTTTGCATACAGTGCACATTGTAGTGACAATCTTTCTCTACACTTCATAAATACACGTGAATGGAGTACGTGTTTCACAATGGCTCTCTGGTCACAATGAATAAACCTTACAATTGAAGAGGAAATTAAACATACTTACGTGATTGATTAATAGTTTCCTGTCCTTCGCCTTATAATATACAAAACCAGATAGATCACTTCACGAATACGTCTCTTTATAACTGTCATACCATTGACTACGTGGCGAGTTAAAATCCATGTACTCATTACACGAGACTTCTGACAATAAGGGACTGCTGTAAAGGACAAAAGTAAGGCTTGTCAGCAAAACAATTTAAGGTGGATATGTTGGTATTGAAATGTGGAAATTGAACGTGTGACATTGAAAATTAGATAAGAATGGGAGTATAAGGCCTTAGATTGTATAATAGATCGACAGGTAAATAACGAAAAACAAATTTAGAGTTAGATATTAACCAGGATATAATTAACAAAACCTTAATTATATGAAGGGTGTAACAAAGAAGTACACTCGATCTGTAGATAAAGCCGTGGTTGTAAACAAATCTATGTCCCTTATTATCTTATCAAGTATTTCACAAACGTTTTCTAATTCTCATCAATAAATATTACTGTAAAGCGTGTTTGACAATCGTTCTTAACTTTTCATAAATATATGTAACTATAAAACGTGTTTGACAATCGTTCTACCTATTTTGGCTTTAGTGTATATAATTCCTATTGTGATGATAGTGTATCTTATTTCTGTTGTGACTGTAGTGTATCTAATTGTTGTCTTGGCTTTAGTGTATCTAATTCCTGTATTGGCTGTGGTATATCTAATTCCTGTATTGGCTGTAGTGTATCTAATTCCTGTTTTGACTGTAGTGTATCTAGTTCCTGTTTTGGCTATAGTGTATCTAATTCCTGTATTGGCTGTGGTATATCTAATTCCTGTATTGGCTGTAGTGTATCTAATTCCTGTTGTGGCTATAATATATCTAATTCCTGTTGTGGCTATAGTGTATTTAATTCCTGTTATGGCTATAGTGTATCTAGTTCCTGTTGTGGCTATAGTGTATCTAATTCCTGTTGTGGCTATAATGTATCTAATTCGTGTTGTGGCTATAGTGTATCTTATTCCTGTTGTGGCTGTAATGTATTTGATTCCCATTGTAGCTATAGTGTATCTAATTCCCATTGTAGCTATAGTGTATCTAATTCCTGTTTTAGCTATAGTGTATCTAATTCCTGTTTTAGCTATAGTGTATTTTATTCCTGTTTTTCGCTGTAGTGTTTCTAATTCCTGTTTTTGCTATAGTGTATCTTATTCCTGTTGTGGTTGTAGTGTATCTAATTCCTGTTTGTCTGTAGTGTATTTAATTCCTGTTTTGGCTGTAGAGTATCTAATTCTTGTTTTCACTATAGAGTATCTAATTTCTGTTTTCACTATAGTGTATCTAATTCCTGTTTTGACTGTAATGTATCTAATTCCTGTTTGGACTTTAGTGTATCTAATTCCTGTTTTTGGCTGTAGAGTATCTAATTCTTGTTTTAACTAATTCGCACCTGTGGTTTTTCAGATGTGAATGTAAAACTTCTACACCCCTAAATAAATCTATCACCAGAGTTGATATCTGCGTTTGACTGAAACCAAACACTGTTTAACTAATATAGCAAGATGTACAGTACATGACATAAATAAATACGTCTTATATGTCTCCCTATAGTTATATACAGTAAATACTCATTTTCATAATCATAATCAGTCAAGACTGTTTTTCTACTACAAACAGTAAAGGTGTAACATGTTCTAGCAGACTATTGATGTCTGCATCACTGGTACTCAAAATACATAGGCGTAAACGAGTTAATGGTGTTTTTTTTTTTCATTCAAGATATTCCATATAAACATTTAAATCCCTGTTTCGAAGTATACTAAACACTTGAGTAATAGTACATAAACACAAAGAATTGAAGTACCTCTACCTCTACAATACACTTGTTAACGAAGATACATGGTAGATAGAATTTTGCTCCGTTAGCCTCAGAACATTAGCTAATATAAGCTATCATTTTGACAAACATAAGAAGGGAAACAAAAACAATATAAATTGCTGATTGTTTGTTTCTGTCTTTGGTTTTTTTTTTTTTTTTTTTTTTTTTTTTTTAGGTGGGGGGTTGGGGGGTGGCGGGGGTTATTTTTTCTTTTGATAATAACGGCATTTCTTTCACTTTAAGAAAACAGATGACATATTTGGTTTTATATTTCTACTGCAGATGACATAATGCATTGGGCCAATCTAATATCCACTAGGTGAATAAAACAAGCAAGCATTCCCCTTAATAAGTGTCACCACACATACGAAATATCGGAATCATGTTACACTAAAACAGGACATTTCAAATTCTATTATTAGATAGATCTGATTTGAAAGGACTGCGTAGCCGGCTAGGCCGATTCCAGTTTTCTTAGCAACTCAAACCAAAACCCAATCCACCTAAAGTACGGCGATATAAACCACAGAAAAGTGATTGATGTGAATGCTGGATATACTGTACACATGTTATATGAAATAAAGAGTTTAAACATCAATTAAACAGAATAAAATGTAGAGTTATCTGGAGCACAATAGGGAAATTAAAATCTTTAGGTTTATCATACAGCTTGGTGCAAAGCTGTCCATTTTGGTCTCGTGGTAGGAAAAAAATCGAGATAAGCAGCTGATGTAAAATAATCTGCCATGTCTTTTCCAATACTTGTGGGTATATACGATGGACGTGGTCAATAAATATTTTGTTATTTAGAGACAAGACGTCATCAATATATCTGAAAGCGAAAATAAACGACTTGGCAAGATCTTTGTGACCTGAGAACGTGAGTCCGACTTTCCTCTAGTCCAAACACAAGCCGTTGGGAGCAAACTAAACTTTGCATACAGTGCTCATTGTAGTGACAATCTTTCTCTACACTTCATAAATACAAGTGAATGGAGTACGTGTGTCACAATGGCTCTCTGGTCACAATGAATAAACCTTACAATTGCGTACTGTTGTGGAAATTAACTAAATTTTGGTACATAATCTAATAAAACCTTCAATATTTTAATCCACCAGAAAGAAGAGGAAAATAAACATACTTACGTGATTGATTAATAGTTTCCTGTCCTTCGCCTTATAATATACAAAACCAGATAGATCACTTCACGAATACGTCTACCTTATAACTGACATACCAATGACTACGTGGCGGGTCAGAACCAATCTATTCATTACACGAGACTTCTGACAATAAGGGACTGCTGTAAAGGACAAAAGTATGGCTTGTCAGCAAAACAATTTAAGGTGGATATGTTGGTATTGAAATGTGGAAATTGAACGTGTGACATTGAAAATTAGATAAGAATGGAAGTATAAGGCCTTAGATTGTATAAAAGATCGACAGGTAAATAACGAAAAAACAAATTTAGAGTTAGATATTAACTAGGATATAATTAACAAAACCTTAATTATATGAAGGGTGTAACAAAGAAGTACACTCGATCTGTAGATAAAGCCGTGGTTGTAAACAAATCTATGTCCCTTATTATCTTATCAAGTATTTCACAAACGTTTTCTAATTCTCATCAATAAATATTACTGTAAAGCGTGTTTGACAATCGTTCTTAACTTTTCATAAATATATGTAACTATAAAACGTGTTTGACAATCGTTCTACCTATTTTGGCTTTAGTGTATATAATTCCTATTGTGATGATAGTGTATCTTATTTCTGTTGTGACTGTAGTGTATCTAATTGTTGTCTTGGCTTTAGTGTATCTAATTCTTGTCTTGACTGTGGTATATCTAATTCCTGTATTGGCTGTGGTATATCTAATTCCTGAGTGTATCTAATTCCTGTTTTGACTGTAGTGTATCTAGTTCCTGTTTCGGCTGTAGTGTATCTAATTCTTGTTGTGTCAATAGTATATCTAATTCCTGTTTTGGCTGTAGCGTATCTAATTCCTGTTGTGGCTGTACTGTATCTAATTCCTGTTTGTCTGTAGTGTTTCTAATTCCTGTTTTGACTGTAATGTATCTAATTCCTGTTGTGGCTATAGTGTATCTAATTCCTGTTGTGGCTATAGTGTATTTAATTCCTCTTGTGGCTAAAGTATATCTAATTCCTCTTGTAGCTGTAATGTATCTAATTCCTGTTGTGGCTATAATGTATCTAATTCCTGTTGTTGCTATAGTGTTTTTAATTCCTGTTGTGGCTATAGTGTATCTAATTCCACTTGTGGCTAAAGTATATCTAATTCCTCTTGTAGCTGTAAGGTATCTAATTCCTAATGTGGCTATAGTGTTTCTAATTCTTGTTTTGACTGTAATGTATCGAATTTCTATTGTGGCTGTAGTGTATCTAATTCCTGTTTGTCTGTAGTGTTTCTAATTCCTGTTTTGACTGTAATGTATCTAATTCCTGTTGTGGCTATAGTGTATCTAATTCCTGTTGTGGCTATAATATATCTAATTCCTGTTGTGGCTATAGTGTATCTAATTCCTCTTGTGGCTAAAGTATATCTAATTCCTCTTGTAGCTGTAAGGTATCTAATTCCTGTTGTGGCTATAATGTATCTAATTCCTGTTGTGGCAATAGTGTATCTAATTCCTCTTGTAGCTGTAAGGTATCTAATTCCTGTTGTGGCTATAATGTATCTAATTCCTGTTGTGGCAATAGTGTATCTAATTCCTCTTGTAGCTGTAAGGTATGTAATTCCTGTTGTGGCTGTAATGTATCTAATTCCTGTTTTAGCTATAGTGTATTTTATTCCTGTTTTTCGCTGTAGTGTTTCTAATTCCCGTTTTGGCTGTAGTGTATCTAATTCCTGTTTTGACTGTAATATATCTAATTCCTATTGTGGCTATAGTGTGTCTAATTCTTGTTTTTGCTATAGTGTATCTTATTCCTGTTGTGGCTGTAGTGTTTCTAATTCCTGTTTTGACTGCAATGTATCTAATTCCTGTTGTGGCTATAGTGTATTTAATTCCTGTTTTGACTGTAATGTATCTAATTCCTATTGTGGCTATAGTGTGTCTAATTCTTGTTTTCACTATAGAGTATCTAATTTCTGTTTTCACTATAGTGTATCTAATTCCTGTTTTGACTGTAATGTATCTAATTCCTGTTTGGACTTTAGTGTATCTAATTCCTGTTTTTGGCTGTAGAGTATCTAATTCTTGTTTTAACTAATTCGCACCTGTGGTTTTTCAGATGTGAATGTAAAACTTCTACACCCCTAAATAAATCTATCACCAGAGTTGATATCTGCGTTTGACTGAAACCAAACACTGTTTAACTAATATAGCAAGATGTACAGTACATGACATAAATAAATACGTCTTATTTGTCTCCCTATAGTTATATACAGTAAATACTCATTTTCATAATCATAATCAGACTGTTTTTCTACTACAAACAGTAAAGGTGTAACATGTTATAGCAGACTATTGATGTCTGCATCACTGGTACTCAAAATGCATAGGCGTAAACGAGTTAATGGTGTTTTTTTTTTTTCATTCAAGATATTCCATATAAACATTTAAATCCTTGTTTCGAAGTATACTAAACACTTGAATAATAGTACATAAACACAAAGAATTGAAGTACCTCTACCTCTACAATACACTTGTTAACGAAGATACATGGTAGATAGTATTTTGCACCGTTAGCCTCAGAACATTAGCTAATATAAGCTATCATTTTGACAAACATAAGAAGGGAAACAAAAACAATATAAATTGCTGATTGTTTCTGTCTTTGGTTTTTTGTTTTTTTGTTTTTTTTTTAATTTTTTTTTTAGGTGGGGGGTTGGGGAGTTGCGGGGGTTACTTTTTCTTTTGATAATAACGACATTTCTTTCACTTTAAGAAAACAGATGACATATTTGGTTTTATATTTCTACTGCAGATGACATAATGCATTGGGCCAATCTAATATCCACTAGGTGAATAAAACAAGCAAGCATTCCCCTTAATAAGTGTCACCACACATACGAAATATCGGAATCATGTTACACTAAAACAGGACATTTCAAATTCTATTATTAGATAGATCTGATTTGAAAGGACTGCGTAGCCGGCTAGGCCGATTCCAGTTTTCTAAGCAACTCAAACCAAAACCCAATCCACCTAAAGTACTGCGATATAAACCACAGAAAAGTGATTGATGTGAATGCTAGATATACTGTAAACATGATATTCAAAATAAAGAGTTTAAACATCAATTAAACAGAATAAAATGTAGGGATAAAATATATTACTTTAAATTATATACCTGAATATTTGGAATAGCCATTAAATATTCATGATATTACAAAGATTAAATTCTATTGATCCATTGAAACTTGTTTAGACTATTGTAATGTCGTAATTTTGGCGATATAAGTATGAACCATTTGTTTTGATCCCAATTAATTGAGTGGGACTTTTGTCACATGTGTTGTCCACAATCTATGAATGACAATTTGGAGAACGTGTTCATGACGTTTTCTTGCAGATAATGCAGTCTATTTCCCAAATCAAGTCATTAGTGATAATGTTATATTCAATTGACTGTTTCTTTTAATATTTGACTGTACAGGAATACCTGTTAAAACACACCAATTATTTTAATTAGCTACCAGCTGAATTATGTGTTTACGAAATGGATAATATGATATGTCCAGTAGATTTTACTTACATGGAATGTAAATGAATGATGTTGGTATACTGGTATATGGACACAAACCTCCAATATTAAAGATCGTATGTATTTGTTGTTGCTCTTTTATTTCAATTCAATTTTTATTTATTTATCAATATTCATATCTATATCACTTCAATACATTTATGGGTTTACCACAAACTTTTTGGGATCCATTTTGTCACGTTTTCGAACTCCCTACTCGATCCTCGCCGAAAGCACCACTTCGAACTAATGTGTTTCTAACCAACACGTTTCATTTGATTCGAAAAAAACGGCACATGTTCCTAGATAGTAGAAGAAGGTATGTAAATTCAATGTATTATCAATAACTTGAAACTCGTTTTGATAAGAAGCGATGAATTTTGTAGGGAAATTCGATTTTGTTACACACAATACATGGTGCTTTGAAGATGTAAAATTACAACAAGTGGTTCTTTGATGCCAATAATCATAGGGACAGGTGGTGGCAAATTTCTGTTGATATTTCGCAGATTTGTGTAACATATGTATATGCAAATAATTCGTTTACCTTTCATGGACTAAACATAGTTCTTGTCGAATTTTAGCGTTCTCAGATTGCTCATATTTGGGAAAAAATTTCCTGATGTTGGCTCATAATAACTGTTCGCCACCCTTTTTGATAAAAAGGAGACGAAAATATCAACATAATCATAATCCGAAATCAAATTCAATAAAACTAGGGCAAAAGTATTGCTATCTATGTAATCTAGGTAAGAATGACTAGACTTGTCATCATATTTTCTAGAATGACTACGGATGACAGCCATTTGTATGGCGATCGCGTATTCATATCCAACCTCTTAATTAGGGCTTTTCACCATTTGGTGAAAAGACCTATTGTTTTTGTTATGTTTCTTATTATTATTAGGGCTTTTCACTAACTGGTGAAAAGACCTATTGTTTTTGTTCGGTTTCTTCTTCTTCTTCTTCTTCTTCTTCTTCTTCTTCTTCTTCTTCTTCTTCTTCTTCTTCTTCTTCTTCTTCTTATTATTATTCCAATATTGTGGGTTCGTAATCTTTTAAATTGAAATATATAGATATACAGTCTATTCACCTATATGTAGATACGTATATGAACTTGTCGATGCCGTTTTTTTAAGTAGGTCAAAAATCCAATATGGCCGCCATGACGTCATAAGTTAAAAACTTAAAAACGACAATATCTCGAAAACCGTTGATAATACAGAGTTTATGCAGTTATATTATTTGTAGAGGATTTCCTTATCCAAATTTTTGTCATGATATGTTATCAGAGAATATGTCGAACAAAAAAGCTCGCTGTTGGGTAAAGTTTTCAAAATTTAACAAATTTTTTAATTTTTTTTCAATTTTGAATTTTCTTGAAATTTTCTTCTTCAGATCGATGTAGAACATCCTTCCGATGAATTTAATGTTTTGTTTTTCGGTAGATTGTCGCCAAAGAAGTGAAAAGCCCGCAAAATTGTTAGCAACAATTTCTAGTTATTATTATTATTATTATTTTTCTTCCGAAATTTGTGGGTTCGTAATTTTTTAAACGGTAAAGACCACACCTAATATGTATTGACTATGTTATAGGTACATACTGGAAGGTGACGATGCAGATTTTTTAAGTAGGTCAAAAATCCAATATGGCCGCTATGACGTCATAAGTAAAAAAATTAAAACGGCCGTAACTCGAAAACCGTTGAGTGTACAGAGTTTGTCTTGTTATGTCATTTGTAGACAATTTCTTTATCTAACTTTTCCCCATGCCATTATAATACAAAATATGTCTAATAAAAAAGCTCGCTGTGGGGTAAATATTTGAAAATTTGAAAACAAAATGTTTTTTTTTAATTTTGATTTTTCTTGAAAATTTCTTTAACACATCGATGCAGAATGTCCTTCCGATGAATTTAGTGATTTTAGTTTTTCTGTAACGTTTACCACTTCCGTTGTATGCAATTTTGAAAATTTCCTTTGATCTTTTAAAAATGCCGACAATTTGGAAAAACTCGATCTAGATCTTTACCAACGGGCTTTTTTTGGAATAATTTATATCAGAAAGGTTTCCCCAGATGTCCTCTACCATCTAGTGTCATTTACAAAATCATCAAAAAGACAAAATGGCCGCCATGACGTCATATCCGATTTTACCTAAATGGCTGTAACTCAATAACGGCTCAAGCTATTGACTTAAGCTTAAAGCAGTTTATAAACATAACCCTGCAAACATATTTCGTCAGAAAAAAATGTAGATAAATGGTGAACTTCCGGTTTCTGTTAGGGGTCAAAGTTGAAAACTGCAATTTCGGGTTACTAACTTTGACGAACTTCTCCTCAAATTCTGCAAAGCCTTGAGTCTTGATATTTCATGTGTAAGATGTCTGATCAATTATCTATCAAGTTTGTTAATATAAATGACCTTGACCCACTTTCAAGGTCACAGGAGTCAATTATGTAAAAATCGTTAAATGGTAATTTCTTCTTTGTTAAGCTGCCCAAAGTCTTCAACTTTGGACATATATATTCTGTGGACATTTCCTGTCGACTGATGTAAGAGAAACGTACCTCAAATTCAACTTCCGGTTTGCGGTAGGAGGTCAAATTTGAAAAGTGCTATTAAGGGTACCAATCTTTGAAAAACTTCTTATCTAGTTCTGAAAGGACTAGAGGCTTTATATTTCACGTATATGAAGCATATGTAACTGGCAACAAAGTTTGATAATATAAATGACCTTGACCCACTTTCAAGGTCACAGATGTCAATTAACTAAAAATCGTTAAATGAAAGTTTCTCAATTTCTAGAAGGCATACAATGATGAAAATTAATTATAAACCTTCTGTGGAGACTTCCTAGTGATTGTCATAAGGAAAACTTCCCTTAAAATGTCAACTTCCGGTTTCTGAAATGGGTCAAAGTTCAAATATACAAAATAGGGTACCAGTGTTCAACAATCTCCTTGTCAAGTTTCACAAGGGCTAGATAACTAATATTGAGGATATATTGATCATCAGATGTTACATAATAAGGCTTGCAAATATGAATAACCTTGACCGACATTCAAGGTCACAGGGGTCAAATATGTTTGAACCTTTAAAAAGTGTATTTCTTCGTTATTATGTAGTTATATCTCCTTAACGTTTCAAGATTCAAAGTTCATCTTTGGATATGTTGTAGAGACTAACAAACAAGGAATCTTTCTCATATATCGTTATCAGGATAAATGTCATCTTCCGGTCAACTTGTCGCCAAAGAAGTGAAAAGCCCGCCAAATTGTTAACAACAATTTCTAGTTATTTATTTTCATGTCCAAATATAATTGTAATCTGTTGGAATGATGGTCGAGACCACTGTGTTGTTTAAGTTATTCATTAAAGATCAGGAGCAGATATAAGCAGTTTTATTTTAATATCGAATAATCATGTCACAAGTCAGAGGGTTGATGACAAATCGGGGAGTTGTCTCCACGTGACAATAGAAAGCCCACTATGTCTCTGTAGACCCTCTGATATTTGTGTTGGTTATGTAGACGTTCACATATCTGACATAAGTTTGATTGTAACACTGCACTAACTGTTTCAACAGTGTAATATTTCTTCCAGTGAAAATATTTTTTGTACTCTCGGAAATTGCGACTCAACTTTTTAATGTGATTTGCTAGTGATTCGACATTTTTAAAGTCTTTTGTATCCAGATAAGATTTCGGAGGATGAAATAAGCTATGATTGGACGCATCTCTGATGATAGGAACAATGTTATGACGTAACACAAGATGAAGTGACTTTTCAGAGACATAGTCATCACATAAACTATTCTCAAAAGATAAATAGAATTTGTATCGACTATCCAACACATTGAAGCAGTCCTTTGTCATTTTTAAGTTTGGTGAGACGTTCCATGCTGCCTTTAGTTCTTCTGAGCGGTTTAATCCTGAGTTACATTTAAGTGTTCCACATTTTCCGTATATGTCTACATCGACACCGTATTTGCGGAGTTTTCGTATGTATTCCAACCTACGGGACTGGATGGTACAATGGCTGATGAACGCTACGGCAGTTTTCGTCTTGGCCATAAGCATCCTATCCAATTCTCTCTCCTTATAGGGCGATGAGACTTTTGAGAACTGTCCGTGCACAAAATGGAAATCAGAGTCTCGGCGATACGTCATTGTCCAGTTAAACATATTTTGATGAAAGTATTTAATCTTCTTCAATCTAGTAGGAGGCTCGTGTTCGAATATTATCCATATCTGCCCTTGTTTTCTCTTTTTGTGACCATCTTGTAAAGCCCAAGATCTAAACAAGACAGTATCTGCCGTATTCATATATTCTTTTTCCTTTGTTATTACACAATTCGACACATGACATTTACTAAAGACGTGCGAAGTGTCCCATCTGTTCCCGACCCAATCTACAAACCAGTGTTGTGGCGTCCAAAACAGCATTATCTTAGTGTCATTTCTCCGTTTCTCACTTCTTTTGCCCGTAAATGAACCATTACCTTTCGGACCGTACTTGTAGCTCGCTGTTTGCTGGACGTGACTCGGGTATATACTCCATCTAATGAATAACTGTTTGTGGAAATGAACCTCTGTTACGTAGAAAATTAGCGTGAGGCCGCCAACCAACAGCAAAAACTTGTTTATGGTTATGATGCTCATATCTCCTGAAACAATATAAAAGTATATGTGTTATGGTTAGCTCATCATGGACGAAATATGAAAAAGATTTCAAATAACAGGTGTGGTTTTGTAGTGAAGTTTTTTGTACCGAGAGCTCATTTCTCCGTCGTCTATTGAAGCTTTCTCAAAGCATTAAATTGCAGTATTCAGAGGGATGTACTGAAGACTACATATTTTTTAAATTATACATCACCATATAAGTTTTAAAACACATCAAATATTTCGAATTCGGTTTCGATCATTACCTTTAACTATCAATTCAGTTATGTGGTTAAACTGTTGACAGACAGACAAAAATTTGCAGCAATATATTGCGATCATGTACATGTATTTCCTATTAACGTTGTTGAATTTGTAGCAATATTGAACAATTCATCAACTTTAACATTATATTTTTTTTCTTTTTTATTGTAGATGTGACATTTTTTAAGTTCCCAAACGACATGAAAGGATCATTTTGTGGAGTGAAAATATAAGGGTCATATAATGGAACAGTTATCGACCTATCTTAAGGTGAATACGATGATTTATCAACCCTCGAAAGGGATATTTTCTGATGCCGAAGACACAATTCAAAGCATTTCATTCCATAACAAAATATCCACAGGTTAATATGGCAATATCTATGTTATAATTTGTCCTCTCACATAAGGCTCCTGGTCTGACAAACGAATGTATGTGTGATTTACACGTGTTTCTAGTTTTTTGGGTTTTTTTTTTCAAACGGGTCAAATCGATACGATATCGATACTTGAATTTTGAAAACTACAGTGGTTCCCTGCTCAAATCGTATGTTCAACACGGTTTTATTAAATTATGCCTTAAATTTCCCAAGTTTAATATATCAAAGTGCTTAACTCCTTTTCAAACAAAACGTTTCTGAGACCAACGTTATGGTGAGCATTCTTAAAACATGTTTCTGCCTATCAATTAAGTAAACCCTTCTTTGACTGTCCATATAACTTCAGTCGCGATTGTTTGGTCTCATCGCCATAACTATTAATATCAAATTACGACAATTTTACTTAACTTTAGGTTCACAATTATACCGAAAGTCTTTCCAAATTATCAAACAACAATTTATACTAAAATATCAATTACACACACACAGACAACTATAGTTCATGTTACATAAATCAATTACACAGACAACTACAGTAAACTTCGAATAAGTCAAAGTCGATGGGACCAAGTAAAATATTCGACTTATCCGATGGTTCGACTCAACCGTGTTTTTGTCTATCGCCTGTAATCGAGACATCGTATATTTAAACTGACTCTACTTTCGCCAATCGTGTTTGATAGCAAGGTATTTATGAAAAGAACAAGACATCTCTTTTTTTATAATAACAATCATTTTTTTTATCAAAATACAAATAAATCGTAGGTTAGTGACAGTTACTGTAATCATCATTGTCACAAACACGTGGATAATGCATACAAGATTGAACAAAAGACGCACGTTACACTGGGTACTTCGTGAAAACAATACTTAAAAATACACATTTACACATATTGTACTCACATTTATAGTATTTGGAAATAAAACAACTCACGGGCAAAAAATAAACGTGAGATGTTTTATTTCAATGGCTGTTTGATCGCATAGTTCTTGGTTAAATGAGATAATTACCTGTGCACCTGTATAAACAAAAGGATTAGGTGGATTGATACCCTGAAATTACATTGTGCATGTAGACCTGTCGACACCGTTACGGCTGACCGATCACACTCGTTACCGACCAGGAAAATTTACCCGAGACAACGTGGCATCTGAATGTTCGACACAAACATGGAATTTTTTGTACGATTTAAAAGGGACTGACCACAAAATATATTCGACACAACCACAGTATTCGATACAACAGTGTTCGATTCATCCGTGTTTAATTTACTAAGATGAAGAGGAGAACAAATCGGGACCGAACGAAACGTTCGACTCATCCGATGTATTTGACTCATGCTTGTTCGACACAAGTGAGTTTTACTGTGTTACATAAATCAATTACACACAGACATCTATAGTTAATGTTACATAAATCAATTACGCACAGACAACTATTGCTAATGTAACATAAATAAATTACACACACAGACAACTATAGTTAATGTTACATAAATCAATTACACACAGACAACTATTGCTAATGTTACATAAATCACTTACACAGACAACTATTGCTAATGTAACATAAATAAATTACACACACAGACAACTATAGTTAATGTTACATAAATCAATTACAAACGCACAGACAACTATTGCTAATGTAACATAAATAAATTACACACACAGACAACTATTGCTAATGTTACATAAATCACTTACACAGACAACTATTGCTAACGTTACATAAATAAATTACACACACAGACAACTATTGTTAATGTTACATAAATCAATTACACACGCACAGACAACTATATCAATTACACACAGACAACTATATCAATTACACACAGACAACTATAGTTCATGTTATATAAATAAATTACACACACAGACAACTATATCAATTACACACACAGACAACTATAGTTAATGTTACATTAATAAATTACACACACTACATAACATAGCAAACATAAAACAAGTAGAATGTTTCAAAACAGCAGGTTTATCATTGATAAATATAAAAAGTAATTTGGGCCCTAAAATAGAACCTTGGGGAAACCGGGAAAATGCATTACACCACCCCGATGTCGCTCCATTTACTGTTACTCTCTGCCGTCTGTCGTTAAGAAAACTGATGAACCAGTTAAGAATGCTACTTCTAACACCGTTAGCGTGTAGTTTGTACAATAACAATGCCTGACTGACTTTGTCGAAAGCTTTAGATAAATCAGTATACACAGCATGAACATCCATCTTTTTGTCAAGTGCATCAGACACAAAATCAGAAAAACATGTAATATTTGTAACTGTGGATCTATTAGGCATTAAATCATGTTGTTCATTGCAAATCAGAGGATTAATGAAGGATGAAAAATGATCATTAACAACTTTATCAAAAAGTTTGAACAATAATGGCAATAATGACACTGGTTAATAGTTTTCATCGCATTTTTAAGAGTAGAATTAAGTTTAACGACATGTCTAAATCAGTGACGTCACGGTTGTCATGGTTGCATGAACATCTTTTTTTTTCAAGTTTTTATTCTGAGTTGTGAACACCTTTCCCTAATATGTAATTTTACAGACATATTGAATTTAAAAATCTGACAAATATTTGGTTTTGAGTAATATCTGAGATCGATGAGTTCATCCAAAGGAGTAGCCCATCTTTATACTTACATGAACCGTATTTGACCACAGACAATTTGTCAAATTTCACTCAGAATATATATATATATATACCGAATTATGATGTTGATGGTATGGTCTATTTTTGTGAGACACGTAGTAACCCAAGTTCGTTATCACTTTGTCTGCGTCTGAATATTACCTAGTATCACCAAAACCCCCTTTCTCGTGAATTCAATGGCAACTACTTTCGAGACCTGTTGAGTATCATATGAAATCATTGTGTGCATAGACAGTACAGTGCAGTATAAACAATACTTTATTTATTATAAACACCATCAAATTATTGTATGTGATCAACAGATACAATGTTTATATGTAAAACTAACTTTAATGGTCAGTATACGTTTTCTTTTAAAACCCTATTGAGGGTATTACTTCAATATCACTCAATCATACTTTGCATTTTTTGCATAATGTCATAAACTGACGCTCACGAACATGGTATGAATTTCTTTGAAACTGACCCTCAAGGACATGGTATTATTACGATCTTTGTATTGGTGATAAAATAAAGTTAAATAAATCTAACTTTAGATTTGGTTAAAACTATCACCTATATTAGTTACATTTAATACAAGAATATGTTATAATTTGAACTCATTATATAAAAAAGGTATTTACGTATTGTATAACTTAAAAATGTAAAAATATAGTATTCATTGCAAGCCAAGTTTTTCTTAATTGGACTATAGCTTTCCTATATAGTTACGACCTATTATTTAACTCCAACACAAAGTCTAACCAAGCATGAACAGTAAAACCTAGTTTTTCGTAGGCAAGTACCAAATATCATTGCTATTATTTGTCCATACAGGTTGAGGCTTCCTTCAGCCATTTACATTCTATTAATCAGTATATTTATTTCAATTGGGTATTTTTCACTCAGAAAAGAGATGGGGATAGACTTTTTAATGTGAATACTGAAACCGCTTAATTTCTACCTCTTTTCGCATTTAATATACTTTACATCGTTTCGTTGTTATCTATCACTATTTAAACATAAACTCGAAAAGTGTCGGAAATTACTTTGAATTTCAGAGACCAGTGAAAATGCCTGATACACGAAAGTAGTATGATAATCTTATTACTTACAAACGACGGATGAACTACCAGAATACCGCCCAAGTTGGATAGGGATCTTACCAGATTATTTCATTTTTCCTATCCTGATCACGTATAATTATATAGGCGCCATAATTACCTGTCTCCTGCCTGACTATCAACCAATTGATGTATTTTACATCAGCCAATGTTGTATTATTACATTTGTAATGTGTATCAACAAAATAGTGTAAAATTATGTATATCATAAAATGTAATATTATTGGATGCATTTCATATAAAACAATTTGACTCTGTATTGTGTTATTTTATTTACTTTTATGAAATAGTAATAAAACTTCATCTGTTGTATCTAGCATAATATCCCTTAACAGTTAACAGAAAGTAAAGCACGGGTAAATTAACTCAGATGAAATATATGGCTCTTATGGAAATTATTATATTTGGTTTGTTATTGCCTTCGTAAAACATCTCTTTTTGTTTTATAAAATGTGGGCGAATCAGGAAACTTCCATCATTTCGTGGTTCTCTGTCCTTTCCTTGTGACTGAATGCTTCATTTGACAGATTCAGTGTGTAAGAGTCTACAAAGTTCACATCTTCACGGTCCAAGCCGGGATGGAGGCACTCATCTGCTTTGTTTTACCTGTCCGTTCCTACATCATACTGTTGTGACGTGTTCCCTATCGTTCGAACCAGTCGTCACTGCAGCTTCCATATCGTTATACCCACCACAAACGGGATGTTACAATATTCTAGTAGACTGTCAACATATACACACTTGTGCTTCTAGCTCAGGGACATTTCCTATGTTTGCGCAATTACCTGTAATTAACGAACTACCGTAACAACTAATACCTAGCACCGCTGACTGCTCAGTAATACAGCTACGGGCGAGCGCTAACTCTCTATCTAAGTGTTGGCGCTCGAGCCCTCAATTCCGAACTCACGGATCACTGCATTAGCAACAATACACATGAACCGTTCATAGCCTGATAATGGTGGTTTATCAACTATGTGACGCCGGGCATTGTCCAATCAACGTGAGTCGATTCTCCTTTACATATATACACGCTATTACATATTTAGATTTTCGTCTAGTTTACAATATGGCCCCGTTAAAGACTCACACAAGTAAATACAAGGTACAACAACACATTTTAAGAATTTACATGACAACACATACATAGAAATAGGATAGATAAATAACCTATATATATATAAGTAAGATAATCAGTAAATTGTAATATACCTTCATATAAGAAATTAAGAGGGAAAATTTCAATTACAGTTATACAATATAAAAAAGTAATATCACAGTTAGAATGCAGACAAGAAAACAGGTAATTGGGTAGCCCTTACATCACGAACTTTCTACTTGCGATTTATAAATAAATTTATGTTTTTAAAATATAATGATAATGATTTATAATAATAATCAAAAACGATAATGTGCATAACATAAATATAATTCAATGAAAGCAATATCACAGGACACAGACCAGAGAGCAGGTGCTTGGGAAGACCTACCTAACAAGCTCCTGGCTGTAGTAAATGATTTAGGCAAAAAGTTCATTGTAGTAATTAAGGCAAAAAAGTACAAGTATGAAATATACATTTTAATGATTTTGGTCAATATATAATTGTTGCTTAGATACAGCTTTTTAAAAGAATAAAAGCTAGTATCATTTCGTGTCTCATCAGCCAGATTGTTTCATAATGCAGTACAAGTATATCTAAACGAACGTTTATAAAAAGCTGTTCTACATTGACACCAATGCTTATATTTTGGAAGGCTGATAGTAAACTAGTTACACATGCGGTGTACATGATTAGTAGCTCGTGACTGTACAAGTTACACTTACGGAACGACTGGTTCGTCCTAGTATTGTTGTAACCTTCAAATTTCTTCTGATAAACATGTTGAAAACTTACCAAAGGGATTGAAATTAACACATTTAAACATTTGTGTTGTTTTCAATAAACTTGACCACATCAAGATTCTTTTAAAGTAAGGTACATCTGATGTTCTAGCATTAACTGAGAGAAAGCTCGACGACTCTATAGACCCGCATGAAGTTTCCATTCACAGATACACGGCAAACCGCCGGGACAGGAACCAACATGGTGGAGGCGTCCTAGTCTGGGTCAATGACTCTCTAATAGTTGATGATGTGTCTTCATCAATTCCTGATGGAATAGAAGTACTCGCTTTGAAAATAAAGCAAACCAGCTCTTCGTTTATCCAGTGTATTTTAGTTTACCGACCTTTAAATGAGAAAGTTGCCTCGTTTCGAATGGATTATAGAGTCTATATCTACAGGCAACCGCCCATTAACTGCCATTGGTGACTTCAACATTGACGAACTGACAAACCATAAACTAAAAATCCAAATGTATATATATATGGCTTAAATCAAAATATTGTGATACCAAGAAACAAAAGATACAAAAACATTAATCGACCACGTTTACACATACGACTCCTTTTGTTTGTACAATTTAAGTCCTGATAAACATATGTGTTGTTAAATGTCCCTTTGTTACTCGCAAATACAGTTATACATACATCACTACTTTCATTCCTAATAATTCACGGCCTTCCGTATAGTCATCACTACCTCAGGGGCGTTAACATTATTTACGTTTGACAGGAATACTTTGTTTTATGTTGATTTGAAAGAAAACTCCTATTTGCAAACTGAATGAATACGCATAGTTCTCTAGTCCCAGTATATAAACGTTACTGTACAATATTTTTAACAATAGTTTTCTACTGAGCTTTGATATCGTAACTAGTTTGGATTCCACCAAAGAACAATTATGTAAAAATGTGGAAGTTACATAAAACGCAGTACATAATCTAATAAAAAGTTCAATATTTTTATCCACAATATGAAGAGGAAAAGAACATACCTACGTGATCGGTTGCAAGTTCCCCTATCCTTCACCTTATAATATACAAAACAGGATGGATCACTCCTCGAGCATGCCTGCCTAATAACTGGCACACCATTGTTTACGTGGCAAGTTTAAACCTATTTACTCATTACACGAGACTTCTGACAATAAGTATACCACTGCAGGTCGTATATAGAGAAAGTCCAGGTTTCACTTGATAAGCGGAGCACAGACAAAAACCTAGTTGGTGTTGAGTTAGCCTGTTCGTCTAATACTTCCCAACCTGGCTGATTGGCGATTCTTTGATACATTCAAGGAAAAAGATGACGTCTCACTTAAATTACGCAGTAAAATCATACCCCCATATACTTCGTGACTTTTGTCCGGCCATATCCTTTTCAGCCCAACTTTCGGGCATCCACTGACCATAAATTACCACAGGTAAGTGGATGCTCACAGAACTGATTGGGGAACTGGCATTGATTGAATAGCCTTGACCTTGTCAGAGTCAGTTTTAACTCTGTCCTTGTAAATAACAAATCCTACGTACTTGGTCTCTTTTTGCATGAAATAACACCTTTTAAGTTTTAATTTCAAATTGTGATTCTCAAACCTGTTGACCGTTTGTTGGAGTGTATTTTAGAGGTTCCGTTACAGTTGACCAAAATCTTCAAAGCATTCTGGTTCCCAGACCATTAGTTCTTGAAATAAATCTGGAGCGTTAGATAGACTAGATGGCATGATATTGAAGTCAAGTAATCCTTTATAACAGATTTGTCTTAACCGTCCCTGTCTATCTGCCAATAACTGAATTTTAATGTGGTGAAATAATTTGCTTCACCTTGAAACGCTAGAATATCAACAGTTAACGGTAACGGATAGGTGTTAACCTTCGTGATTTTTTAACTGTCATTTAGTCTACACAGATACGCTTAGAATCATCTTTCTTATCAACTATCATTACAGGGAAAGTCCTTGGGACATATCTTACCTATCCTTAACCATCCCAAGTAAAAAAAAAACGCTACCTAGTATAACATTCTTAAACGTGTCTTGCACTACATAAAACCTATGTGTCAGCGTTTCGTTCCCGTCTTAAAAGCAATTGTCGACAGACAATGCTCCCCAATTAACTGATTGCAAATGAACTTTTTTTATTTAGTCATCTGATACACTCTCTTATGTATTAATGAAACTTCAGCGCTTTAAACTACTAGTGTCCTAATTTGTTATTTTGATTAGTACCGAATTTGGATTAATAGCCAAACTAATTGTAAACATAACTTCTTTATATCTTCTACTCTTACTCCTGCTACTCCCGACACCGGCCTTGTTATGGCGGGAGTATTTTAGTGGGTTTTTTTTAATTCTTTTTCTCCAGCTGTAGACACCTATCCCTTATGTGTGGCCCCTTACAATGCCAACATTGCAGTGGTCCCCGTTGAATACCCCCTTTTTGATAGGCGTTCACCTGACCTCTAGCAGCTTTTCTCTGACAACTTCTACACTCTTTGGCCGTATGGCCTGCTTTGTTGCACTTAGAGTAACGCCTATTCCGGCAGTGATCAACTTTCATCGCTTGCACTTCCCGTGAATCATAGCCATGGTGGCTATATGACTGGAGGTTAAATCTCTTCCGTAGATTTTCCTCCCTCCTAACTATTGTTAGCGCCTTGTTCAAAGTGGCGGGATTTCACTTATCACTTTCATGCGTAGATAATTTTGATATAAACCTTTTGTGAAAAAACCTGTCAGTTGTCTATACCGCGTTGGTCACTATGACATGTCTTCCAAATGCGTCACGGGCGATTCCTAACAGTCTACGTCCTCGCCTTTCCCCTGCTTTATAGAGGTCAGTAGATCTAACGCATGCTGCATGTCCTCAGCAAACCTGATTTATAATTACCGTTTCACTTCCGACCAAGAGGTATAAGGAAATTCTATGAGATGTCTCCAGATGAAATCTCCCGCAGCACCCTTAGCCGTCTGAAACACTACATACTTTACCCTATCATTTGGTAGCTGTGATAAAACTGAGTAGCTTTAATCGATTCTTTTGGTCCCCTCGAAGGGAGTTACAATTTGAGCAACATTGTACTGTCAAAGCCGTGTTCATGCTACCCATTTGATCGCCCCATATCATCTTAGTCAGCCATTTTAAAGTTCTTAGTTACAATCTGTTACAAGCTACTACCCTAGAAATTGGATACACTCAGATTGCTGGGGGATTGGTCCACTAGGGTGCAGGTCACAACAAAGTACTTACAGAGTATTTTGGGAAAATTTGTATTTCTCATTATGTTAGGCCGAGTAGGAACCTTTGCGTCTTTGCTGTGGTGGCCCAGAAAATTTCCAAATGAGAGAACTGCAATGATTTCGGACTCCGTAAGGTTTGGCCTGAAATGTTAGGGAACCGGATGGTTGTATGACGATTGATGCTTGTTAAGTTGGGTATGGTGGTTGGTAGGTTGCTCAGGGGTGGAAAACAGGATTGCACACCTGTTCACCAGGTGGGAAACTGGGACAGCGGGTCGGGAAAAGTTTTATGATCTTACAAATGGGGTTACAACAGAGATATTTCCAGTTCTTGCACAATTGGTAGTGAGTTATTCTAAGTAAGTGGTGATTGATCGTTTGTTGCAGAGCCTGATCTGGCTAAACTGCCACTGTCAAAACCTCCACCTATAAGAATTTAAGAACTCGGTGGGAGGGGGGCTTATATCATGGTCTATAAATATTTTGACCGGGTTCCTGTGCCTGTATCGTTGCAGCAGTTGTGTTATATGCTTAGTTTCTAAGCCGTTCATTTCAGTCAAGTCCATAGCATCTTTTATGAATAACAGTAACGGCGTTAAAAAGTTATATTTATCATTGGAGGTCGAGTGCCCAGAGTTAGACTCTTGCTATCGGAAGTTGTTACTCAGGGGGGTATTTCGAGGCTTCATCGTACATCTTCCGAAAAGGGCCTTGTCTGTTTCCCCGGACGTGTTGCATAAAATGTATACAAACTTGATACTTAAAAGGGACTTGGAAGCCACTTTGTGGTGTTTTGTTCCTCACGGCTTTCTTTCTGATGGCCCGTAAATCAAACTTGGTAACAATAGTGATAGTTTTGATGGAAGTAAACAGCTTTCACGTGGGGACGTACAGGATTGTGGAACTTACCTATTTGTGGAGGTAAAACGGTTAAAATCTATTCAGTTTGGGGAAAGAATATTTTCATCCCGCTCGCAGCTACTTTAGACCACCCCTTGTGTCCAGTAGCTGCCTTCCGCAATATATGCAGGCGTTGCCCTGCTCCTCCTCATTTCCAGCCTTTCTAAAACGTTCCCCACATAGTTATCTCCCTTTGTCTTATAAGAATTTTCAGATAGCCATTAAGGTTTATGAAGAAAGGGTTGTTCCCAATGCCGAGTCCTATTCCTCCAATTCATTTTGTCGAGTTGGGGGTGGGTCTCTTTCTCTTTTCGAGCGAGTGTCTCTTGAAACTTGATACAGCTTCAAGGGAACTGGCAATCAAATGCATACAAGCAGTACCCGGGGTTCTACATGGGACACAAGCTCACGGTCACAGGTAGCATGGAGTAATCATTAAAAACATCTGTGGAATGTTGAAGAAAGTGTTAAGGAATGGTTACTAGGAGTTGTTGGTAGGGGTCCTGCAGATTGGCTGGGAGGTTTTTGTACAGTATATTTGTATAGATCAGCTGTATGTTTATATATAGATATGTTTATACAGATGAATTTCGCATTGGTTAGATTACATAGATATTATTATGTACCGTAAATATGTCAAAAATTTAAAAATATTTAATGGACGTTCAGATTAATCATTGTCAGAGAATTGTATATAATTATCAGCACTACATAATAATGGAGCTATTTATTAGAATGTCATATAAACATTAGTCAATTTTGATTAAACAATATTTCAATCAAAGTACTTTGTCCTTTTCAGTATCTTTTTCTTATTCGTAGATTTCTTTCAATTTTCCACTAATCTCTTCAAAACTTCTTTGATTTATAAATATTTAGAGCACTGTCGTACCTCTTGACATTTTGACTTGTCATTTCCATTTCCATATTCATATCATTTTCAATACAACAAAATCTAAGTATTTCTTTGGCATAGGACGGGCGTTTAATGTTCACCCCAGGGTACTCTTGTTTCTTTGAGAAATGGCATTGTTTTATTCTTTTGGTCACAAGTTTCTAAAGCTTCCATTCAAATGAAAGATTAAGTGTTGACATGTAACGCCACTGTTTATAATGAAATAGAAATAATGGCGAGAGTTCTTCTTTACAATAGGTTTTCATACACAAATAAAGCTTAGACAATCAGTCAGCAAACGTGCTACTAAAATTACTCGTTTTCGTCCTTCAAATACTGAATTTGGGGGATTTAAATGCACCTAAAACCAACCGATTATATTTCCTATTGTAGAAATTTGTGTTCTTTTTTTATCAAATCTTTAGATATTTCCAATAAGAGTTGAGTTTCGGATTGTGTTAGTCCGCCTTTTAAATGCCCTAGTTTGTAGAAACTTGATCAAGGGTCTTCAATATAGGTCGAGCCTATGTATCAGAAAGATTCTAAAGAAAAATCACAAGAAACGAATTAAACCGACAGAAGAATCGCATAGCGGAACATCAACGTGCTCATTATATATCATTGTCTCCAAGATAGTTTGATAATCTTAAATATTTCGTTGACTTTTCTGAATCGTTCGCACGCACAGAAAGACAGCAATGGTGTCATATCTCCTCCACAACTCGTTCATGTGGATAATCCAGCACCCATTGTCTCCTTAAAGGCGAATGAGTTACCATCGCGTCATCCGGCGCCTGAGGAATGTCACAGAGCAATTCGTGACATGATAGACGTACAATGTGTATGCTACACAGTACATCCGGCTTTTTATCAAAATTGAATTTACAAACCTGTGATTAGTGTTCTGGTCAGTCCATTTAAACAACTACACAGTACATCCCGCCTTTTATCAAAATTGAATTCACAAACCTGTGATTGTTAATGTCCTGGTCAGTCCATTTTCACAGCAGTAGTGAATATACAGGTGTTACACACGGACCAAGGTCACTATAAACGATTGCCACGTGACTATTTATCCCTCTAAACTATTTCTGAATGGACATCGTCCACCTATAAGTGACATGGTCAGTGTCCAGCACCTGTGAGTAAACATTGCAAGGCTATGTCTGGAACCATGCAACAACATCTCTAAACAACACATGCATATAAAACTCAACAAGCCACGAGGCATTTCTAAATTCTTTTATTCAGTTCACACAAATTTAGCACAGGAAACTGAATTAGAAACAAATTCATAATTGACAATATTGACAATTAGTGATCTCTGTATTGCCCAAAACTTTTCATGTATCTGTCATTTATTACATCTCTATAAACAAAGTCATGATAAACCATTGTTTACAAAGGGTGTATTAACTTGATTAAATCCTTTTGAATACAGGGTTTATTGCAACCTGTGCATCATTTGCAATGCAGGTAAGAAACTGAGAATGTTAATAAAACTGACGTTTCCTTCACTTCAAAGCAAAATAAAACAAAACTTATCACCAAAAACATTTTCTGAATCGCAAAATCTATTTGTTCAATAAATTACTGTATATATACATCATATCACCAAACCTTTCTTCATCTGTCCTTCAAAATAATTAAATGAAATCTGCAATTTTTTGGAGGTTTTTCCCTCCTCTTTTCCATAAACCATTCTTCAAATCACTCTTCCATCAGATGTCTTGTCACTCTAATTACCAAGAACATATCTGAGGATCTCCTTGTCTGTGATACTCTTGTGTCAATACAGTGGTTTACCTCTTCAAACATGTCCATTTTATATGATAAAGTTTTACTCTATGGTAAAATAATTATATTTTACACTCATATGACACACACATGATGTGCTGTGAATGAAAAGTGATTAAAATCTTTTCTTTTATGAATACAGAAATGTCAGTACCTAAAAATGAATTATGCACTATACACAAGTTATTTACAATTGTCTCTTGAAAACCTAATTAGACACAAGCACATGACCCAATATTATGTAGGAATGGCATTGTTACCAGAGAACATAAAGCGAAGTTATTTTTTTTCAATTTTAGATGCAGTTAACTTAAAAACTGAATTTGTCTCAGTTAAGAAAATGTTTCGCAATTAATAGATCAACATTGAAATTGTAAAAAATGTTGTCTTTCTCAATTTGCTGTGCTGAGCAAATTTTGGGTATTGATGTCACTGAATTTTAAGTCTGCAGAGGACATCAATGTTTGTACATCAACCAGACCAGACACAATCATACACATATACACTTATCCTGATTTTACTTCCACTACTCACATACAGCCTGAGGACTCGCACTATTTACATAACACTTACAATGATAACACATACAGTGATCTTCCTGATACAATCCACCAATTGCACTTTGTATTCAAATCAACCTTTTGCTCTCCAAGCAAAAAAAATTAAAACGCTATCTCACCAAGGATGTTTAAAACATCTCTTTTTATGAACAACTTGAACAGTATTTACAATCACAAGAGAATAATTTTTTCTTGTTTCTGATTTTTAAACACCTCAATATACCTTTGTATATCAATTATTATCTCTTGTTTAATGGCAACTGTGTTGTTCTCAAGTAAAAAAAAAAATATGAAAATTTGAAAAATAAAAATATAAAATATGATAACATTCTTTTCAAAGATACAGAAAAACAATTATCATTTTACAACAATGAAGTGGTTTATTACAAAAATGAATCATGCCAGTACCCTAAAATGGTAAGTTTTTAAACTTTTTTACATGATAAATTGCACCAACCTTATCATACCTGTATGCTACATGATCTATATGTATTTCAATCTTACAGTTGTACTCTCTCCAATTTAGTGAATTTTTTTTAAAAAACTCACTCCATTAGACCATAATCACTTCAAAAGAAATGTTAACATAATTCTGTACACTTAGTTTTAAATTCTTGTTAATATAACATTCCAGATATCCCGATCCTTCAGTTTGTTTTTCTTCTTTTGCATGTATTTACAAGTTTTCACACAAGTTTTCGAGTTTTTTGCAAAGTGAGATATGAATCCACACTTCACAAATCCATTATGCACAGCCAGATACAAGTCTACACTTCACAAGTCTCTGACACAGAACCAGATATGAATCTTTACTTCTTCAGTCTCTGATGCAGATATATGATACAGGTCTACATTTTTCAAGTCTCTGACACAGAATGAGATACATGTCCATGCTTCACAAGTCTCTGACATGTGATCTAGTCCTCATCACTGTCATCAGCCGCTGAATATGCTGGACTAGTTGGTGAATACTTTGGTGTCGTTGACGTAGCTGTTCCTGGTGTGTATGTGGGGCTAGTGGGTGTGTATTTTGGGCTGCTTGGGGAGTATGTAGGACTTGCTGGAGAATACTTGGGGCTTGTTGGGGAATATGAGGGACTAGCTGGGGAGTAGCCAGGGCTAGTAGGAGATAAGGAGGAATACCCGGGGCTGTAGTTGGGCGAACTTGGGCTGTACTCTGGTGATGTGGGTGTGTATTTGGGGGAAGTTGGGGAGTATGTGGGCGACGTAGGACTGTATTTAGGGCTACTAGGTGAATAAGAAGGACTTGTTGGAGAATAGTTTGGCGAAGATGGCGAGTACTGTGGGGAGCTTGGCGAGTACTGAGGAGAGCTTGGTGAATAGGAAGGACTGGTTGGAGAGTAAGAAGGACTTGTTGGGCTGTATTTTGGACTGCTAGGAGAATAACTTGGACTACTGGGGCTGTAGCTAGGGCTGGAAGGAGAGTAACTAGGAGAACTTGGACTGTAGGAGGGGCTGGTCGGGGAGTAAGAGGGGCTGGTAGGGGAGTAGGAAGGAGAGGTTGGAGAGTAACTTGGTGAGGTCGGGGAATAACTTGGCGAGGTCGGAGAATAACTGGGGGATGTAGGGCTGTAGCTAGGGCTAGTTGGGGAATAGGAAGGACTTGTCGGAGAATAGGAGGGCGATGTAGGGGAATAGGACGGGCTTGTTGGCGAGTAAGATGGGCTGGTAGGACTGTAGGATGGGGAGGTTGGACTGTAAGAAGGGCTGGTTGGTGAATAGGATGGGGATGTGGGTGAATAAGAAGGACTGGTAGGGCTGTACGAAGGACTTGTTGGAGAGTAGGAAGGACTGGTTGGTGAATAAGATGGGGAGGTGGGGCTGTATGATGGGGAGGTTGGGGAGTAGGAGGGACTTGTAGGGCTGTAGTTGGGAGAGGTCGGAGAATAACCTGGACTTGTAGGCGAGTATGAAGGACTCGTTGGCGAGTACCCAGGACTCTGAGGAGTGACAGCTGGAGAAGATGGCACATACGCTGGTGATGCAGGTGAGTAGCTAGGTGACAAGGCCCCAGCCGGACTTGGTATGTATGGACTGGCTGGTGATCCAGGTGATCCTGGCTGAGGAGACCATGCAGGACTGTACCCTGGACTGTAACCACTCTCACTAGCACCCGAGGGAGAAAAGCCAGCTGCACCAGGAGTCATACCACTACCAAATCCAGGGGACCAAGCAGTTCCATATGCTGGGGTGGCACCTTGTTGCCATGGCGTCATTTGTGGAGACATGCCTGCTGCAGGACTGCTTCCCCCACCAAAGAAGAATCCGGTACCAGCTGAAATTAAAATCAATCAGGCATTTACTAATTCATGCATCAATTATCTTTAAAAAAATAAAGCATCAAGCTTTCTTAATTTCATTGAAATCAAAATGTCACTGCTACTGTAGATTGAACTACAGCAATGACAAATAATTGATCTGAAATCAACAACAACTGATCATGGCATATATAACTTACCACCTCCTCCTAAGCCTGGTCCCATGTTCTGAGGTATCTCCATTCCATATTTACACTTTTCGGCATCGAGAAGAAGATCAAAACTTCCAGTCCCGATCTTGGCCAACTGTCCCAACATGATACACTCAGATACACCTTTCATGGGATCAAATTCTCCATGAGCTGCAGCCTCCATCAGAATGTCCACCTACATGGATAAATTATAAACTCAAACAAGTGTCTAAAGGATTTAATGGTAACCTATGTAAATAAACATACACAAAGATCTCTTATACAAGTATCACAGATATTGTGTTATTTAGATGCATAGTCTGAACTTCAATTAGGACTATAAATAGCTCATATGTGAAAATCTAAAAACCCTACTGAGTAGTTTTTAAAGCTATTAGCCACAGCATCCATCTATGTTTCAAGTCTAAATTTCAGGAACAAGCACATATCATAACAAGAGATCCCAGAGGAATCTTGGCGCCCACCATTTGAGGATCTGTTTTCAGTTCTTGAAGATTTGTTCATTTTTTTTTGTTTGTTACAGGTGTTGTAAATGTTCATGAACTGGTCTTCATTGAATATACTCAATGATGGCACAAGATATTTTTATTAAGCACCTATTAGCAAATATCATTTGAAAAAGATCCCAAAGTATTATTAGATAGCAGTCAGTTACAGGTGGATAATGGACAATATGCTTGTGCTGTATTACTGTCGACATCCAAGATGGCTGCCTGTGGGCCATCTTGATTTCAATCAGTCCAAAAAAGGTACAATGCACAACTAGGGACCAAGGGAAACCAATATCTATGAAATATCAGAAGGATCCATCCAGTACTTCCACAGATATAGCAGTAACAAGATTTTACTCTCAAAATCCAAGATGGCTGCCTGTCTGCCATCTTGATTTCGGATCAGTCCAAAAAGGTATAATGCACAACTTGGAACCAAAGGGAACCTGCATATGAAATTTGAGAAAGATCCATCCAGTAATTTCCAAGAAATAGCGGTAACAAACTTTTACATTCAAAATCCAAGATGGCCACCTGTCTGCCATCTTGAATTCGAATCAGTCCAAAAAAGGTACAATGCACAACTAGGGACCAAGGGGAAACTGTGTATGAAATTTGAGAAAGATCCATCCAGTACTTTCCAAGAAATAGCGGTAACAAACTTTTACATCCAAAATCCAAGATGGCCACCTGTCGGCCATCTTGAATGCGAATCAGTCAAAAAAAGGTACAATGCACAACTAGGGACCAAGGGGAACCTGAATATGAAATTTGAGAAAGATCCATCCAGTACTTTTCAAGAAATAGCAGTAACAAACTTTTACATCCAAAATCCAAGATGGCCACCTGTCGGCCATCTTGAATTCGAATCAGTCCAAAAAAGGTACAATGCACAACTAGGGACCAAGGGGAAACTGCATATGAAATTTGAGGAAGATCCATCCAGTACTTTCTCAGAAATAGCGGTAACAATCTTTTACTTCCAAAATCCAAGATGGCCACCTGTCGGCCATCTTGAATTCGAATCAGTCCAAAAAGGTACAATGCACAACTAGGGACCAAGGGGAAACTGCATATGAAATTTGAGAAAGATCCATCCAGTACTTTTCCAGAAATAGCGGTAACAAACTTTTACTTCCAAAATCCAAGATGGCCACCTGTCGGCCATCTTGAATGCGAATCAGTTCAAAAAAGGTACAATGCACAACTAGGGACCAAGGGGAACCTGTGTATGAAATTTGAGAAAGATCCATCCAGTACTTTTCCAGAAATAGCGGTAACAAGAATTGTTTACGGACGGACAGAGTCTCATTGTAGCTGTTACGGACCATATGTGTACCTTACATAAGCTATCAGTTGAGAGACTACTACAGCATGATTTATGGCTTCAGAAAACTTGTCTTGCAAATTGAATGCAGCTACAGCAACCAATAATTTTTTTTTGTGAATGTTCCATTGTTCTCAATTATCATTTTACAGGAAGTGACCTTAATCTTTGACCTGTAGACTTCAAAAGCAAATGAAATACTTTTAATGTACAAATCTATTGAAACTTGAGCTACTGACCAAATCTTGTGTGATGACTTCAACTTGGCAAGCACTTGAGCATATTCAGCAGCACTAATTTTTGTTATATATATTATATGATCCAATTTTTTAGGTATGACACTAAACACCCTGACCTTCAACTCTGAATGTTCAGTATAAATCCTACCAACCAAATTCCTATTAAGGAAGGGCATTTAATCATAGTGACCTTGATATTCAACTCTACATAGGGTTTTGTGAGCAAGCAACACTTTCTGTTTGAGAAAGTAGTGTATAAAGTTAGTGCTACTGGCCTACAGGTTCTGTACCTGTTGAGTAGGGCAAATGATTCTTTGCTATTTTTATCAGTGACCTTAATGGCATTGAGATTCAGAAATGAAAAGCGATCACTTTTGGAAGCAAAGATGTGCAATTTTTAATGTTTTGTTTGAAACCAATTTCCAATTAATAGCAAGGGTTAACTGGACTTTTGAACTTTTAACTTTAAAAGCCATCCTGGTAAATTGCAAGCAATCCCAAGGAGCCATTTTAAAAATGGAATTCTTTCAAAAGCAGAGCTATGCACAGTAAAAATGTTTTAATTTACTTACTGTTTCTTCAAAGGAGCATCTAGCCAGTGCGCCTGTCTCCTGTCTGTTGATTCCATGACGAGTGATAGCCATCAAGTGACCTTTGGCAGTCATCACGTCGCACAACAAAGCCAAGTGACGGTAGTTGACATACGAACCATCAAAGGAAATGACATGGTTCATCTCTTTCTCGATAGACTTTCTCACAGCCTCGATGCCAAGCGTCTGAAAATCATTTTCACAATAGTTTACTATTACAGTTAAAATCATTTTAACAATCATGAATCTTAATTTCAAGTTTCACGCTTTTCTTTCTAGTTTCTAAAATATTTTCTGATTAACAAGTAAAAACTGCTACATACTGCAAAGACTTCAACAATGTCATTGCTGGTTGTCCGGATAGGATCAACATCACGCTGACTGAGAACTTTCATCAATGCAGTTCCATCTGTTTCCAGAATCCATTCTGCAACTCCTTTGAACTCTCCATCTTCTGTAAGGAATATCCTCTTCTTGTCATCAGTATTGGGGAGATGCATATACACCTATGGCAAGAAATATCAACTAATATTACTGTAGCTAAGATCTCCAAAGACTACAAAACATCAACTTCAGAAAAGGTAATATAGAACTATTGAGTAATACAGCACTCCAACTGAAACAGGTTGTTCCATCAAGTAATACAGCATCTCCACTGCAACATGTTGACCTATCAAGTAATTAACCATCTCTATTGAAACATATTGAACTATCAAGTAACACAGCATCTCTATTGAAACATATTGAACTATCAAGTAACACAGCATCTCTATTGAAACATATTGAACTATCAAGTAACACAGCATCTCTATTGAAACATATTGAACTATTGAGTAACACAGCATCTCTATTGAAACATATTGAACTATCAAGTAACACAGCATCTCAAGTAACACAACACAGCATCTCTATTGAAACATATTGAACTATCAAGTAACACAGCATCTCTATTGAAACATATTGAACTATCAAGTAACATAGCATCTCTATTGAAACATTTTGAATTATTGAGTAAAAATATGTTGAACTATTGAGTAAAAACATATTGAACTATTGAGTAAAAACATATTGAACTATCGAGTAATAAACCATCTCCACTGAAATATGTTGAACTATCAAGTAACACAGCATCTCTACCTGAACAGCTTACCTAGGCAAATAACTGAAAACTAGATATATCTGACAAAATAAACCTTCATATTTACATATTCCCAAATAGCAATATTATTACATTTTGATGGAGCAAAATACATGTTCTAGCTCTTTTTATCTAGCAATCTCAAGACATAGATATTTTCATTAATATGTCTGTGAACACCACTCCAAATGGCATACATTCTTCATCACTTCATATGTCAAAAACTCATTATGGCTCAAAATGACAAAGAAAAACTAACAGAAATTTCTGATTGACAAGTTTAAAATTCACCATTAAGATGGTGTGTACCTTTGCTATAGCCTCTATTCCCTGCAAGGTCATGTCAGAGAGCAGATTGGACTCAATGCATCGGAGGAAAACATCATCTTCCATCTTGTCAACAATCTCTTCATCCTGTAAATTAAAGCATGATTAAAGATAACACATTGATAAGAAATCTTTAGAAACTGCAAATTTTAATTTTTACTTTGACACAAAAGTGACTTAATATAATAACTTCAGCTCTTAATATTCTTATATATAATATAATATTATTATAATATTTTTTAAAACTGAGAGTATGAAAGAGGGTAAACTGAAGTCTTTATCCAATATAAACACCAACCATGTGTTTAAGAATTTGTTAACTTACACTTTGCATTTTGCTTTCATCTGAATTCATTATTCGAATTCTGAGCACTAACTTCTCAGCATTGTCATCATTGAAGATACAGTTCAGATCATCTCCAAAACCTGTAAATATATTTGATCCACAGTATTAGAAATCAAAATTAAAACAGACATTTCAATAATTTCACATACGTTTATACAGAACAAAAATTATTATGATTTTGTAACAAGTTCCCTGGAATTTTATCTTTTGCAAATGCTTATCAATTCTTTTCATTTTCCTCACCTGCAGTGATCTTTTCTGAGATTTGCTCCATGGTAAGTTTTTTATCTGTCATCCTCTTTCTGTCCAGTTCAATTCGGAGTAGCCAGGGTGAAATCCTGGACACATCAAAGTCTGGCATTTCATAATAAACATTCACCCACTCTTGGTCCTCTGAAATGACTGTGTTTTGAGGATTTGGGTCATAATAAATAGCTGTGTTTGCTGTGACTTTCCTCAACGTGGTGTGTTCAAGTCGACAGAGTACATCCTGTATAACAAAGTGAAGAAGATAATATAACGACAAAATCACTCTTTACAACATCAATCAACTGACAATCTGTTGCAACATATTCACATTAGTTCTACAATGTCGCTGAATAAAGAATGTATGGTATGATAACTTGAATGAAATTCAGCTCCGAAACATAAACAATTAAAAAGTTTACTATATCACATTGAAACCCCTGACATCATTTGCGGACAACATTGGATTTTATAATTGAAATATCTTCATATATTAATTTTTCATACAATGAAGTAATCACTTTGATTTAGCCATAATCAGACAGGAATAGGGAACATATCACAGCTATCTTTCACCAGAATATTCACTTTCATTAAGGATCATACAATACATAACCAGCTAGAGAAAACAAACCTTGGCCTTTTCAGCATCCCTAGCTCCCTGGCCAGTCAAGTACACAGTAAGAGATGGGGTCTTGGGTTTCTTGGAGATGTTGATGATTTCCTTGAGTCTGGGTACACCAAGTGTTACATTCTTGGCAGATACTCCAGCATAATGGAAAGTGTTAAGTGTCATCTGTGTGGCAGGCTCTCCAAGTGACTGAGCAGCCAATGCTCCAACCATCTCTCCTGGTTGTACCTTCAATAGAATACATAGTTCTTAATTCTCATGTGTAATCAAACTAGAAAGTACTAATTTAATTTCTACATATAAAACTGAACCTCAATCAAATTAATTAATGCATAATCAAATTACTTGCAGCAAAATAAGCAGAAACAACTGAAAATAATTAAAAAAAGGACTGACAAGAAAAGAAAAAGCCAAAAAATTGATACATACATGAGACTGTTGAAAGCGTGTCTCAATTTCACCAAGCAGCCATTCAAATGCTTCAGAGCTGAGTCTGAACTCTTCAGTCACTCGTTTGGCACACAGAGTGGACCGAACCAGACACTTCATCAGAATGGTCGCATTGTAATTTGCCTGGACACTGAGTCGGTCAGTTCCAGGGACCGTGTTCAATCTTTTACACAAATCAGCAACACCTATAACACAAAAAACACTGATGCAAACATCTACCAAAGTATTTTTTTCTCAGGTTACAAAAGAATATAACATGATAAAATTAAATGAGACTAGAAAAATATCACCATATATATATATTACCATTAACTTGCAAACACATGTTATATGTTAAATATTGTTTTTAAAGACTACGTTTAGTTTGGCATCAAAAATGGAAGTTATACAGGATTCACAAATGATTCTAAAAGGAGAGAAAGATCATAATGACAAACTAAGGCACAACAATTTGAAATTATTGGGAAACTTGGAACTTCACACTGATATAGCAAATTCATGTGATAATATGTGTCATGATATAAGGGATATTAATCATATTACTACTACTAGGTAGAGATAAATGATAAACTTAGCTATATACACGGACACAAACACCAACCTGACACTATTTTGACAGGATGTAGTTCTGTAGGTTTGTGCTTGTTGATCCTGAAAATTTTCTGTGCATTCCAGATCAATCTTGCCAGATTACAAGGCAGGACCACCTTGCTGTCTCCCATGGGGAAGATCTTTCGCAGCACTTCACGATCATCACGTAGCTGATCCCATTCCTTCTCCAGCTCAGATATGGCATGGGCATCACCAATAAGCTCCTTAATGATATCCTCGGTTAGACATTTTCGCATGTTTCTAAAACAATGATGTTTCTAAATATGACAATAATTTCTTATACTGTGAATGTTATTTTGCATGGTCTTGACATATCTAGGAGAACAAAATATTTGTTTGCATGTTCTAGGTGTATAACTGGATAGAAATTAAAAGCAAAGCTTAAATGTGCATTAGAAATACGAGAAAGTCTTAAAAAAGGAGAATCGGTAGATTGCTCAGTACAAACTGTATATCAAGAGACAATAAAAAAATTGCTATCTAATTCTACTTCTAATTCTAAAGTCACTGTAAAGGACAATTTTGTGAAATCTGAATAATTTTTCTCAGGTTCCAGATTCCTTCATAAAAAATTTAGTTCAATACTGTATATAAAAATGCAAAAACATTGGCAAAATAATTTGCAAAACAATTAAATGAATTGATTGCTCACAAAGGGATTCAATAACAACACAGACAGGGCACTGTAAGTTACTGAATTTGAAGCAAGATGGACCTTCAGATATTGAACTTCTATAATCGGATGTATCACAGCAAGTCATTCATTCTAAACATGTTCCAAGTTTCTAGCATTATCTAAGTCAATGATGTCATTGTACAAATAATTTAACAAACAAAAACACTGATATCATGATTCATAGACTACATAAGCCTACCTTGTGACCTCAATGTTAAAATTACCTATAGCCTACAGTTGAGGTCTGCATTTGTGAACAGAAACTATCGTCTAATTTCAGTTTAATCACTAGTAATGTAATTTCTCTTGTGAGACATCAATAATGACATGTAAGATATCCTTCTTGCAATCAACTTTCATGATATTATGGCAGCAAGAATCTTTATTATATTATTTCAGGAATAGTTAAGCATTGAAAAACTTAAGTACCTCCAAAATAAACCAATTTAAAATCTCTTTAAAACACTCATTTTACACGTACTACAGCAATGAAAAACATTCATAATCAACTACAATATGCACCTTCAGAAAAAAATTAGAGTGTTTGACCATATAATCAATGATAAAACGTTCAGAACATGGGTATCATCATCAAGTGCATATCAAATCTTGTGTTTTATATGAACAACATTGAAAGGACACAACTTTGGGAGAGAATTCAAAGAATGTAGAATGAAGATATTTCATAAGAAGATTCAGACAAGACACGAACATTACCTCTCATTTGAGGCATCAAACTTGAACTTCTTCTCAAAGGACTTGTTGGAGGGTTTGAGTGTTGGTAGTGACTGAAACTCGACACCAGTGCCATCAAGTCCATCCTCTCCGTAAGTCAACTGGACCAACTGCTCTACCTGGTTTCTGATTGTGCCATCATACTTCACCATCACACTCTCCATAGCCTTGATCAGACGTCGCTGAATGTACCCTGACAACATAAAGAAGTTGAAATTCTGAGAAAGAGGCGTAATTTGCATCAAATTTGTATTTAAAATATTTCAATATTTACTTCCCAAACAGGCTTCGATTTCTAGACAATTTTTCAATATAACACCGATTTCACTCGCACAATATTAATGAACATGTAGCTATTCATTCATACAAATAACAACATAATCTTTACTTCAAACTAGAAAACATCTGGACCCAAAGGTCCCAACTCTGATGCATATCTGTATCCTTGTTCCATGAATTTGCAGAATTTGTCAAATGCGATCTTGGAGTCTTGACCGATGACCACCACAATATAAGGCAGAGAACTTCATGTTATGATACTATGGGGTAAATATGAACAAAACCTGTTGAGAAGTTCTCATTATGACTGTTCAAAAAAGGATGTGACACAATGTAGAGACATAGGTAAGAATATTTGGCCCTACCAAGAACTGGTAGAAGGACATAAAATAAATCCCTTGCATAATATATACCAGTTTCAGCAGTTTTCACAGCAGTATCAATAAGTCCTTCTCGCCCTCCCATGGCGTGGAAGTAAAACTCAGATGGTGTCAGACCAGCCAGGTAAGAGTTCTCCACAAATCCTCTGGACTCCGGACCATAATCATCTTTGATGAAATGAGGCAGTGTTCGATGTCGAAAGCCAAATGGGATACGTTTACCTTCAACGTTCTGCTGCCCTACACAGGCAATAACCTAAAATGATGAAGATAAGGAAAATTTAACTCTTTGAAAATATTCAGTCAGATGGGTTTAAAGCTGTACTAATTTAATAATAAAATAGAATGTTTCCTTCATTCAAAAGTAATAAAATAACACTAGTCAAATCTTCAGATATGTGCAATTCAACAACAATCTGGAAAAACTTTTTACTGAAGTACTAAACATTACCTGTGAAATGTTAATTTTGGACCCCTTAGATCCAGCTACCACCATAGCTTTGAAGTTGTTGAAATCTGACAAGGACTTCTGAGCTTTTCCTCCAGTTTTGTCACGAGCATCATTGAGAATTCTGTTCACCTATGTAGCAATAATAACACTTTTGCAATATATCCTTGAAAACAGGAAAGAGAAATTCAAAAACCTTTAAGAGATCATGAAATGTCTTTAAAAGGTTTCTCCATCCAAAATTTTACAAATGCTTTAATTACTTTTCTTTTTATTTGTTCATGCACCAAATTATACCTCATCGTTTTCATGAATTTCATTTTAATATTGATATAACTGTTAATTTGCTTTTCTGAATGATTAATTTGTTTTCATGTGTGTTAAGTCTTTTTTCTTTCTTTTCTTATTCTAATCTAGCTAAAGCGATAAATACTATTCTTCCCCACCTGGTTTTCAAAAGTTTGACGCAACGTGTTTCCTGGTGTTGGCTCCAGTTCATCATTGTGGGCCTTCTCAATAACGTCTATCACATCCACCTTAAGCATAAAAACAACCTTTACAGTTCACAGTAAGCAAAATCTTTTCACTAAAACTTTATTCAAACATGAATATTCCAAAGAAGTAATTTATGAAAGATTTGACATATATATTGCAATGATATGATCTCTTCAGTCAATCTTCATATACAATATTTTTGACATCTGTTATAATTTATAATTGTCAACGAGTTTCAATTTCACATACTGGAAAAAATTATTCTTAATTTGCTGACCTTAGCTTTCTTGATTGTGTCCTGGATATCTATGTATGTTTGAGGATCAGCAATGGTGTCTCCAATCCCAATACTGTGTCCTTCGAGCAGGAGCCAGTTATTTACAACAGTCTGGATATGGCCATACATAAGGCCAGCTACCTCGTATCCCATCTCCATGAACACCACATGGGGCAGGGAACCGCTCGATGTACCAAGGGTCTTCTTGCACAGAATTCCACTAATCAGCATGCCATCCTCGATCAACACCTTTAACACACAAAATTTTCCTCAATTGTTGGTGAAGTTCAAAGAAACTAGATTTTTCTTTTTATAACTGTATTGAAATTTTTTAAAGTTCTTCCCTAACATTTTTTTAACATTTGCATCAAACTCAACAAACTGTGAAAACACATATTGGCCAAACAAACAGCGTTGTAAGACTACCTTGTTATGGATCATAAGGGCAACTAAGACAAATATATAAAAGTTTGAATATAGGTAGCTGAATATACTATCAACTACAATGCCTATTTTACCTTGGTGTCTCCAGGAGAAATCCACTTGTATGGGCCCGAGTCCTCCTCGTCTGGGTGTGTGCTGTGGGTTCGGATACAATTGACACGACCTGGGATGATAAGAGAAAACAGTTGTTTCCCTGTCCACAGTGGCTTAGGCTTCAGGATTGCAGGCTGAGGAACATGACCGTCCCATGTTGGCAGAAACATCAGTAGGTTCATCATCTCACCCTGCAAGTAGACAAAGACTTATAATTTTCCAATTATCACATACAATTTCTGCAATGAGTGGGTAATATGATCAAATAATTCAGGAATTTTTTTTCAAAAGCATTCATTTAGATTTTATCATGTGATAGAATGAATCTGGATTTGCTATAATTTATATCAAGAAGGTAAATCTGTACTTGTGACAAAATCCAGGAACAGTAAACTCATTCACTTATTCATTCTGGAAACCATGAAATTCTTAGTCTAACAAGAACTCCATCAATCCAGGAAACAGAAATGATTAATTTGTTAAACTGTACCCTGTTAATGAAAACATCTCTCTTAGTCATCTTTCGGACAGCGGTCAGTGTATCCTGCACAATACCCATGACAGGTCTGTTGGACTGAGGTGTGATGATCATCCTAGGGACCAAGGCAAGGTTAGATATTTCTGCCTTTGTTTCCAGGGACTGTGGTAAGTGGAGGTTCATCTCATCCCCATCAAAATCAGCATTGTAAGGAGTGGTTACACTGCCAGACAGAATGTCACATAACACAAATCAAATTATGAAGCTATCAAATGCATCTTCTCCAGAGTTTTAATTTTCAATGATGATAAAATTACTAACAACACACCTTACACTGGCATCATCAATTTATTCTATATCTTGCCAGTGATCACAAAAAAAACACATCAAAGTATCTATTTCCTTTAACTTCCAATGCTATTTACAAATTTAAGCAAACAAAATGTCATGTAAGAAATCTGATATTTTGTCGAAAGATTAGTACTGAAAGCAGTTTTAGTTTACCTCAGATTCAATCTGAAGGTTGACCAGGGCAACACCTTCACTCTATGACACATCATACTCATTTTGTGGAGAGTTGGCTGTCTGTTGAACACCACATAATCATTATCTTGCATGTGTCTTTCAACCTGGATTAAAGGTGACAAAATAAAATATAACTTAGTAACTAGTACCTTTGATTTTGCATCTAAATTATGTTTGAAAAATAGAACCAAGATGCTGGAGGTACATCGCTCTGCTAGCACATTTCAACACATAAAAGTGAACACAAACTAAGAAGGAAAAGTAAGGCCAATATGTACAAGGGCCTGTACAAATACTTTGGGTTACCTTGTAACCTATCTGCAGATGGAGGTCACTGGCTTTCGGGTGAAATCTTAAGTCTATCCTCTCCCCATTGTCTCGTAGAATATACTTGGCTCCAGGGTACTGATTTGCCCCTCTCCGCACAAGCTCATGCATTCTGTTAATGTCAACAGAAAGTGGGTCTCACTCAAGCAGTTGAGGAACATTTTCAAAATTCAGACTTTTATGATAATTCTTTTAAGATTCATTTTGTCTATATTCTATTTCAAACTTATTCTTTTCAATATTAAATTTTCCTTAAAAATTATGAGAGATGATTTTGAAATAATAGGAACAGAAAAAAATATGACCAAAAAGTGCTGTAATGAAGGAATGATCTCCATAAATTATTCCGAGTTAACAGACATGTCCTCAGAAAAAAATTAGAGTGTTTGACATAATATCACTAGTTATCAAAACAGAAATTCATCACTGGACAAGTCTGAAAGAAAGAAAAATTGGAGATTGTTTTCCATTTCATCTTCAAAAATGTAATCTCATTCACTACACAAAAAACTGGATGCTACCACCAAAGAGGGCGGAAAATGACTGGAGAAAAAAAAAAGAGAAACATTCACCTGTCTATATTGAAAGGTGTGACTACTTCTGGGAATGTCATGTTCTGGGCTATGCTTCTAGGTACCCCAACCTGATCAATCCTGAGGTTTGGATCAGGGGTAATGACAGTTCTGGCAGAAAAGTCCACACGCTTTCCCATTAAGTTGCCTCGCACTCTCCCTTCCTTACCCTTTAACCTTTGTTTAACAGACTTTAGAGGTCGACCTGATTTCTGTACAGCCTGAATAAATACAAATTTTATATATTTTAATATCACACCTAATGACAGACAACCTTGCATGCCTGTGCTCATTGCAACAACATGATGTTCATGACATACATATTGCGCTTATGAATAAAAGGTTATTGAAAGTCAATTATGCCTGAAGAGTTTCAATCAAACTGTATATAAAATAACTAAACATGGCATCATTAAAATTCAAATGTATGAGACACAAAAGTAGTCCATGCAAAACCTACATCCTGAGATAATGTAAAATTGCAGTTTCTTTGGTTTTTGAAAAATTGTAATTTCATTTAGACTTTATTTTATAAGTAAATGTAGCTAAATAGGTCTTCTGATACAGTTCATTGACATAAATTTGTGCGTTAAGGATACCAAAAAACCAGTGTAATGACATTAAATTCCCTGTGAAAAATAATGATTTTACAGTAGTTACTGACGAAGAAAACTTCATACAAAATCTAATCATAGTTTGATATGATGATTGTGGCATACATCATTTGTCAAAAGTAGAGTGCAGACATTTGTCTTGCTCTCCAAAGCAAGACTTACCTTTGGGAGACCAGGCATTTCATTATCAGTGAGTGTGGCCACATGGAACTGCAACATCTTGGTGTCCTCCGATATAATGTGAGCTGCTGCTCCGTTCTGTTCGTTCCTCTTCAGCTGATTGTTGGCCTTGATTATGTCTGATAACTTGTGAGTTAAATCATCCTAAAACAAAGAACTTCGGGATGAGACTTTCACAGATGGCACATAAGATCCATTCAGATGTAGGTTTTTTTTTTATTTTTTCTCATACTTCATTCAAATGAATGAACCCTGAATAACATTTAGGCTCTATTTTTATTTCTATCTTTCTCATCAATAACTTAAATATGTTGAATTAAGTCAAATTTGTGACTAAATTGATTGAATTAGTAGATTTTACATATCCATAACAATTGCTTGCAATCCAGGAGTATTTTGGTATAAATCAAAGTCAACAATAATTGAAAAATTACCTAAAATCATGTACAGAAATAACTGATTTAATTTTGCATTTATACCATGTGGAAATTCCTGTATATCAAATTAATATAGAAGAATACTATGGTTATTAAAAACTGGTTAGTAACAGGCCTACATTTCAAGATTTTAAAACATATCTATTGGTTTTCAAAATCTTACTTGATTAGGTTTTCATTTTTGGCTAGCTCTTCACAATGACTTTATACCATTTTAAGTCTAACTTTCTGCTAACTTTATTTGACTTAATTTATAATCAAACTAACATAACTCAAGACATGTCCTCAGAAAAAAATTAGAGTGTTTGACATAATATCATCTGTAAATCAAACTAGAAATTCATCACAGAGCATGTCTTCTACTAGACTACCTAGGTCTTCTGTATTAATTTACCTTATCAATGTTTAATTTAACCACCCTTTTCACTCTCTTATACTAGAAATACAAACATATAAAGATTTGAAGGTTAATAAACTGTACAAATAAATTGAATGAAAAACAAGGAAGTTTCCAAGGGCCTGATGTTCAAAATCCACACCAAAGTCACTCCTGTCACCTGGATAAAGGACAATACAATCACATCAATTTTTTCTAAAAAATTCCTACCTGATTTCTTGCTGCACCAAACATGACAACAGCTGGTCTAACTGATAGAGGTGGTACTGGCATCACTGTGACAATCATCCAGTCTGGACGAGCAAACTTTGGCTCCATTCCCATCACCAGACACTCCTCATCTGATATTCTTTTGAATATCTCGTGAACTCTCTCTGCTGTCAGCATTATTTTTTTCTCTTGACTCTCTTCATTGACGTGTTTCCATTCTGCTACCAGTTCCAAACCTGTTCTTTTGATGCGAGGTTGGAAGCGACCACAACCACCATGGCCCTGTACATAATGAAATCAACAGACAAATCAGTAGGATTGTTTCATTTTACACAAAAAAGACCTCAGTAGTCTTTATCATAGTTAAAAGACCAGTTATTACCTCCAGATATAGAAAATTTTCAAGTTCCTATATTTCTATTTCTATAGTTGTCAAGTCTTTCAGAAGAATAATGTGATGCATTCAAAGGCTTCAGTATAAATTCAGTTGTTTTTTTCCCTTTACCTTTGAAAAAAAAAAAAAACATGCACAACATGTTACACAAAACTTTATTAATTACCCTTAGCATTCTATTTAATTTTCTTTTGTCAAATAACATAAATCAGACAGAAAATTCAGACATGTCAACAGGTGGAAGCATAGCAGTTTATTCTTACCGTTTTTTCTTCATCACCCTCTCGATTTTGTTGTTCTCCCAATTTTGTGTCCATTTCATCTCCTCCCTCACAGATCTTTTTCCCTTTACATAATTCATACACATGGGCCATTCTTTTTCTAGGCTGCCCCTTTGACTTGGCCAGAATGTCTTTTATTTTTGGATTTGTCTGTTAAAGCAGAAAGATACATAAATAACCAAAGTCATCTCTTCAGACAAAAATAAATTTTAATAATATTTATAAGAAATTATTCTGAGGAAGAAAAGCACATTATATGTTCTCACTAATAATGAAATATTACTGTGGATTTTCAGATATAGCAATTTTTCACTGAAGTTCAAAAGGAATCAAAAGCATTCCAATATTCTTGCTCAGATGAAAATAATGTACATTTTCTATCCACATATATGATGCTAGATACTAATCTTTTAACATGGCCAGTGAAACTTCAAATTGATATGTAATGTAATTGTCTAGTGTTACAATTAAGAAGATATACCAACATGGTTTGTATGGTTAACTTTTGGGAGGAATAATTCGTAAAAAGTGAGTATTGTGCAGTTGAGTGGATACATTGTTCTTGATCATAGTAAAATCATTAATTTGAACTGAAGTATGTTTTAATTGCACAAGTTATCTTACCGGGTCCACCAACAATTTTGAGCAGAAGAAACACACACATCTCAGCACTTTAATAGTCTTTGTGAAAAATCCAACATGGAAAACTGGTTTTGACAATTCTATGTGACCAAAGTGACCTGGACATTCAGACATATTGCCAGCACAGGTCTGACATCTGGATGTTCTGTCTATAGTTCCCTGTCGAGGGTCCATCAACCCATTAAGTTTGGGACGTCCACCTTCCATTGTCTCTGAATATCGGATACCCCCTTCGGTAACGGACATACGCCGCTGAAAAAAACAACTTTAAATACTAAGCACATTTAACTTTTCACTACACTGATCATGACACTTCCATGTGTATACATTTTGTTAAGAGGACAAGATATTAGACATTGATCTGTAACAGTTTAAATTTCATCTTAGTTCAGAATACATAGTTAACATTTCTGATTCCATTTTTTTTTATATCCTCCATAATAACAAACCAAAATACAAGATCCTGGTTTTTTCACACACACACCTACACACACGTATAGATATATATTAATATATTTTGAAAAATATGCTAGATTCTATTTATCCCACACACATTACCTCAGTCACATTTATCTATATAGTACTGTTAGACTATGATAAAAATAATCAAATAATCTCAAATTTTCAGTGTTGTTCAAATCGAAATGGTAAATATAACATTCGCAATGCCTTCTTTAATCATGCTATTGGTAAGGACCAAGGAGTAAAGATTATAAATAAATTTCACCAAATCAAATGGCGTATTTGCATTTCCTTATGTCTACACATAAACACGTTTGTGGGATGGATGTTCAGAACTTTGAAAACAAAGAAAACACCAGTTTTCCCTCAGCCAAAAAGCATGACACTCACTTAAATCTCAAAGAAAATATATGATATGGGCTAACGTTGCTAGTTTTTACTCATACATGGAATTAATTATTTGGACCAGGAGGTTCATTTAAATGTCACGTAGGCTTAGAAGCTTATCAAAATAACACAATTTATTTTGGTTCATTTAAATGGGTAATCATATAAAGGACATACACATTCATCTGGACTCAGAATGCCGAACTGGACCCTCTTCACGTCTCTCATTGTTGCGTTTGAATCGCCTGTGTACGCCATCTTTGTTGTGCAACACGGGTCTGGCGGAGACCTATTTCTTTCGTCAAATTTTTGTCACAACAGGAATAGCACCTGAAACAAACGCTATCACGTCGGTCGCTGGTTATTTTACATTATGTTGATATTGGTTTCGTGTAATTATATTCCGAAACGGACGCTTATCACTTTCCCGCTTGTAACACGCTTGCTCCTGATCAGAGCTCTTCCTCCTACTGCTGATTCGCTGCGCTTTTATACTTTTTCCGTGATTCTAAGGGGTTTACACAAATGTGTGCAAGGGCTGAAATCACTGAAACGCTTCAAATAACGAAATCACATTTCTGTCACGTAAGCATGAAAACGATTAAGAATAGGAAATGACGTCACAAATTTAAAGAAGAGGTATATTGGGGGTAATTCAAGAGCTGGACAAATGTCGAAGTTCGAAGCTAATAAATGGAGTTAAACACTTACAATCTGTAGATTTCGGATAACCTTTGCGTCATTTGATTGAGTCTCAACTTGTTTAATAAAGCTATTTATATAGATACAAAATGTGAACACAGTTCAACAGTTGCAAAGCATTCGTAACACCTCGCCTCGATTACAGTGCCTACCGTCATAAATGACCTGTCGTCATTACTTCATTTATCATATATACACGTGTATATGAAATGAATTTAATTCTCGTTCAAACCAAGAAGTTCAATATATAATACATATCCGAGTTCAAACTTATAATGATAATTAATGGAATTTGTTTCTCTTCACAAGTAAGACCAGAATGTCATTTGTGTCATTCAAAAACAGAATTGAACTTTTACTTCAGAATTATGCCAAAAAGATTCGGGAAGATAACCATATTTTAACTCTTGGCTACGGCAGGACTATTTCAGATGTTCATTCGGATCACCATGCAGGAAGTATATGATATGTATTTCTGTTTATTGTCATATGCCCCTGTTATGTTAACCATGTACTTATCAGATTACGTTTAAATATATGATAAAGATGACGATAAAATAATCAGCAACAGTAGTAGTTAGTATCAGATTTAAGCCTATAATAAACTATGTAAATTATAGTTTGTCGTTGGTTTTGTACGGAGAAATACATAAATCACAAATGGTTCGGAAAAGGTAGGCACGTAATCCGTTCAAACAAAAATAACGCAAATTATTCAAAGTCAATAATATATCATGTATACGTTTTAAATCAATTGGATAGTGGCAAGTGGCAAAGTTCAGAATATACATATGTAATTGACCAGTTCTTCCAAAATTATTAGATATATACAAACAGATACGTATATAACGTGATATGTACGTCTCTGATACAAATAACAAAAGTTATCAAAGTATGGGTAAAATGATCCTCCCGATCTCGATTTAAACATTTATTGCGATCACTATCACACTCCTTCCCATCGTTTCATACTATTAACTCTCTACCCATTTTCCTATCTTATCTTGTCTGCTGGAGGGCCGAAAGGAAGTGGACGTAAAACTCTTTTATAAAGTAAATTTCGATCACTGGATTTTTCACATTCGCCCCCTTATTTTGAAATTTTAAGCCTTTGGTATTACTGACAAGCCAGACAACGACGAAACAGCTTTATAATGTACCATATTAATTCTACTTATGTATTGGAAATGTTATGCACTTTTATGTCTCATTTTTTGCAATCTTGCGTTGTATTTGATGATGGATGTATATGTGATGATCGGTGTGTACATGTATGTATGCCAGTGTATGATTGATTTGTATATTTATATGCCATCACGTGTTGTTTTCTTAATGTACATTTAATTATAAGAAGAAGACCTCGTAAGTTGTAATACCTTGTATCTAATCCTTTTGTTATTACACTTAAAATAAAATATAAAATAAAATATGTTTAAACTATGCTAGTGTTATTTTCGGACGATCAGTTGTAAGTATATCTGATTTAGGCCTGGTTTGTTCGGTATGGATGTGATGATAGGTGTATGACTGTGTTAGCCTGGTATTTGACGATCGGTGTGCATATATGCGACTACTCAACTGTGGTTAAAGTCAGAGTTGTTTTCTTAAAATCAGCATAAAATTCATCACGAAAGGCGATTTCATATAGGAATTCCATTTTTGCAAATATATACTTACGTACGGTAACCCTGGTTCTGTAAAATGACGCTCTGTCCCATTTCATCTAACAAAAATCCATTTCCTACACCTACACAAATTGTGAGCTTTAAGCTTGAACATTAAACGGTACATAGAACTTTCAAGCTTAAATTCATCGTCTGTAGCCCACGGTACCGACAATCTAAATTTCACTGAACATTACCTCTAGAGTATATCAGCCAAGTTGTTATTAAATCATGAGAAAATGGACTTGTAGATCTCAATCCCAAAATTTTATGACAAAATTTCAATTGAACTTGTGTAACACTTTTTATCTAAATTGCATGCTAGTATTTCGGATCCATATCATATGAATAATAGTTTAGTTTAGTTTATTACCAGTGCAGGATCGTTACGATCCTCTATACCGGTCTCAGTGATACAATGATAATGTTTATAATTATTGACATTTGAGACGTTAGATCCAGGTACTACAGAATTTCTGCTTTATGATTATATACCAGTTCTTGATTTTCCCAGTGTTCATCTAATCTATTTTTGAAAGAGTTAACTGTTGGTGACGATACAATATACTCCGGAAGATTGTTCCATATTTTGACCACACGCAAAGAAAAAGAATGTTTCCTGATGTCAAGTTTACAGTGCTGCATGTAAAGTTTTTGGAGTGACCACTTGTTCGCTGAATTTGAACTTTGTCGATCCACAATTTAAGGAAACCAGCTGCATGACTATCATAAAAATTGTTCGTAATTTTGAAGACTTCAATCATATCCTCACAATGCAGGCTAAACTATAAAATGATCCGAGTCAGATGCAAGTCCATCGGAAGATTTAAATCTAACGATGGGACTGGAAAATAATCCTGCTTTGGGCTTATTTACAAGGCTTCCGATTGATATTTTAGCGTCGGAATAACTCTCATAGTCTATAAGCAATGCGCCACTCAAAAGTAACTAAAAGAGTCCACATTTACAATAACTTGTTTGTGATTTTGAATATATGTCGACTCTTTGATTAATGCACTACAATCGTTGTACTCATCGTATTTAGCTTTCAATCATTACAAAAGATCGTAAGAATCGTTCAGACGAAATATATAACTGGAGTCTGGATACTCTGTTTCAACGGAAGTATACAATTTTCTATAAAGTCTTCATTATTAAAATGGATTAAAACAAAAATAAAATGGAGATAATTTTTCACTTTTGTCTTACCCATAAACAAGGAAGTAATTGAGAATTAGTATTTCTGTAAATTCCAGTCATGATTTGATATATTATATTTTCCATAACAGCGGAAACACTTGCCTCTAACTTTTACTGTAATATAGTTTTTAGGCTAAAAGTACTCAGTACGCATAGCCTATTGCTACGGCCTTTCAGACAAAATTTACCGATCCTGGCCTTCTCATTGGCAGAAATATCGAAAAGAGTTAGAGCCTTCTAGCGGCAATTTTCTGCGTAAATAATGCCGCGATCTTTCAAATCGCTTTTTTAAAAGCATCCAAAATTAGTTTATTTTTTTAATAACAATACGATTACTTTATATTTCAAAAAAGAAGCACAGTGTTGTTGAACTATTGATAAATTTTGAACAATATATTTTACGAAATTCTACGAAATTCTCGACATGACGTAAGCGTACAGAACACTACGCGCGAGTTGGCGCAATGATAAGAACCTAGTCTAGGGGCTTGGTTTGAATTATCAACTAACAGCACTTATAAACAAACAAAACTTACAAACAGAACATCAGTTTTGTTTTAATCCTTGTCGTTGTGGCAAGATCGTCTTAATATATAACATCACTTTACTTCAGTAGACGTCACCGAATTGGACTGTTCGTCCCACGCGCACACCCGCCGATATGACACTTTTTTTTCAGGTTTTTCACACCCACCGCCATGACACTTTTTCAAGTTTTTGAAGATAAAAAGTTTGCGTTTCGTAGGCAAGGTACATTTGGTGCTCATGATTTATGAATAATATATTTTTAGTACTGTACTGATCATAATGTTGACTTTGTTATAACTTATATTTTTTGTCTTTTAGTTTTATTTGATGAAGGTTGATTATGCTTATTTCTCTAGGTTTGTTAATGTGTATCAAAGTTCCTTGAAATGAAAATATTCCTTCAAACAAAGCGCGTATAAAAAAAACCCCAAAATATTCATGTTTATAATTATCAATTAACTAGAACGAAATATTTCCATAACATATTTATTCATTTAGCGTGTCATGGTGACATTATCTAATGCGTTGGAGATCAGAAATAGTAGTAGCTATAGTGAAAATATTGTAAATTTTGTATATATATGGAAGTCTGGTTTAATCTCAAAGAACTATGTCTTTATAGACATAATTACTGGAAGAAAAGTCTAACCATAATACTTCTAGGAAGATAGACATGTAAATACATTTAATGTAGTTACTTACACTTTAATCTATACGGCTGTGTACATCTTATCTACTTTCCTCAACTACAAATATAATTACAATAAGTAAGGACTATTACTTTGCAATACATTCAAAATAAAGAAGTAGGTATAAAGTCCTTTCGATTTGTCTAAATCCTCATATTGATAGGATAGTAATTGCAATATCTTGGTTATTTCAAAGGTTTTATTTAGTCAACTTCATCATAGAGCTATTAATCATTTGGCTTGTTGGCGATAAATATATGGTTGTGTGTATTTTGTTATTTTTTTTTTACCTATTTTGATTTGTTCACATTATTGTCGTCAAATTTGAAATAAGAATTAAAGAAGATATAAAATAGCATAAAATTAAGAAAAATAGCCCCTGATTCTCTTATTTTAGTAATTTTTGCATTCCAAAGTGTAGGAGTATGGGGAAAGTTATATAGCTTTGCGGTTATTTGTGAACATTTTTCAATACGTTTAGCCTTTCAGTACTTTCAGTACTTTGATTTTTTATTATCCTCAGCTTTTCCACTACAGACTTCGCTTCGAAAATACAACGAGCGCGATCTAGTGGAGAAAAGTTATACTAAGACAAGTAATCGAGTCTACAATAAATTAGAGTTACCTCTCTTCCATTTCCTGCATGCGCAGTCGTTTGGTCACATAGGGGAAATGTTGCGAAAATGAATGAAAGACACTAAAAATGCTGGATTTATATGCCACAAACCCGCAAGGTAACTCTATAAACTGTAGAAGAGAAACAATATTCTGTTACAAGATAAATTTGCAATGTTATGTTGGACACGGATATGGTAGCTATACCCAGTACAAAGAGTAGTAAGTCCTTGAGTCTTCCAGTTTCTGTTCTGCAGTTAGCATACACACTTTTAACTTGTCAACTTCTTATATATGATATCAAGACACAAAGTCAACTGCCATGATCCATGCATTTGTCATAGATATTTCTGAATTATTGATCTGTTTTGAAGTCAATAAAACCAGACAAAAAATAAACTGACATAAATGCATGCTCCAGAATCCGAACAGGGATCACCTGCGCTCAGAACTAGTTACGCTTAAATTAAAGACAGATTTAGTGAACTACATGAATCTTTGACAATTGACATTGCATCCATTTTTACCAATATTTATGCATGAGAGAAGGTTTTTGAAGAGAGTATTTTCATACCTTTGATAAACACGATATATGTATTTTTTTAACACTACGAAAACATCGATCGATCGTGGCCACCACATGTAGTGATTTTTTCTATGTAGATCATCATCATCAACAGGTTGGGCACATCCCCTATGGGGAATAGTCATGCATTTCAGGGATAGTTACCGCTTTCAGTTATCAATTAGTTCTTCAAATGCTGGGTCGTTTGAGATAGAAACGCATCATTTGCAACAAAAAAAAAAAAAAAAATGAAAAAAATATTTTGTATAATGCATATAGGACAGGGGCAATACTGGTACTGGTAGAGGGCAATAAATCTAGTGGTGTGAAGAAGTCTCACTAGGGTCATCCACGGTTCCTGTTTTTATCTTAATTTAATGACAGTGCTGTTCACATGTTTCGACTCAAGGGCAAGCCGTCATCAGAACACTAGACAACACTGTCATCATATTCCAATAGAAAAAAGAACCTAATATGTTGGACAGACTCCTATTAGCTTATGTCTGGGGTCCCTACAGATCTGCCTCATCAATTACATGCCAGTAGGTCTGACCTACTAGGACAGTAAGATGTAGATTGGAAAATATTGTTCCACCAAACAAATATGATGTCATATCAGTTACTCATACTAAAACTCCCATGAAACTTCAGTATACACTACATGATAGCAGTTAGTAGTGATGTCAGACTACAAATCAGCTGACCAGCAGCATCCTATGTTAGCATGAATGATCTTGATTTACTGGTACATTCAGTTTCTTTACAAATCTGAAGCAGTTATGGAAAATGTCTTAAGTTCAAACTAGAGACCCTTTGTCAAGCCAAACACCTTGTCATTTTATTAGACACAAATTCACACTAGACAAGACTAATAGGTGGACTTAATTCTAAAGTTTACTTTTATATTGGTCTGGGGTCAATGAATGCCATATGCCAGATAAAAAAAATGAGGAATCTGTGTGCAGCATGTACATGAAAATGATGATTTCTGTCCGCCATTATCATTTAATGCCATTGTTCTTTAACTTTCTATAAAGTTGGAGTTCTGATAAAAAAACAAAAAAATTCAATAGAAAACCAAAATATATCCGACTGCTATAAGGTAAATATACTCTACTTCTACACATTTACAAAAGAATCTTTTTTTTTTTTTGGATGGGGTGGGGGATATTCCACTTCACTATTGAAAATCAATATCTTTATATATCATCTGCAGCCTTTACTTAAACACTTGTTTAATTTAAAAAATTACAGCAGAATTTAAAAAGTTTAATAAGTGAGTTTCCAACCCGTTATGATCATGATGGTTAATTTCAAAATTAATTGTGATGTTGATTTTCATTTGTAGCTTTAGATCTGGGGAAAACCTCTATGCTGTTGACATGGTTCCCTTGAACATGAGATTGCATGAAGCTATCATAAGATGACAGGTAACCGTGATACAGTTGTGTTTCCCTGCTATAAAGAAACATGGCAGGTAGTGCAAGCTCTACTGGGAGACCTCAAAAATTTGTCCCAGTCAGTAAATGGTGACCTGAAGGAGTTATGTAAGGAACATCAGACAATTGTCAATATATGCAATGGGTTAGGAGATACAGAGGAAACCAACTGGGGAGAGAATAGTCTATTTGGATTAGCGAAATTCCTGAAGAAACAAGCCAATAAAGAAGAGAGACGTTTATTCCTCCAGTCCACTTTCCCTGCTATCATTGACCTGGCTTTAGACCATCCAGAAGTCATACCATCTCAAGGTATTGGGTACAGTAAACAACAACAGGGTAAGTGCAGACTTTTCACAGACTGTCTCAGCTCTTATGTCCACTCAAAAGAAGTTTTGTAAATAGATTTTAAAAAAAGATCATGTATACTGTGGATCTTTTTTTCTCTTTTTTTTTCTCTTCTTCTTTTTTTTTTATGGTGTTTATCTAACCAGATAAATTATGTCACAAATGAAACGTGAAATAGAAACATTTAGACATTCTGAAAATGTTTCATTCTTTTTGGTGTGATTGATATTAAAATACACAAGGAAGGTTTTATGATAATGACTCCTAAGATGTTATATAATTGGTTGCCTTTTGAAGCCAGTACCACAGTAATCAGTCGGAGATGTGTAGCATCTATTCTTGCCTGTGGATTCCTATGTTTGTTTGAGGACAGGGGCAAGCCATGGAAGGGTCACCAGTTAACAAATGTTATCAATTTCTCCAACTTTTTCAAAAATCTTCAAATGTAAGTACATATTAAGTAATTGCACACATGTACTAAAAGCATATACAAATTGTACACATTTATCTGCATATATATTGGTAAATTCAATATATGAGACTAAAATTTAAAGCAATTCTGAATTTATGTAGAAAGATGTCAGATAAGAAATGATTGGAAGTCATAGATATTGTCACTTGATTTGATCTTTTTCAAAGTCAAATGATTAAAATCAAGAAAGATATTCTTTTTCTGATTCTAAGCGTGTTATAGATGTAATGTATGATTAAACTTATCAATTTTTCATCATGGATATATCTTGTTTCAGGCCATCCCAATTTGCCAAACTTAGATGCATTCTGAACTATTTTGAGCAAGTTGGTGAAAGAGGAAAGACCTTAGAAGGAAATGTAACTTATGTTCGACAGGTAAGTTTTATACTGTTTGCACCATGGTCAACACTGTGTGAATAAAGGTAAAAATGCCCTTTTATGAAAATGGACAGACAAATTAACCTACTGAGTTCGCCAATGATATTTTATCATACTTTCTTGCAAAATCTATTCTTTCTTAGTGTTTCAATGTCATATTTCAGTAAGTAGCACAAATTCTTCTGACAAATTAAGCAGTTTTAGCTGTAGTCCAAATGTGAAATATCCATTGAAGAAAAAGAGGAAAACAAAAACAAAAATGTGAGAGAAAACAGTTCAAAAAAAAAAAAGAAGGAAAATAAGTAAAAAATCGTACATTCTTTTGAAGCTACTTTTTCCAGTTACAGCTGTGAATATGAAAATTGTATATAACTTCCTGTAGACAACATATTCATTTTATTTCTTATGCAACACAGACATTACAGCATTGTTAAAGCCTGAAATAGTGCCGTCAAAATTTTAAAATTGTAAATTATTACACAGGCTTTGACTAGTAGAATACCCATAATCACAGATTCTGCCTAAAAAATTGATAGTACTTGTAATTCTTTTTTTCTTTACACATTAGGAATTTCTATTTATCATGGTATAAAATTTTGCTGAGATTAAGTGAGGTTTTATGGTTGATAGGTAATAACTAGGGAAGAAATGCCGACTATGGACTCTTGGTTAAACTGTGAACAGGAACTATGTCCTTTGAGGGTATATGAAGATGGTCTTATAGAAGATGCAGGATGTGAAGCAGTGGAGGTAACAATTTCCCTATACATTTTTTTGCCAATCTACTAGTGGTATGGATATTGTGTTATAAACTTACAAGATATTGTAAGCTTCATTTTGCTATTTTTGTTAAGTCATATGCACTTGCTGCATCTAAATTTTGTTGACTGGTTTAGAAAAAATGTACATTCCAGAAACTGTCAGTGTCATATTTATCAGATTAGATGCTTTACTACTCACTATAACAACCTTTTCAACAACAATTTCAGTATCAAATTTATTAGAGATGAAAATTGTTTACCAGTATTGACTTTCATTGAAATAGACAATTTTTCAGGTGTTCAAACCTGAGCTCTATATATTTATAATGTGTTTTAAGCTTTGATTTAAGCTTATATGGATTAGAAGCAGTAGCAGTTTGTAGCAATGGTGAGTGGGAGAAGAGCAACTTGGTTAGCAGCCTTAGTTAATAGATAAAGTGTTGCTGATGTTTGATACATGTATGGTAGTTTTCTTATCTAATTCATCATTCAAAAATAATTTTTGGCCTCAAAGCCAAAGACATCAGTGATCACCAAAACTGAAATCCATACTGTAATCAAAAATTGGACATAAAGTTTACAAGCAGATCACATTGTGCGGTGGTGATGTAATATTGCATTCAGCCCAATGTTCAAAATGTGTGAAAATAGGAAATAGAAGTTCATTTTAATTTCATTTCACTGATAAATCCATTATTTCTTTGTTGTTTAATATTTGTGGACATTGTAAGATATATAAATATCTTATGGTATGGTTTTGTAATCTATTTTGTTTATAATTACATCAATGAATGACAGTGATCCATATAAACAAGAGGTGTTTATAGTACAAAACAGAAATTCCATTAATAAAAAAAGGAGTTCCGTCAGACCTGCGGCAAGGTGGCATGTTGTTATTGACTCCTCCAGTCATCATCAAGTGGGCAAAGCTAGATACATCATCGAAAAAGAAAAAAACAACAAATCAGGAAAAAATCGTTTTGAGTACAAACAATGAAAAAATAAAGATTCCCGTTTAATCTTACGAAAAAAACAACGATTGATTCTGACAAGTGCTACTAAATGACAACTGAAAATCTCCCATCAGTGTGTTCCAGGATGTAATAATCTGACAAAAGTTATTATTATACTTTGAATGATATGTTGTCTAAGCAATTACAAAAGGAGATATTTAATAAATTGTTAATGATTCTTATAAGATGGTCATCAGTATTCCCAAAAGTCTTCAGTATTTGCTCCAAGAGTCTTCAGTATTTGCTCCAAGAGTCTTCAGTATTTGCTCCAAGAGTCCTCAGTATTTGCCCCAAGAGTCTTCAGTATTTGCTCCAAGAGTCTTCAGTATTTGCTCCAAGAGTCTTCAGTATTGGCCCCAAGGGTCTGATTTCTTCTGTATCAAATATTGTGTCACTCATTGTTCTAGAATTTAGAAGAATTTATTTGCACCACTTGTCTTTACAATGTAATTTTGTTGTTGTAGGTGGACTTTGCTAATAAGTATATTGGTGGAGGTGTGTTAGGGAGAGGTCGTGTTCAAGTAAGTAACAAATAGATCACACAGATTTGTTTCATTCATCCAAGAAAGTATGCATGATATAAAAAATTATCTCTCATAGCAAATTATCATTTCCAACAAATCTGCATACTTACATACTCAAATGTACCAGTGATGGAGTCACATTTACAGGTAAAATGCAATGTTGCATATCATAGCTAGAATGAAAGTATATCATCATTCAAGAGTTCACTATGTAGTCTGAGTTAGACATAAATGTGTTATAGTAAAAACTGGGCTTTCAGGAAAACTTCTGATGAATTTTCTGACATTGGTTCACTAATGATTGTAAATGGGGACATGTTTACATAAAGTGAAATTCAAGAGCTTTTATATTTATATAAGCATATGACTTTTTTTTTACTACATTATTGTATATCAATATAAATAGATTATCTTTTCTCTTCAAATTTCTAAGAAAGAGGCCAAGAGTCAAAATATCGTGCGAGTAGCATGCTGGGATAGATATTTTAAATGAATTCCTATGTTCACGAATTCATATACTCAAGAGTGTCCTTATTGGTTTACAATTAAAACCCACATATGTTATATGTATTAGATATCACCCTATTTGAAATAAAATTCACACGAGAATATTCAATTCAAACTGGTGGCTGACATCAATTAATCACATTCATGTAGAAGGACATAGTTTGGATTTGAAGATTGATATTAAGCTTCTTTTTGTAATGTGTTTTAATTTTGAAAAAGCATATGATAGCAATATGATAGCAGTAATTGCAGTTTCTGTTTGTTGTTTTTGAAATGAATTAATGTGAATACAATGTACATAAATTCATCTTTGTGCAGATTATATTGCATTGAAATTTTATTAAGCTAAATTAGGAATATTTACTGTTAATAACAAATTCAGAGTGAAAGTGTCAGTTTATCGTTAAGATATGATAACGGTATGGACAAAGTCAGGTAAAATGTATATTTCAGGAGGAGATAAGGTTTACTGTGTGTCCAGAGTTGATCGGATCCATGCTTTTCATGGAATACATGGAAGAGAATGAGGCCATTATCATCAAGGGCTTTGAGCAGTTCTCTGCCACTCAAGGCTATGCTGGCAGTCTTCTATATGTGGGTCCACACTCAGATCCTGTGACGGTAAGTTGCAATCAACATAACAGCAGACACTGTTAGATAATTCCAGTTATACTAACACACAGATTGAGACAAGAATGTAGCTATGGTATGTATTATAACATTTGTTTTACACAGAGAGATGAGATTGAGGTGTGTTGTGTGTTATAACATTTGTTTACATAGAGAGATGAGATTGAGGTGTGGTGTATGTTGTGACATTTGTTTACATAGAGAGATGAGATTGAGGTATGGTGTATGTTGTGACATTTGTTTACACAGAGAGATGAGATTGAGGTGTGGTGTATGTTGTGACATTTGTTTACATAGAGTGATGAGATTGAAGTATGTTGGGTGTTATAACATTTGTTTTACACAGAGAGATGAGATTGAAGTATGTTGTGTGTTATAACATTTGTTTACACAGAGAGATGAGATTGAGGTATGGTGTATGTTGTGACATTTGTTTACACAGAGAGATGAGATTGAGGTGTGGTGTATGTTGTGACATTTGTTTACACAGAGAGATGAGATTGAGGTGTGGTGTATGTTGTGACATTTGTTTACACAGAGAGATGAGATTGAGGTATGGTGTATGTTGTGACATTTGTTTACACAGAGAGATGAGATTGAGGTGTGGTGTATGTTGTGACATTTGTTTACACAGAGAGATGAGATTGAGGTATGGTGTATGTTGTGACATTTGTTTACACAGAGAGATGAGATTGAGGTATGGTGTATGTTGTGACATTTGTTTACACAGAGAGATGAGATTGAGGTGTGGTGTAAGTTGTGACATTTGTTTACACAGAGAGATGAGATTGAGGTGTGGTGTATGTTGTGACATTTGTTTACATAGAGAGATGAGATTGAGGTGTGGTGTATGTTGTGACATTTGTTTACACAGAGAGATGAGATTGAGGTATGGTGTGTAATGTAATATTTGTTTACACAGAGAGATGAGATTGAGGTGTGTTGTGTATTGTAACATTTGTTTACACAGAGAGATGAGATTGAGGTGTGTTGTGTATTGTAACATTTGTTTACACAGAGAGATGAGATTGAGGTATGGTGTGTAATGTAATATTTGTTTACACAGAGTGATGAGATTGAGGTATGGTATGTATTGTAACATTTGTTTACACAGAGTGATGAGATTGAGGTTTGTTGTGTATTGTAACATTTGTTTACACAGAGTGATGAGATTGAGGTTTGTTGTGTATTGTAACATTTGTTTACACAGAGAGATGAGATTGAGGTTTGTTGTGTATTGTAACATTTGTTTACACAGAGAGATGAGATTGAGGTATGGTGTATGTTGTGACATTTGTTTACATAGAGAGATGAGATTGAGGTATGGTGTATGTTGTGACATTTGTTTACATAGAGAGATGAGATTGAGGTTTGTTGTGTATTGTAACATTTGTTTACACAGAGAGATGAGATTGAGGTTTGTTGTGTATTGTAACATTTGTTTACACAGAGAGATGAGATTGAGGTTTGTTGTGTATTGTAACATTTGTTTACACAGAGAGATGAGATTGAGGTATGGTGTATGTTGTGACATTTGTTTACATAGAGAGATGAGATTGAGGTATGGTGTATGTTGTGACATTTGTTTACATAGAGAGATGAGATTGAGGTTTGTTGTGTATTGTAACATTTGTATACACAGAGAGATGAGATTGAGGTGTGGTGTGTGTTGTGACATTTGTTTACATAGAAAGATGAGATTGAGGTGTGTTGTGTATTGTAAGATTTGTTTACACAGAGAGATGAGATTGAGGTATGTTGTGTATTATAACATTTGTTTACACACAGAGAGGTGAGATTGAGGTATGGTGTATGTTGTGACATTTGTTTACATAGAGAGATGAGATTGAGGTGTGTTGTGTATTGTAACATTTGTTTACACAGAGAGATGAGATTGAGGTTTGTTGTGTATTGTAACATGTGTTTACACAGAGAGATGAGATTGAGGTGTGTTGTGTATTGTAACATTTGTTTACACAGAGAGATGAGATTGAGGTATTGTATGTATTGTAACATTTGTTTTACACAGAGAAAAAGGAATGGAGGTATGATATATATTTTAATGTTTGTTTTACCCATAGAGATAAGCATTGAGTATAGGGTCTGAAGTAATTGAGTGGTTAAGGCATCCAACCATTTTCATCACTAGGCCTCAACCTCTGTGTCGCAGGTTCTAGACCTACGTGGGGCAGTCGCCAAGTACTGGGCACAGGTTGATGGTTTTTCTCTGGGAATTTTGTGCTCTCCACCACCACCACCCAAACTTGTCCTTATAAAACCATAATAAATACCAAACTGAGGTATGGACATATGATGTGCATTCAAACATTTGTTTTGCTCAGAGAGACAAGAGTGTAAGTGTGGTGTATATTGGTAATGTTTCCTTTACGTAGAGAGACGAGAATGGTGACCTGATGAGTACCCTGTGTGCCATTGATGCCGTTTCCTACAGGAACAACTTACAGGAACAATACAGTGACTACATGTGTGTGAGAGACCTTAACAAGGCCTACGTAGGCTTCAGTGCAAGGTGTCTGAGGGGTGTGACTCCACCGCGCCAAAATGGTGGACAGACTGATCTTGATTCTCCATCAGAGGACAAAGTAAGCACACCGACTGATGAGGAGTACCTCACAGCCACTGATGATGAGATGGAAGTGGAGGAAAGTGGTGACCCCTGTAAGTTTGTATGGAGCTAATATTATCTTGAGTTTAATATTTCTGTGTTGTCAAAGAGTTCGTAATGACAGTTGTGACTGTACATATATTAAAGAGGTAATATTTTAAGATTAATGTTAAAAGGTAAAAAAAAAGAAGGATTGAAATGCAATTTCAAACCAAATGATATTTTTCACGAATTTCAAAATGAGATATTGTGTGGCATTTGCAAAGATATGTATAGGGTAAATAGATGACTGGAATGATTACCTTGAACGTTGATCCTCAGTGGTGTCAAAGTGATTGTATCTAGTCATGCTTTAGTAGATGGATTCTTTAATTGAGTTGTCTGTAGATATAAGTCAGTGCTTTGGTATTCTATCGAGTGTAATATTGAATTGGAGTACTACTGGGCTGTCTTAATGTTTTCTGATGTTCCACAAATGTTCTGAGGCACTGTATCCTAATTCACATTTAGATTCTCCAACATATTTTTGTTTACATCAGAAGCAAGTGATAACAAGATTTTTAGTAGTAAAACTACCTCATAGTTTGCACATGTACAATAACTTTGTGTATGTGATGTTGGAGCACTTGATTCTGTTCTTGAATTTGTGGACTTTATATTTGGGGTAAACTACATTGTAAATGTTATATTTGATGGGTGTGTCCGGGAAGACATCTGGCATTAAGGCTGTGATAATGGTCCAGTGTGCTTTGATTCATTTTGGTAAGGAATGAGTGGAATGCCCATAGATAACTGTAGCATTGGTGGATAACAGGTCTTTTAGTGGCATGTTCTGATATAGGTTTTCTTTCAAGTGGTCTGTAGAAGTTGTGCTCTTATACTAGAAAGTCTTTTTTTCTGGCTTCATGGAAGAGCCATGACATCCATTGATAGTTTCACTGTGGATTTTATGATTCTTGTTTGGGTTAAATACAGTGGTATAAGAGACTGATGATAAACTCGTGTTTGGCATGGAACTTGTTAGAGTTATCTCTGTGCTCGATGGGGACTGAACAGGCATGTCCATCAGAAGACAAAATAAATAAACGGTGGAAATAACGCTACCTAGTAGTCCAAATTGTATGTAATTGTTCCATTATAAAACTCAACAGGTTTCATTCTTGTCTGACAAGGCTTTGTCTTTTCTTTCATCATTTATAAAGATAAATGTAAGGGACCACAATGTGCCTCTGGGAAAGATTGTCACTGTTTTCAGTTAGGAAGGTTGAAAGCATTGCTAGGAAAGGAATTGGTTTGCTCAGATGAATAGAAGGCTTAAATTGCTTTGGATTAAGGGGATCACTCTTTATAGTCTGGTGTTTCTTAAATCAAAGGTAGTGATATGTTTATAACCTTTGTTATATATGAGCACATACTCAGTTAATTTTCTACTTGCCTTGTAGATTTCAATGCGGTTTCCAATCTTGCAGATGGTCTCCTTGTTGACATTCTTTCCTCAGCTCTACTGGAAGCTTCAAGTTGCCTTAAAGGTCAAGGTCAGGGACATCATGGTAGTCATTGTCAAAATGTTCCGCCCACTCAACAGATTTCTGTCAAATTTGAGGAAGCATCTATTAAGCCTGGTGATGGATTACCACTGGAAGGGAAAGAGAACTTGGATGTAGATCTTTCTGATTGGGTGTCCAGGTTTAGGAGACGCAGTTCTAATTTAAGTGACATTGGTTCACGTAGTAGTACCACTAGTACGAGGCAGAGTTCAGAGTTTAGTTCAGAGTTTGAAGAATTCTATGAAAACTTCCAAAAACGAGAACAACCAGTGATTCAAAAAACTATTAAAGAAGAGAATTTTCTAGATATTAATGAATATGCCATCAATTTAGCAGCAAAACTTTTACATGAGGGAACAGTTTTGGCAGCTCACATTAAGAAACCAGGCATTCAAAACTTCCATTCTAGTGCTCCTGACAAATCAATGGTGAAACCAAAAGCCAGGAAGAAATCCACTGATAGCATGGAAAGTGGTAGTAGTGACACAGACGACCATGTCCTTGACTCATCATTGTCACATGCTCAACAACATTCCATTGAACAGCCTAGCGAGAGGCTTCAAACCTCAGAGACAAAATGTGATATTTCAGAAGCTACTGCAAGGAGATTTGCAGACAGTTTTATCAGGACACTTTTTCCATTCCCAGAACAGATTACTAGAGATTCCAACAAGCCAAGCTGTGATGAGGAAGCAGATTTTGGGGCATCTTGTAGCACTGGCGATACTTTTCCTGCGGCTGGAAGGCTGGAGGCTAGTGCTTCATCAGAATTATATACTGTGTATACATCTGATCTCTTAAGACAAGATATTTTAACAGAACAAAACAAAATGAAGAAAAACAATTACCTCAAATCTAAGTCAAAAGACTTGGGGAATTCTTCACGTGCAATGGCAAGAGAGATGAAGATGGTGGCTACAGATTTTGTACATGGGGTTGTGATTGGAGCCCTTCAGAAATATTCTGAGGAGCTAGACAGTGATATCAGTATTCAGGATATAGACCATGATACGTTTGATAGTGATTCTGATTCAGGTGGCATTGTGTTAAAGCAGGAGGACGAGAGAATGAATGAATGTGATGATATAGACAATACAGATAGCAAACTTGTGTTTGATCATCTAGCTGAGCATGAAAGTTACAATAAAGATGTTGACAGTTCAAACAATGTATTTTTCCTTGGAGATAGTGCCAGTGTCTGTGACGCAAGGAATCAGGCACAGAGACATTCCAACACACACAATCAAGTCGTTGAGACTTTAAATTCTGATAGACCATTAACTGCAGCTGATATTATTGTCCAAGTTGAGAATACTGATGAGAATTGTAGGATACCGCAAGTGATGATCACTGATGAAAGCAAACATGAACAAATGTCGGAGGAAGCTTATCTAAATGTTGCAGAAAGGATTGTACAGGACCAGGTTGCAAATGCACTGTTAGGTATGGCCTCTTTAAGTAGAGAAAATGTGTCAAATGATGCAAGTGTGAGACCTAAAACTGAGAGAGTTCCAAGGAAAGGAAAGTTGAGACCAAAATCCAAATTATCTGATAATGAACTGGAACCTCCTAGAAACAAATACCGCTGCCATAGCACCAACAGTAGTGGGAGTTGTCTTTCTTTGTCTCGTGATAACCACCGTGAATTACATGGTGAGGAAAAGGAACCTCGGAAAGTGACTTTCTTTGCGTCCTCGCTTTCTAGAGATCTCCTAACCAATGCCTTTGTGGAAGTTCAGCGGAATATGAATGGCGGTAATGTTTATCGCCGGAGTAGTGAACCTTTAAAAATTTCAAATCATGCTGCAAAATGCCTGATTGAGAATTCAACCAATGGGACCACTGGAAAGGGAGAAAAACACATGAGTTTGACGGATGAAGATGTAGGAAGATTTGCTCAGGAACTCAGTCGATGGGGATCCCTAGAGGAGTTCAGGGCACAGCTTCGCCGTGGCTCTTGTGGGTTTAGAGACCCAACCCTTTCTCGGTAATCTATATGTTCAGATTTTTGGGTCAGTTTTTAATAAATGGATTCAGTCATTAAAATTAAATGACAAGGTCCCCAAATTAATACCTGCCCTTGAGTTAGTCCAAAGTCAGTTTCATGATTATGTTCTACTTCCAGGAATTTTTTTGGCCCTAGCTAATTCTAACACATGTTTATTCAATAAAACTGGTTTTCTACATGATTATAATTGACATGTGACCTTTCAAACTTTGTTTCAGTTTACTCTATAAATCACATGAACATATTAAGTATACATTGAAAGCATTTCACTAGGTTTTTAACAGAATCTTGACCAGATGTACCTCCATGGTGATGGACTGTGCTGTGCTGTAATACTAACAAAATAACGTTGCTTCTTTTTTAGCCCACCATCTAATAGATGATGGGTTAATCAAATCGCCCTGCGTCCGTGGTCCGTCGTCCATCCGTCCGTAAACAATTCTTGTTACTGAGAGGTGGCCATCTTGGATTTTGGATGTAAAAGTTTGTTACTGCTATTTCTTGGAAAGTACTGGATAGATCTTTCTAAAATTTCATATGCAGTTTCCCCTTGGTCCCTAGTTGTGCATTGTACCTTTTTGGACTGATTTGAATTCAAGATGGCCGACAGGGGGCCATCTTGGATTTTGGATGTAAAAGTTTGTTACCGCTATTTCTTGGAAAGTACTGGATGGATCTTTCTCAAATTTCATATGCAGTTTCCCCTTGGTCCCTAGTTGTGCATTGTACCTTTTTTGGACTGATTCGAATTCAAGATGGCCGACAGGTGGCCATCTTGGATTTTGAATGTAAAAGTTTGTTACTGCTATTTCTTGGAAAGTACTGGATGGATCTTTCTCAAATTTCATATGCAGTTCCCTTTGGTTCCAAGTTGTGCATTATACCTTTTTGGACTGATCCGAAATCAAGATGTAACTGACTGCTATCTAATAATACTTTGGGATCTTTTTCAAATGATATTTGCTAATAGGTGCTTAATAAAAACACTTGTGCCATCATTGAGTACATTCAATGAAGACCAGTTCATGAACATTTACAACACCTGTAACATACAAACAAAAATAAACAAATCTTCAAGAACTGAAAACAGATCCTCAAATGGTGGGCACCAAGATCCCTCTGGGATCTCTTGTTTTTTTTTCCCTCAGTTTTCAGTCACCTGTCTCA